>NW_025999905.1:4371445-4429246 GCF_001458135.2 Marmota marmota marmota | reverse complement strand
GGGAGGGGGGATGGTAGAGGATAGGAAAGGTAGCAGAATACAACAGTTACTAATAGGGCATTATGTAAAAATGTGGATGTGTAACCGATGTGATTCTGCAATCTGTATTTGGGGTAAAATTGGGAGTTCATAACCAACTTGAATCTAATGTATGAAATATGATATGTCAAGAGCTTTATAATGTTTTTCAACAACCAATAAAAAAAAAATTAAAAAAAAAAAAGTCATCAACTTAATGGCTCACTGGGGTCACCTCTCAACCACTACTTCTGGCAAAAATGCCATGTGTCATCCAGACTCTGCTGTGGCCCTCAACAGTCCTGACTGCTCTTCTTTATTATTATTTTAAATTTATTATTATTTGGTGCTAGGGATTGAACCCAGGGCCTCATGCATGGTAGGTAAGTGCTGTATACCACTGTGCTACATCACTGACTCCCTAACCTTCTTTATTCTGAAACTATTTTCTTGCTTAGGCTAACATGAGATAGTTGCTGCTACATACATTTTGTGGCAACAAAGACATTTAATATAAGAACTGTAACCTGTGATAGGGTTATAAGTAAGACATTCTTAATTAGTAAAGAAGGAATTGTAAAGTTAAGGCAGGATGTGGGTTAGGGAGGAAACTCAATCCCTGTCTATTCTCTACACCAATCTTGGGCTAGAAATTTGCAATAGTGAAATATCTTTATGCAATAGTGAAGTAACTAGTCAAAATTACTCATTGTCTCTTACAACACATACCATTGTCCACAAAGCCATCAGGGGCCTTGGTGGGGAATATTAATATATAGCTATCTTTTTGTAGCTACCAATAAAAGGTATAGTAGAAGAAAAAAATATCAAGTTGGTTTTGCTTGATTGGAAGCACATAGAGGAGGTTCAAGCTTCCAAAAAGACTGATCAGTTTCAGAAGAAGAAAAATCAATCAAGAAGATGGTAATTGTAGTAGTCATGTCTTGAATTGACTCCCAATTTTATAGAAAAAAAAAAATAAATCTCTTGACTGGGAAAGTGCAGGATCCTAGAAACAGGAATGGGGATAGCTTGAAGGAAACAGAAAAGTGGGGAAACACTGACCATAAACCTACCCCTTCACTCTCACCCTTTCAGAGTACCCCTCTCACTGGATAAAATAGAAAAACAGGAACAATATTCATAAGTGATTAAAAAAATCCAGATCTCCTGTTCTGGCTACCTTAAACCAGGGCAGATATTCTAACTCATGTCCTGGAGAATAGTATGAATGACAAACAAACAAATGCCTGAGTTGAGAGGACAAGTACTGGATATTCAGTTCAGAAGCCTGGAAATTTTCAGGGCATGACCTAACAAGATTTTTTTTGGGGGGGGAGGGTACCGGGGATTGAACTCAGGGCACTCGACAACTGAGCCACATCCCCATACCTGATTTGTACTTTATTTAGAGACAGGGTCTCACTAAGTTGCTTAGGTCCTTGCTAAATTGCTGAGGCTGACTTTGAACTTGTAATCCTCCTGTCTCAGCCTTCCAAGCCCCTGGGATTACAGGCATGTGCCACCATGCCTGGCCTAACAAGATTTTTTTTTTTTGACAGAAAAAGAAACATCTATTTAATATTGTTTAATACCTTCAAAATCTAACTTCACTTCTTTTTTTAGTTAATTAATTTAATTTAATTAGGTATATATACCAGTAGAATGCATTTTGATTCATTGTACATAATTGCAGCACTACTTCTCATTTCTCTGGTCGTACACAGTGTAGTGTTGCACTGTATGTGCAGTCATACATGTACCTAGGGTAATGATGTCCATCTCATTAACCATCTTTCCTGCCCCCCTCCCCCCTCCCTACCCATCCCCCACTTTGCCCCATCAAAGTTTCTCCATTTTTCCCATGGATCAGCATCCTCTTCTCAGAGAGAATGAACATCCGGCCTTTGGTTTTCGGGATTGGTTTACTTCATAATATTCTCCAACTCCATCCATTTACCTGCAAATGCCATGATTTTATTCTCTTTTAATGCTTAGTAATGTTCCATTGTGTAATATACCACAGTTTCTTTATCCATTCATCTATTGAAGGACATCTAGGTTGGTTCCACAATTTAGCTATTGTGAACTGTGTATCATAAACATTGATGTGCCTGTGTCCCTGTATATGCTGATTTTAAGTCCTTTGGGTATAGACAGAGAAGTGGGATAGCTGGGTCAAATGGTGGTTCCATTCCCAGTTTTCTAAGGAATCTCCATACTGCTTTCCAGATTTGTTGTACCAATTTGCAGTCCCACCAGCAGTGTAAGAGTGTACCCTTTTCCCCCTACCTCCTTGCCAACATTTATTGTTCCATATATTCTTAATAACTGCCATTCTGTCATGAGATGAAATATTAGAGTAGTTTTGATTTGCATGTCTCTAATTACTAGAGATGTTGAACATTTTTTCATATATTTATTGATTGATTGTATATCTTCTTCTGAGAAGTGTTGTTCAGCTCCTTAGCCTATTTATTGATTTGGTTGTTTGGTTTTTTGGTATTAAGTTTTTTGTGTTCTTTATATATCCTGGAGATTAGTGCTGTATCTGACATGTGTGTGGCAAAAATTTGCTCCTAAAATGTAGGCTCTCTCTTACCTCATTGATTGTTTCTTTTGCTGAGAAGAAGCTTTTCAGTTTGAAACCATCCCATTTATTTATTCTTGATTTTATTTCTTGTGCTTTAGGAGTCTTGTTAAGGAAGTTGGGTCCTAATCTGACATGATGAAGATTTGGGCCTACTTTTTATTCTATTAGGCGCAGGGTCTCTGATCTAATTCCTAGTTCCTTGATCCACTTTGAGTTGTGTTTTGTGCACCATGAGAGAAAGGGGTTAACAAAATTTTTGATGTTGGATTTTAACAAATTGAGTCCAAAAGGAATGTGACAGCTAACCAGACATTATAGGCACTAATGTGCCAGAAAAAATGAAAAAAAAAAATCACAACAAAAGAAACACCCCCACCCCAAATTAAACCTGGTAAAAGGGGTTCATAATTGACTTTCTCCAGGAAAGAATTCAGATTCAATTCTTTGAAAATCTTCAGACATAATCCAAGGAGAAATTAGTAGAAGTTCACTATTGGATCACTGAGAAAATTGCAGAAGTAGCCAAAATTATGCCCACACTAATCACTAGTTGTTTTGTTTTTCCAATCTGCCATTATCTGGCTTAATAAGACTTATATTCTAGACCAGTGATCATTCTATAGACTTTTCTTTCCACTGTTACCTCTCTGTGGGTATTTCCTCCAAGTATTTTGTAATATATATATATATATATATATTGGAGGTGATTAAGAATTAAATCTGATTAAACTTGAACTGGGAGTTTGTGGTTAGACTTATTAAAATTTGTAATACTGAAAATGTAAGAAAATGGGAAGGAAACTATAATTAGTTTAGGAGGAAACAAACATCACCTGGAAGTTGTGCTCGAGAGTGTTGGCCCCCAAATAGCATCAATTTCAAATGTAATAGATTATCTGCTCATTACTTTGGATATTTTTCCATTGCAGGGCATGTGTGAGGGAGGGAATGTGTGTGTGTGTGTGTGTGTGTGTGTGTGTGTGTTTGCATTTGAAAATGGGTAATTGAATCTTATTAGTAGGAATATATAATGTAAAGGAAGAAGTATGTATGTTCTGAGTATATTTGTAGGGCTTACTCATCTTTTAGCAGGAATTGCCTGTCTTATCCATGATGTTCTGCTGACAATGCTGTTATTTCCATTTTTAACATCCTGATGAAGCCATAATTGGACCAAGGCAAACATCTGATTCAAAGTGGGTCAGTTAGCATCTCTATCTCCAGAAATAAGAATCGGCACGGGATATTCTTTTCCTATTGCCAAGTTCCTATCTTAGCCCATTGTATAAGTTTCTTAATCTATTAGAATTAAATTATGCCTTTCTCTCCATTTTAAAGCAATTCATCCTCGTGGGAGTTGATGGACTTCATTAGTAAGTTGAGAAAAAGTCATTCCATATGTCTGACCAAAAGCTTTATTCTCTTTCTACATGTGTGCAAATGGAGTGTGGTCACCTCCTGATGCCTTCCTTACGTGATAAGCTTATCAGGTCAGGCCTGCTCTTGAGATGCAAGAAATGCATTTGCTGGATGGTCTGCCTGGATTGGGTAAGTTATTTCAAAGGAAAGTTGTAGAAAACTACTTTTTCTGTCCAAACTACATTCTCTAATCCAGTTTTACTGTGGCCATTTCTCAGTTGATGTGTAATTAATAAGGGGAAATGAGTAAATGGCTCCCAAGTGTCAAAAAATTGAGGCACCCAATTATTCTGCAGGGGTCTCCCAAATGATGGAGATGTAAACTCAGGAGCTGTGGAGTAAACATCTTCTACCTATTATGTGGTTGTGAAGGATAGAAAATGCATCTTCAGAAATTGAGAACAAAGCAGTTGTATGATTGAAACAGAATCAAGAGAGATAAGGTTATGATGGCTTTAGTCCCATCCTGTAGCCTAGCTGCCTCCACTGCCCTTGGGTTCTGGGAAATAACACTCAATCTTTATAGTGTTTTTGTTTGTTTGGTTGGTTGGTTGGTTTAGTTTTTGCATAGGCTGGCTCAAGTTGCTTTATAATTGATAAGGATCCTAACCAATATACTCTTTGAACTTCACTCTTTTCCATAAAGAGCAGTTTTAATACATGTTCTATGTTATCTCACTAAGAGAACAAAATGTAACAATAGAGACAGAATCATAAACTCTTTAGAGTTCTTTGATAATATCTCCAATAGATGGTTTATTAGCTTTTTCCTTTGACAGGAAATCATTCTTTCTTTCTTTTTCTTTTTTGTAGTACTGGGGATTGAACCCAGGGCCTTGTGATACCACTGGTTATTGGTGACAGTCCTGCTTCCCACGTGTTGAAGTTTGAACATTAGAGAAACACTCCGAGGCAAGCATATGAAGCAGGGTGTATTTAAAAAGGGATAACCCTGGAGGAAGAAGGGGGCCATAGCTGGTATCATGATATCCCAGGTGTTCTGCCCTTTTAATATGTCCTAGGATTCCTTTGTTCTCCTGTGTTTCCCCCCCTTATCTTTCTCCTTCCTGCCTATGTGACTAGATCCAGGAATGCTTAGTGGGAAGGCCAAAAGGTGGAAAACAGATGGGCTGAAGGGGGAAGGGCAGGATGGAGTAGACTGGGATACTTTAACAACCTTATAGCTCCCTGTAGGGAGCAGAAATTCCTGACAGGTTATCTTTGCAACAGGTTGGAGCAGGGGGAGGTTCTTGATAAGATCCCTCAGGGGACAGTCTCCAACTTCCCAGTCTCACTCAAAATTGGCTTACTTGAGCCGACCTGCCTTGATTTACCTTATCTACACTGACTTCCTGTCTAATTCTGTCTTCACTTCTACATGCTAGGCCAAAACTCTATTACTCAGTCCTATTTTATCTTGAGAAGGGGTCTTGCTAAGTAGCCCAGGTTAGCCTCAAACTTGTAATCCTCCTGCCTCCATCTCCCAAATAGGTGGCATTACAGATTTGGCATGAAATCACTTTTTCTTTTTCTTTTTTTCTTTTTTTACAAAGAGAGAGAGAGAGAGAGAGAGAGAGAGAGAGAAATTTTTTTAAAAAAAATATTTATTTTTTAGTTTTCGGCAGACACAACATTTTTGTTTGTATGTGGTGCTGAGGATCAAACCTGGGCCGCATGCATGCCAGGCGAGTGCGTTACCACTTGAGCCACATCCCCAGCCCCCAAAATCACTTTTTCTTAAAACCATCTTCTCTCTTTTCAAAATTCTCTAATTTCTAGATAGAGGTTGTGTGTGTGTGTTGTGTGTGTGTCCAAAATATTCTTCTCTGTAATTGCATCTCATTTAGCCTAATTCTTTCCTGTTCAGTTGCAGAATAAATGCATTCTGTCTTGTTCAAGACAGCCCTTGAAGTTTATTGAGATGGCTATCAAATTCTCATCTAAGCCCTTTTGTCCATAGACTAAACATTTACAGGCTATTTAAGCATATATCATGATTTCTCTGTATTGGTAAGTCTGGAATGACCCAGTAAGTTTGGACATACAAATTGGAGAGAGAAACATTTTGATTAAGGATTGATCATTGAAAAAGAAGAAGTAGGAAAAAAAGCTCTGTTAATATTATAATTGGTCTCAGCATTTACTGTATTTTTATAGCATTTCTAAATCCCTCACAGATGTCTTCTAATTCCAATAAAAATATGATAATCCCCCAAATCATAATTTATTATGTTTTTTTATAATAGTTACCTGTTTTTAAATAATGATGAATGACCAAAATAATATGTGGTATATCATTTTTTAATGATAGAGTAATAGTACAAATGTCAGAATTTTTCTGTAAAGACAAAGGCACTATTTTAATGCATTTGACCATAGCATATATGTCAGTGATATGTTAAAAAAAAACAAAAACTACTTAATAATAGAAAAAGTTAAAAGAAGAGAAAATCATAACAATAAACATCAGATAAAAACAATTTAAAAGCTGAAAGATAACAATACAAATTCTTAAAATTAATCATTCTTAAAATTACAAATTTGAGCTGGATGGGGTGTTATGTATGCTTCTAGTCCCAGCTAGTTGAAAGGCTGAGGCAGAAGAACTGCTTGAACTTATGAGTTTGAGGACAACTGGGCAACATGGCAAGACCCTGTCCCAAAATAAACAAACAAACAAACAAAAAATAAATAAAAATTTAAGATATACAAAGCATGAATTTCCCTATCTGATCATTTTTTTTTCCTTGTTTGGTGACAAATCTCATAAGTAGAAAATTTATTTTTCATGTTCCATTGACATTGGTTGAATTTTTAAGAGAGCATCAAAGTGCATTTTGAAGTTGAGTGTTATAGCACACATAATTAAGAACATTTCAATTTTGGAAATTGATACATACTGCAAATTTTTTTTTTTTTTTTTTTTTTTTAATACTAGGGATTGAACCCAGGGGAGCTAGACCACTGAGTTACATTCCTAGTCCTTTCCAATTTTTTATATTTTTGTCTTGAGACATGGTCTCACTAAGTTAGTGAGGCTGGCCTGAACTTGTGATCCTCCTGCCTCAGTCTCCTGAGTATCTGGGATTATAGGTGTGCTCTTTGATGCCCAATACATATGGCTTTTTGATAAATTCTGATTTTAGATAGGTTTCTGATTTTGTGTTGAAATATTATGTAAAAAACCATTTCTTCCTTGCATTTTCTCTATTAAAGTATTTTCAAAGAGGACTTCTGGTTCTGGGCATACTGAATAGTCCCATTCCTTTTAGGTCTTCTTACAAATAAAAACCTCGGAGTGTAACTCAACAAACAAGTATAGGAAAACAAGGTTGAAAGAAGAAGAAGGGAGACCACTTAGGAACCTGGGGACATGAGGAGTGCCACTGTATTGAGTTCCCTGGATTTCCTTATTGCCTCCCATATATCCCAGACAGTGCCAGTAACATACTAAAAAAAAACTTTTTGGCAGTGTCTGCCCTGCTCCAATCAAACACAGATAGAAAACGGCACCTCTCTGCCTCCATGTTTTAGTAGGGCTGAGCGGGAAGCTGATTTTCTACTTGACAGGCTGAAAACAGCAGCAGCCCTGATTCCCCCATAGGGTGATAGTGGCTGGCTGAGTGAGGAGCTGATCTTCTATCTCCTGCCTGGCAGAAACAGGTACTGCTCTGATTCCCGGCCAGGATAGTGTCAGCAAACTTCAGCAATGAGCTGAGATTATACCACAAGGAGACTTAATGAGGTGGTAGCATGCTGGGCTTGTCACAGCTGTGCTTCAGTTCCCCTCTCACCAGGCCTTCCCCAGCACAGTGTCACTGGGGACCAACAGGAAGCTGAGTCACCACCTCCACCTGGCATCAACAAGACTAAAAAGATGGGTGACTGGTCAGCCTCTGCTCACCCCTAACCCCCAAGTAAACAGGGCCCAGCAAGTTGTTGAGCCTCTATACCCACCTGGCATCCATGAGACAGGACAAGGTGTAGGAGTCTGGGCAAGTTGCTTACCTCCCTCTGTTCCCTGGTATCAGGGAGGCCCAATGGAGAACCAAGAAGTGAACTTCCAACCAACCCTGCTGCATCAAAACAGGGTGAATCAACTACCTCCCCTATTTTAGGGGCAAGTCCAATAAATTAGAGGCACCAAGGTAGTTTGAGGGGTACCTTTATAGTTTTTTCTCACTCATTAATTTCCCATTTGCTACTTTATTATAACAGATAAAAGAATAGAGGAACCCTGACTCTCAGTGTACCAAATAAGAAAGGCAAAATTGTCATTAGTTGACATCATTGTTAGTCATCTTGTGGAAAAAAGATAGACAGGTCACCCACCTGTAAAATTGTGAGTAGAGCTCACTCTTTGATGCTTCTCTATTTTTTCCTAGACTATTGTAACCTAATGTGAATAATATTTAATCATGAGTAGAAAATAATTTTTTTGGAAGACCCTTATAATGGGAATGTGGGTATAGCTGAATGGTAGAGCACAGGTGCATGTGTGAGGCCCTGGGTTCACTCCCTAGCACCCTCCCTTGACCAAAGAAAAACCCCACAAAAAGTTCTTTATGACTGATCATTATTTTTTAGGAGGTCTGAATCTTGAACTGACATTTAATAATAACCTATCAATTAATAGGAAACTAGGCAGGAGAAAGAAGACTCCTTTGATTGTTGACCAAAAATTATTCTATAATATTTAGAGAAGGGTTACTGTTTCTAAAAATGTAAATCTAAGTCTTTCATATCTTCTGATCAGTTTGTTTACTGGCTACTGACTATTGATACTGTAGGCTGAGCAGAGGGTGAAAAGGGTTAAAAAAAAAAGTCAAAATTTCCTTCCTAGAGTTGGCCAAGGCAAGACTGATAGTTTTGGCCAACAGGGAAAAATGAGCTGCCATTTTTTAGATTCAGAAAATTTAGTACTTACAGAAGCAAGAGTAGCCAAAGGTACCAATTCTGGTGTCCGTGGCACTGAGTGCCACTGAAAAAAAAGGGGGGGCCTGATGGCTGCAATTTGGACAACAGGACATCCTGTTGCTAAGGCTTGAATGCCATGCTTTACCTAAGTATTTTTACAGCCAGCAGCTGTACCTCAAAGAGGATGAGGCAGAAAATCTTATACCTCTTCAGAACATAGCAAGTAGTGGAAATCTAGGTCACAACAGTCACCTCCATGCATAGGGAGGTGAATGAGAAATCATCTTGTTGCAGCTCCTCACAAGCCTCTCATGATCTCACTGTTCCAGGAGGTTCAAAAGACCTTCCCATGGACTTGGGTCCCCTGCAGTCAAGTCTCACTTACATAGCCCATGTAAAGGTGTATAAGAGCACATGTAGAGTGCAGGGTTCCAGAGTAAAGCCATCTCTTACTTTTAGTTTCTGTAGTCATTTATGTGACTGTGGTTTTGTTGATTGAAAGTTGGTTCAACATACAAAAATCAATAAATGTAATTTATCATATCAATAGACTTAAAGACAGGAATCATATGATTATCAATAGATGCAGAAAAAGCATTCAACAAAATATAGTACCACTTTATGTTCAAAACACTAGAAAAACTAGGGATAATAGGAAAATGTCTCAATACTGTAAAATCTATCTATGCTAAGCCCAAGGCCAACATCAATCTAAAAGGAGAATAATTAAAAGCATTCCCTCCAAAAACTGGAACAAGACAGGGATGGCCTCTTTCACCACTTCTATTTAACATAGTCCTTGAAACTCTAGCCAGAGCAAATAGATGGATGAAAGATATTAAAGGGATACAGATAGGAAAAGAAGAATTCAAACTATCTCTATTTGCTGACAACATGATTCTATATTTAGAGGATCCAAAAAAATTCCATAAGAAAATTTCTAGAACTAATAAATGAATTCAGCAAAGTAGCAGGATATAAAACCAATAAATCAAATGCATTTCTGTGCATCAGTAACAAATCCTCTGAAAGATAAACTAGGAAAACTACCCCATTTACATAGCCTCAAAACAATAAGACAAAACAAAAACTTTGGAATCAACCAAAGGGGTGAAAGACCTCTACAATGAAAATTACAGAACACTAAAGAAAGAAATTAAAGAATATTTTAGAAGAGGGAAAGATCTCTCTTGTTCTTGGATAGGCAGAATCAATATTGTCAAAATGACCATACTACCAAAAGTACTCTGCAGATTTAATGCAATTCCAATCAAAATCCCAATGACATTCCTCTTAGAAATAGAAAAACAATCATGAAATTCATCTGGAAAAAATAAGAGACGAGAACAGCTAACGCAATCCTTGGCAAGAACATTGAAGCAGGTGGCATCCCAATAGCAGACCTCAAACTATACTATAGTATGTGTATATATATAATAGAGTATAGAGCAATAGTAACAAAAATGGCATGATATTGGAACGAAAATAGACTTGTAGACCAATGGTACAAAATAGAGGACACAGAGATAAGCCCACATAAATACAGTTATCTCATACTAGACAAAGATGCCAAAAACATATTATTGGAGACAAGATGGCCTCTACAATAAATGGTGCTGGGAAAACTAGAAATCCATATGTAGCAAAATGAACTCAAAACCTTATCTGTCACCATGCACAAAACACAACTCAAAGTGGATCAAGAACCTAGGAATTAGACCAGAGACCCTGCGACTAATAGAAGAAAAAGTAGACCCACATCTTCATCATGTCAGATTAGGCCCCTACTTCCTTAGCAAGACCCCCAAAGCACAAGAAATAAAATAAAGAATCAATAAATGAGATGGTTTCAAACTGAAAATCTTCTTCTCAGCAAAAGACAATCAGTGAGGTGAATAGAGAGCCTACAGAATGGGAGCAAATTTTTACCACATGCATATCAGTTAGAATACTAATATCCAGGATGTACAAAGAACTAAAAAACTTTAATTCCACAAAAACAAACAACCCAATCAATAAATGGGCTAAGGAATTGAACAGACACTTCTCAGAAGAAGATATACAATCAATCAACAAATATATGAAAAAATGTCCAACATCTCTAGTAATAGAGAAATGCAAATCAAAACTACTTTAAGATTTCATCTCATGCCAGTCAGAATGGGAGTTATTAAGAATAAAAGCAAGGGCTAGGGCTGGGGCTCAGTGGTAGAGCACTTGCCTAGCATGTGCAAGACATTGGGTTCGATCCTATGCACCACATAAAAATAAATAAAGCTATTGTGTGCAACAATAACAACAAAAATTTTTAAAAAAGAATAAAAGCAACAATAAATGTTGGCAAGGAGGTGGGGGGGGAAAGGGGCACACTCTTACATTGCTGGTGGGACTGCAAATTGGTACAACAAATCTGGAAAGCAGTATGGAGATTCCTTAGAAAACTGGGAATGGAACCACCATTTGACCCAGATATCCCACTCCTCTGTCTATACCCAAAGGACTTAAAATCAGCATATACAGGGACACAGACACATCAATGTTTATGGTAGCACAGTTCACAATAGCTAAATTGTGGAACCAAACTAGATGTACTTCAATAGATGAATGGATAAAGAAACTGTGGTATATACACACAATGAAATATTACTCAGCATTAAAAGAGAATAAAATCATGGCATTTGCAGGTAAATGGATGGAGCTGGAGAATATTATGCTAAGTGAAGTAAGTCAAATCCCATAAAACCAAAGGCCGGATGTTTGTTCTCTCTGATAAGTGGATGCTGATCCATAATGGGGGTTGGGAGGAACACAGGAGGAAAGGAAGAATTCTTTTTTTTTTTTTTTTTTTTTAAGGAAGAATTCTTGAGACAACCCACGTGACTGAGCAAAAGGGTACAAGGGAAAGGGATGGGGTATGGGGAATGAAAGATGGTGGAATGAGATGGACATTAATACATGTATAAAGGACATGAATGATGTGACTCTGTGTATAACCAGAGATATGAAAAATTGTGTTGTTTGTATACTATGAACTGAAATTCATTCTGCTGTCATGTATAACAAATTAGAATCAATAACTTTTAAAAAAGACTGCCTAAATAAATTATTTCTTTATTTACTTTGCCATATTTTAATTGACACATTAATTGTAAATGTTTATGGTGTACAGTGTTACATGGATACAATGTATAACATTTGTGAATAAATTATTTTTGAGATAAAAAGATTAAGCAGAATGATTATTCCAGTCAAGAAGTTAAATTAAAAGTTGTCTTTACTAAACTGGAAAGTCACCTAAATAGTGAGAATAAATAAATCTCAGTCACATCATGAGACAGTTATTTGTCTTCATTTCCATTTCACTGCCATTCCCCCTAGTCTTTTTCAAGTGCTTTATCTCTTTCATAGAAGGGATAGTAAGGAGGCTTTTGCCCTTTGCCCTCCTGACTATGACTGTTATACAGTGGATCATACAGCCCTCTTGAGACAATCCATGTGACTGAGCAAGCAAGGTGTAAACTGTGAGGCTATAACCAGCTTATAAACAAACATCACTGTATATCTTCTTCCTCTGTCCCTTCTCTCCTCTTACTGCTTTTCTAGGTTTGCATACGCCCTGCCCTCCAATAAAATGTTAGTATTTGTAAGTCTCAGTTGTGTTTTCTAGGAAATCTTGGCTAAAGCAGTCATTAATTTTTATTTATTTATTTATTTTTTAAAATTTTTAAGTTATTGATAGACTTTAAATTTTTTTTTATTTATATGTGGTGCTGAGAATTGAACCCATTGCTCCCTACATGCCAGCAAGTGCGCTACCACTGAGCCCCAGCCCCAGCCCTAAAGCAGTCATTTATATTTAAATATTCATTAGGAAAAATTTCAAACATACAAATATAGAGAGAAAAGTAAAAAGAACTCCTGCATCCTCTACATTCAACACATCTTTTTTTTTTTTTGTCATCAATAGTTTTATCTTTCTTCTCTCCGTTTTAATTTTTTCTTGAAGTATTTTAAGCACATATCAGGGTACGTCATTTAACTTCAATATACTTCAGAATGTCTTTTAAAAAATTATAGATATTTTTACATAAGTACAATAAAATTATTTGGATGAAATAGCAATATTTCCTTGGTATTGTCTAATATTGGTTCATAGTCACACATCCATGGTTGTCATAGGTCTTTTTTGTAATTCTGATGTTTGAATCATGCTCAGGTCAGAAGCTTCTCCTGACCCCTTTCCTCTTTTTTCACCCCCTGTTATCAACTAGTTGCACAGAGAAAACTGTGTCAGTAATCTTATAGAGTGTTCACATTCTAAATTTCTTCATTAACGTCTTTGTGGTGTTATTTAAGTTCTTCTTCTAAGTCTCATGTTTCTTGAAAGTCTCTGAGAGGCAATGAAGTCAGTTTTAAGTATTGATTAGATTCCATTTTTGTTTTCCTTTTTGTTTTTCTGGCAAGAACACATCATAGTATATAGAGCTCTTCAGATGACATTAGACCAGGAAACACATTTTCTGGTGTCCTACTTGTAGCAATATTTGATTAGGCTCAGGTGGTGACAATTTGATTTCCATTGTTAAGTTTCTCATCAACCAGTAACCTAATGGTTTCATCCATTGATGATTATTTCTTAAATCATTTTTTTACATGTGGGATTGTTAAATGGAGGTTTTCCAATTCTACTGTTTCTTTAATAATAATAATAATAAAAAATTTTCCCTCAACAACTATTTAATTTCCAGAAGTATTGTTTAATCAGAAAAGGCAATATAAGTTTTAATGATTTTCTTTCAACTGACAATTTTAGAATAAGAAGTTTGTGCTAGTTACTTGTAATAGTGTCCAGTGATTTTCTTTCTTTTTTCCTCTTTTTTTTTTTTTTTTTTTTTTGCCTTTCTCCTTTGGAGCATCATTAAGATATCATGAATTTTTATATATTATGTTTAAAACAGCTGCATATATTACTTTTTTTGATGCTTAAATTTGTCCCACCTTTGGCCAAAGGAGCCCCTTGATGTTGGTTTCTGTGTCCCTTTAACATCTTATTTGTTGTTTGGATTACTTGTTTTGTGGCACAAGATATCCCAAGCCCATCCCATAGTCCAGACCTGAAATTCTACAGCCCTGGTTTTTATTAATTGGAAATATACTTAAAAATCCCAAACTGGAAGATTCTTTTTATTTGTACTAAAAATGAAAGCTATATTATAAATCTACATTTTTTTTTCCAAAAAATAACTTTATGCCCTATATTTATGCTTTTTTAAAAATAATTTTATTTATTTATTTTTATGTGGTGCTGAGGATTGAACCTAGGGCCTCACACGTGCTACGTGAGCGCTCCACCGCTGAGCCACAACCCCAGCCCTATATTTATGTATTTTGAAACCATAATTGCTTGTTTTATTTTTATTTTAGGCTCACATTTATGTTATTTATATAAAAGGAGCTATATACTATTCATTGTAAGCATACCTAAAGTTGGGATTAATAACTACTTACCAAAGTTTAATTTTTCCAGATGGTATAATTCATATTCAAAGTTTCTCAAAAAGTTCCTGATGAAGGATATAAATTAAATTTCAAATGTTTTCATATTAATTCAAATAAGAATATCAGTTTCCTTGGTGTTGGTATAGTAAAAACTTTGAAAAACTTTCAGAAATGTGATGGTTGATATGAATTGTCAAATTTGAGTTTTAGCTTGGAATAAGTTAAACTAAATGGGATATTCACAGTCTTGTCTTCAGTTCCTTTTTAGATGTATGGACCTTTATTTTATTCATTTATTTATATGTGGTGCTGAGAATAGAACCCAGTGCCTCACACATGCTAGGCAAGCATTCTACCATTGAGCCACAGCCTCAGCCCCTTGTCTTCAGTTCCTTTATTTATTTATTTATTTTTAAGAGTAGTTTTAGTTTCAGAGCAAAATGGAGCAGGAAGGACAGATTTCCCATATATACCTGGATACCAAGAATGCTCAGCCTCCCTATCAACTTCCTGCATCAGAGAAGTATACTTTTTGTGATTGATAACCTACACTGAAACATCATTATTAAACTTCAGGGTTTACATCAAGGTTCATCTTCATGCTGTACATTCTGTGGGTTCTGACAAATGTATAATAACAGGCATCGTCATTATGGTATGTTACAGAATAGTTTTACACACATGATAGGCTAGCATTCTACCTCTGAGCCACAATCCGGGCCTCTGATGCTGCTTCTTAATCACATCTGATGAATCTTAGTGACAAAGTTAGATCAACTTTGCAACATTTTGTATGTTTATTCACATTCCACTATAATAAAAGCCACATCCACCTGTCTTGGCTTGTTTATCTATTGTACATTCCATCACAGACTGTCAGGTCCTAGTGACTAGGACCTGTTTAATTTGGGTTCACAATTCCAAAAGAACCCAGTCCAGATAATAAATAGGTACTGACTGCCATTGGAAGAGGGTGGTCCTGTGACCTAAGTACTTGTGGAATGAAGTCATTAAACATGGCAGAAAATAGTTTACCTTATAGTAATTATTTCTGTGACAAGAATAACTGTTATGTATGTCCTTCACAAGAAAGAAAGTTTGTTCTCTTTAGGAGACTCTTAGAATTGTAGTTATCAAGACTTTTAAGTCTTTGAGTAGATTCTTAAACCTTTAGAATTAATTTTGAATCCTGAGTGCCTGAACATGAGGTAGTACTAAGCGATCTGAAAACCATACATTCAGAGGAAACACAGAAACAAATGATAAAGTATAATTGGAGGAATGAAAAAGAGGAGATTATATTATGTCCATTAAATAAGTTGTTACACTTTCTTTGTAGGTTGTAGCAGAGAACCCAGTTAAGAGTTTGTATTTTTGAAAATTTGATGGCGAAAACTCAAGTATAAACTTTCTGGTGATTTCACCTATTCTTGATTACTCCTTTTGCTTAGAGGCAGCAAAACTGAATAGTATTCCTGTGTGTACATGAATAAAAAGAAGTCACCAGAAAGGAAAGGAGAGAGACAGAGAGAAGCGCTTGGTCTCTATAGCTGTGCATTCAAGGAACTATAAGGTATTGGTTTCCAGGCCTGTAAAATAACGAGAAGAGTTGACTAGATGGTTTCCTAGATTTTCCGCTCTTTATTGCCCTCTACGCCATCAGTACGGTGCTGAGTTTACATAAGTGCTTCTAATACATGTCATTGCTTGCCAAATGGGTGTTGTTCCTGATCCGTTGGAGATCCAGGCCAGGTTTCAGGCTCGACCCAGGCGGCGCTCCAGGGCCGCTTTTCCGCCGGGGGTGGAGCTTCGGGCCGCCGCCCTCGCGCTAGGGGTCGGGGCGGGGCTTGCCGCCGGCGGGGGCGGGGCCCTCGTAGGGACTTCCCCTGGGTAGAGCGGCGCAGCGGGTGCGGAGGGCTGGCGCCCCTCGGCGGGTGGGGGGTGGGTGATCGGGCGCCTAGCTGCCGACCCTTGGTGGTCCCCTGGGCCTGGGACTCTTCCCCAGGGTTGGCATCCCGCGGAGTGGGCGCTGCTCCGAGGCGGAGAGCTGCTGGGCCGCCAGGCGACCGAGAACATGTGTGCCTGCGCGTGTTTATCTGAGGCCCGTGCGGTCGCGGTTCCTGTCTTTCCTCCTCCAGGCTTACCCGGTTATGAAACCGGTGGTCCCCATGGCAGGGTCGCCCCAGAGCACGCCTACCCTTGACCTCAACCCTGCCCATGAGGGAGCGCTGTGGGGACAGGCTGCCTGGTAGTGTTGGGCAGGTGGTGGGAGTTCCTCAGGCTCGAGCAAAAAGATTTTTAAAGGACGTGTCTGCCTCTGTTGTTTTTTACTTTTAGGGTTCTGACCAAATTGGGCGAGGGCACAAAATAACCACTTACCCCTTCTCACCGAGGAAGAGCGGGAGAAAGGGTAAGTAAGGATCAATCAGGGGTGGAAGGAGCTAGGGCTTCCTCCTGGGGGAGAGAGAGAGAGAGAGAAAACAAACTTGTGTCCAAAGTCTACTTTTCACCAGAAACTGAAGACCCACCTTCTAAGGTCAAAGGCCTCTAGCCCAAGACTTTTTGCAGGTTTGCAGTTTGTAGAGTCGCCTAGAAGTTTGACAGCTTGGACTTAGTGAAATGGCCTGACAGAAAATTCATTTCCCTTCACCTATTTTAACTTGGAAGGTTGGTCCTATAGGGTTCCTGTTTTGGGTCCATATCTTATTATCGAGATTTGACTAATCTCTGGGACTGCAGGGTTTTAAAGAATCAAGGTCTTGATTGATAATTAATTGAAACCCCTCCGGAGATTTTTATGTTTTAAAAGAGGATTACTGAAAAAAATCCTTTAGGATCCTGAAGGACAGTGTTATTGGCCATATCACAAATGCCCAAGTTCTTTTGGGATCTGCTCTCAGGGCTATGGAAGAGGAAATTTGTGGAGGAGAGAAATTACCAGGCTGGGCCCTTTACTTTTGACTTTCACTTTGATGCCCTCTTACAAGCATTTTGTTCACTTTTGAAAATTTGCTGAACAGCACATTGAGGTCCTGGGAAGTTCACTGTGGTTTCCATGGTCTTCTCTTTCATTGGTTCTTCTCTGGGACCTTTCCATCACTTCACTAGTATACTGATTTCCTGTTTTCGGTGTGAGGCAATGAAACACAGCTTCTCTCAGATGGTTGTGAACCCGTTGGCCTCATATAAGTCACATAAAAATAAACATTTTAAATTATTTAACTAGAATTGCCCTCTATATCTTACCATTGGCTTCTTGGTTACTTCCTTCAATTTGTGCCCAAGTGGTAGGTGACCACATAATTTATTTTATAAAAAACCAGGATGTGGTTGTTTATTGATGATGTATTCAGGTATTGACTGAATCGATGCTTGTTAGCTCTTTCTTTCCATGTGCTGGACACTTTGATAAAAGTGGGATAGTGAGAGACTGTTGGAGATGGTCATTTTGGATGGGCCCTTTCATCAGTGTTCTGTGGATTTTCTGAATAATTATGTGTAAAATAATTATGTGTAAAAACTTTCCTATACCACGGATCTTTTGTTTTTTGGTACTGGGGATTGAACTCAAGGACACGTGACCACTGAGCCACATCCCTAGCCCTATTTTGTATGTTATTTAGAGACAGGGTCTCACTGAGTTGTTTAGTGTCTTCCTTTTTACTGAACTCAGGATCCTACTGCCTTAGCCTCCGCAGCTGCTGGGATTACAGGGGTGTGCCACCACACCTGGCTACTATGGATCTTAATGATTTGCAAGTCTATATAGTGTTGTGGGAGAATAGTATTATTATTCTGCCTTATTCCAGTCAGTAATAGACTTTCAAGGATAACTGACCATGATTTGTGTACTAAAGTGAATAGTATTTTAGTGATTTTCCAGTGTAATAAATATATTGTGTGAGTACAATAATTAATTGGGTTTATTGAAGCACACTAGTGGTGACTGACCAGAACATAAAGCTGTTCCCCTGATCAGCCCCAAACAATTGCAAGGGCACTCCTTATAAGCCTGAAAACCACAAAAGGGGATGTTCAGGGGTCTAGTCAATGCAAGCAAGCCAGATTACAGAAGTGGGAGAGTAAAAAAAAAAAAAAAAATAATAATTAATTGGGGTTAACTTTTTGAATTGTTCCATAAGAAGTCCTAATATTAGAAAATATGGAGAGTTAACGATGATGCATGTAGAAAATAAATACTGAAGTAAACTGTGATGTGCATGGATTTTTGTACATTTAACTGCATTTTATTGAAACAAGAAATGTCCTTTGTCTTTTTTTGGTTGTAGAAGTTTATAAGGTTAAAACCAAGTTGTTTAGAATTAAATCTTGCAGGAATATGAAAGGCAGGAAGTTGGTCTCATGTAAGCCCACTCTCAAGATAACTACTTTTAACAATTTGGTATTTATTTCTTCA
This sequence comes from Marmota marmota marmota, assembly GCF_001458135.2. Taxonomy (NCBI): domain Eukaryota; kingdom Metazoa; phylum Chordata; class Mammalia; order Rodentia; family Sciuridae; genus Marmota; species Marmota marmota. The sequence continues at coordinate 4,410,383 of NW_025999905.1, read as the reverse complement.
ACTTTTTGTTCCTTATATATATCTAGCACACAACGATATGTTAAATACATACAATTTAGTTATATGTTAATACATGTAGGACATGTATAAAACATAAGATGTATGTGTATATACATGTGTATATTGTTTTTTGATGAAATTATAAATTTATTTTCCTCCACCATTTTGGCTATTTACTATCATTCCTTGCTTTCCCTCAAATTCTCATGTAGAAGTAACATGGCTTTTATAGTCTTTTTTTTTTCAGTACCAGGTATTGAACCCAGGTGTGCTTAACCACTGAGCCCCAGCCCCAGCCATTTTTTATATTTTTATTTTGAGACAGGGTCTCACTAAGTTGCTTAGGACCTTGCTAAGTTGGTGAGGCTGGCTTTGAACTTATGATCCTTCTGCTTCAACCTCCCAAGCTGTTTTTTATTTTTTATTTTTTTTTTGTGGCCTTATGAAACTGAGCCTTATGCATTGCTAGGCAAGAGCTCTACCACTCAGTTACCTCTCCAGCCCCTATAGTCTTTTAGATATGGGTTATAATCCTTGCCTTTATTTTATTAACTGTGTCACTATGGAGTAGTTAAAACTGCTCTGCTCCTTGATTTATCATCTGTCAAAATAATATACTGAGTAAATAAAAAAGACTGTGTAAAAAACAGTGCCTGGCATGTAGATATTCACTGTTAATTTTCCTCCCTGTTTTTCTATCTAATCACTCCTCATTTCTTATGTTCTTTCTTTTGATAGTGGAAGATAGTCTGGTACTTACTTTCCTATAGGTGCTATGCATTCCTGGGCATATGCATTTTCACAGATCACCTACCATATCTGATCCTAAGATATCTGGGACAAGGACTGTCAACTGATGTGGCTCCATTTCCCCCTATCAGATCATTCTTCAGCCCTGCCTAGAAAATGTCAGCTTGAAAAATGAAGGGAAAGGGTTTCTATAATGTGTTTAAAATGCTCTGACACTGCTCCCAAAGTGAGAAAGACATACTACTGCATTTAGCTGAGTGCTTAAAGTTAGGATTTCTATTTCAGAAATGTCTTTGGTTTATAAGAATTACAATAAAAATGCTGACGCGTCATGTCCAAACTGTCATGATTTTGCCAAGTTGTGAGTTTAATATACAGCTAAGCTGTGTATTTAGTGTATCTAATACTGCTCTGGAAGCTGAGAAAGACAAGTCCACAGACATTTGATTTCACACCAGACATCTGGTTTCATTTTGCTAAGGAATACATTTTGTCAGTAGATTATGGGCATATCAGCTCTGCTGCTGTAGTTTGTAGCATATCTATTATAAGCTCTGGTCTATAGGGTTTAGTATGATGTTTTATTCAAATGACAGCACACTGAAAATGAGCACCTGGTCAGATAAGCACATTTCCCACAGGTGTCTTCTAGTGTCATTGTTCTTACAAGTTAACAAGGTGAAATATTTCTATCTTTGGTGATTTTACATTGAGTTTTTGTAGAAGCAAAAATATTCTTAGAAGAAAAGGTTCACTTGGGAATCAGTTGTATTCCAAAGGTTCATTTCAAGCCTATTGTGTATATGTTAATGATATACTTATAGGAATGAAATAACAAATAGCGTTTACATGTGCAGGTGAGAGCGCTAAATCTTTTATTTATTATTTTTCATTCATCAAGTGTCCATTCTGTTAACAATGGTAAGTGTATACTCTAATACATATAATAATAATTTTTGGAGAAAATGTATTTTGAGTTCCAACCTAGAATGGCTGGACACATTCATCTCAATTTTGAGATAGTGAGGGGCATAAAAAAATTCTGGAGGCTCACCTTCCTCCGTTTTAGGGTTGGCCCTGTCATTGTTTAACCGTGTGACCTTGGACACAAATATTTTATCTGAAAAATGGAATAGTTACTCATGATTAAAGTGAGGTTCAGTGATGGTAAAGTGGTAAAATATCTGCTACAAAATAGGTTCTTAATAAAAGTAGTTTCATTTTTCCTCTAGGTCCTGGATGCCAGACCAAAGACCCCCCTCCTGAGCCCACCCTTATATCCAAACTAACATACTAGCCAGGACTTGTGGCTTCAATGGAGGGCAGTTGTCCTTGGGACTTGGTAGTGGGACCTGGAAAAGGCATATGTAGAATAATGACAAAGGAGAAAGCTGGTGAATTGTTGAGAGAAGTCCATGGACTTAGCTCTGTGAATTGCTTGGCTCATAGAAAGAACCATCTTTTCCTTTAGCCTCTCTATTTTTGTCCAGCTGTTCCACTGGAAACTCTTAGCTTCTTATTTCCTGCTTAGTCCAATAATGACTGTTTTTCTTTGTAACCTTGATAAAGCCTGGATAACCTTATTTTTCTGTTTTTTTGGATAAGACTTAATAATAGATGTTTGTATTTCCTTTAGCTCTCCTGCTCTCTCTCTTTTTTCTATATGCTAGGTACAGTTGACTTTCTTGCCCTTTTGTTGGCCCAGAGTTTATTCATTAACTTTCCCCTCACTATTTTATTTATTTTTTAATTATATGCTGCATGCATTGAAATAGTGCTGAGGATATAAAGATGAAAAGTCACTGTCCTTAGCTAATGGGATTGTAGTGTAGTAGAACTATGAGTGTCTATATTCAAATACAATATGCTGTTTTGCTATACTGGAGGTACTACAAATGCAAAGGAAACCTAGCATGAACTCTTGATCCCTGTTGGGAATATCAAGGAAGGGTTTTAGTAGTGGTTGTGTTTGAGTTGAGACTTGGAAGCTGAGTAATAGTAGGCAGCTTGACAAGCAGCAGACAGCATTTCCAGGAGGAGATAATAGTATGAGCAGTTGTATGGCATTATGAGAAGATGGTGTGTTCTTGGAGCTATATGTAGGTCAGTGTCATTAGTGGGTGAAGAGCAAGGTTAGGAATGAAAGTAGATGAAACTAGATAAATTCAGTGTGCACTTTCTAGCCCATGTGTACTTGTGAGTCACTGAGGAATTATGAGGTGAAAGATCACTGAAAGCAGTGTGCTAGGAAACTTGTGAGTGGACAAGTGTGGGGATGCGGACTTGGCAAGATGGGAAGCCATTGAGGATGATACATTAGTATGGAGAAGAGGGGTTGAGAGCTCAGACAAGGAGGGAAGTAGTAAGGATAGAGAAGTGAGAATGTTTAGGAAAAATACTTAGGAGGCGGGAGAATTGGCTGTTCTTTGTAGCATTGAATATAAAAGATATGGGAGAATGAGAATGCTACAGTGCCTCTCAGTTTCTGGGTAGTGAGAGGGAAAACAGAAGAGAAAGCAAATATGAGGGAGAAGATGATGTGTTCAGCTTTGGACACATGTTTAGCATACTTGCAGGGGTGTCACTGGTGAGTTGGAGGTGTCCAGAGGCATCTAAATATAGGAGTCTGGAACATCATAAGAGTTTGCAGAGACTGAATTTTTCCAAATTCTTAACAACATGGAGAATAGTTGAAGGCATGGGTAAGGATGAAATGTTTAGAGGAATTGCATAGAAAGAGTAAAGGCTAAAATTAAGTCTTAGAGAATATTGAAACTTAAAGGAAAAGCCAAGAAAGAGAAAGATACTGAAGAGGGGTGGCCAGAGAGACTAGGAGAAAAAGCTTTTCAGGCCAATGGCAGAATTTTAAGAAGTAGAACCCAGTTAAAATGTAAATGTAAATCATAAAGTATGATGAAGATTTTAAATGTCTGTTAGAAGTCTTTGATTTCTTGGGGATGGTGGGGGCAGGACTAAACTGCCATGGGTAAAGAAATGAATTGGAGAAAAGGTAAGATAGAGAGAGGGGACAGACATGAAAATAGGGAGTAGGCATGATTGGGTCCCTTCTCTGGGAGATAATGACTTCATTGTTCTTTAGTCAAGATATTTGTTTAATACATTTTCAATAGTAATGTATATATTTATACAACTTGATGTTATGGAATATATATAGATATTTAAATGGTTAGTATAGTGAAGCATATTTACATTCATCATCTCATAGTTAACCCCCACCCCAGTTCCTTTTTATGGCAAAAGCAGCTAAAATCTGCTCATTTAGCAAAGATCCCAACTATAATATAGTTTTATTAACTGTTCTCCTTAAGTTACACATTAAATCTCTAAACTTGTTCATCTTAAGTTTCTTCTACTTTATATTGTTTGACCCACATCTTCCCTTTCTTGCCCTGTGCCTCATTACCACTGTTCTATTCTCTCTGCATATTTTTCATTTTATGGGTGCATTATAATTATATAAAATAATGAGATTCATTATGCCATATTTGTACATGCACATAACATAATTTGATCAATCTCATTCCACAGTCTCTATATTTTTAAAGAGCCCACATGTAACTGAAATAATTTAATATTTTTCTGGCCTATTTCACTTAGCATAATGTCCCCTGATATCATCCATATGTGACAAATGGCAGGATCTTTTTTTTAAGAGTGAATAATATTTCATTGTATACTTATACTACAGTTTCTTTATCCATTCATCTGTTGATAGAAACTTAGGTTGTTTCCATATGTTCACATTCATTGGGAAGGCTACTATAAAAAAAGAGAGAGAGACAACAAGTATTGGTGAGGATGTAGAGAAAAGGCAACCCTTGTGTAGTTGTTGGTGGGATTGTAGATGGTATAGCCATTATGGAAACAGTTTGGGGGGTTCAGAGAAATTAAAAATAGAACTACCATGTGATCCAGCAGTCTTTTTTTAAGGTCTGTAATCAAAAGAAATGAAATCACCACTTTGTAAAGATATCAGTTGAGATATCTAAAGGTTCTTCAGCAGATTCTAAGATGTGCTTGAGAATAAATGAGGAAAGAATGATAACCACAGTTGTTGACTTTCTTTCTTTTTTAAAAAGAAAAATGAGGGATAGATAGTGTGTTATGCTGAGAGGAAGATCCTTCATAGAAAGGGGTATGTTGAAAAAAGAGTTGCCTCTATTCTTATCACATTTGTGTGTGTGTGTGTGTGAATGAAAATCAGGTTGTGAAAATCAGGTTGTCTCTTTATTTGCCTACTTCTTCCCTGCTTTTTAATTCATACCTGACTGTACCCTTAAATGTCTTTTTCACTTAATTCTTTCCTGGCCCAGAGTTCCATTGTTGTTTTGTTCCCATCACATCTGGCCTTTTTGCATATATTATTCTCTAATCCAGTTGAATAGGTAAAAAAAAATCTACTTTTCATCATTAAAGATGGAAAAAATTTCAGCAGTATGTACTAGGAGACTAACAGGGAACATAACCATATCAAACATTAAAAAACAAAACAAAACAAAACAAAAAAACAATTTAGCCCAGAGTATCTGCTATGTTAAAGGCTCTGAATGCAAAGACATAAGATGGAAAGGATTAATAAGACTGGGATTCTGCCCTTAAAGAGCCCTTAGGCCAGAGAGAGGAATGGATACGTAAATAAAGAAGCGACTAAGTTCCTTGATATGTGTATGCCATTATAGAGGCAGAGTATAAGATGACTTTAAAAAAAAAAAAAAAAAAAGGGGACTTCTTTATTTTTTGTGATCCTGAAGGCTCAGAGATGATGTTTGAGCCACAGCTTCAAGTATGGTGTGTTAAGTTTCAGGGAGTAAATCAAGGTAATGAAATATTCCTTAGTTGTCCCATGAAAGCAACAAATTTTGCTTTTCTTTTTCTTTTTTAATTTTTCTTTCTTGTTCTGCTTGGTTTATTTTATTGCAAGGTATCCTTATCTTTGAGGGAGTTCTTAGGGGATAAATATGTTTTGTCTTACATATAGATGATATACAAGCATTTTTCTCCTTTTCTTATACAAACTTTGTATGAAATTTTCGCCACCGGCTTGCGGTATATTAGACAGCTAACACAGACTGGAGCAGTTAATCACAATGTCTGGGGAATGGGGTCGAGGCCCTAATATTTTTCAGAGCTTCCCAGGTTTTCTAATGGCAGGGTAAAGAACCACTGCATGGTTTGTTTACATGAGATGGCAGAGATTTTTAGCTTAAAAAAAAAAAAAAGTAGGTTAAATTGTTACAATTCCTTTTAAAACTGTGTGTCGTTTTAAGCTACTTAGATTTCTCTAAGCCCATCTTTCCTTAAATAGGATGGTAGTATATGTATCCTGCCTGTCTTGCTGAGTCTTGCACATCAAAAGCTGATTTGTGTGAAGGAACATATTATATAAATGTTGTGGAAACAATGAAATACTTTGAGTCATTTTCTAAGAGCCTGTAGGATAAGAACTGCCTAACTTTTTCTGCAAGATAGTATAGATTTTATAGATTTGGATTTAATATTTTACCATCATGAGGTTTCTTTTCTTTTTTTTTTTTTTAATATTGTTTTACTTGTTGATAGACCTTTATTTTCTTTATTTATATGTGGGGTTGAGAATTGAACACAGTGCTTCACACATGCCCTAGCCCTAGAGGCAGAGTATAAGACGACTAAAAAAAAAAAAAAAAAAAAAAAAAAAAAAAAGGGGACTTCTTTATTTTTTGTGATCCTGAAGGCTCAGAGATGATGTTTAAGCTATAGTTTTACATATATTTTACTACATTTGTATAATGCTAAACAGTTGAAAACCCAAAGCCAAAAAGCAAAACCTCCTCCTCACTTTTTTTTTTTGTTTGCAGCACTAGGTATTGAATCCAGGGGTGCTTTGCCATGGAGCTACACCCCCAAGCCCATCTATTTTTTTATTTTGAGGCAGAGTTTTGCTAGGTTGCTGAAGCTGGCCTCGAACTTGTGATCCTCCTTCATCAGCCTCCTAAATTTCTGGGATTATAAGTATGCACCACCACACATAGCTAAAATGCAAATCATCATTTGAGCATTTCTAGGTTGGCATATTAATTCCAATTATTTAAGATCATGTAAGATCATGTAAATGTTTTCCATGATTAAGATTATAAGGTATATAGATAATCTCAGGGACTGCGGGTATGACTTAGTGGTAGTGTGCTTGCCTAACGTGTGAGGCTCTGGGTTCAGTTTCCAGCACTGCAAAAAGAAAAGAAAAAAATATTCATTCTCAATGTTAATAATGTAATTGTTCAGTATTAAAATGTTAAGGTCAGGTATTTATTTTGAAGGTATATACATTTAAAATCAGCAGTCTTATAGAAGTTAGTAAAAACTGCAGCATACCATAGAGCCCTACAAATTTGCTTATTTGTGGGTTCCATGTAGGGATATGTACTATGTTTCTGTACTATGGGAAGCCTGGTACATTAGTATCATTTATATAATAGTATAGGAATGTTCATCCTTTTGGTATTATGATATACTTTAATTGAGAAGTGGTATTGTTTAATGACAAAACTGAACCCAAAGTCTGAAGACTGGTTTCTAGATCTGGTTTCTCTAGTCACTCTTTATCATAGTAGGTAAGTTAACCTTTCTGAGCCTCATATAAAATTAGGATGTATTAGTTTCCCGTTACTTGGTAGCATATGAGAAACTTAGTGGATGAAAAGATTATTCATTTGTGATTTCATAGTTGCTATAGGTCAGCATTTTGGGGGTTCTACTTCAGGGTCTCGTGAAGTTGCTCTCAGAGCTGAAGTTTTTAGAGCATGGCTGAAGTTAAGAGATGACCTGCTCACGTGGCTGGCAAGTTGGTTCCTTTCCATGAAAGGTTTTCCATGAAGCTGTCCTCTTGCCATGGGAGTTGGCTTCCACAGAGCAGTATTCAAGGGACCAACATGGAAACTATAGTGCCTTTCATGATTTATCTATATTTGTTTTTTAATGTATTCTTTCGGATTCATAGATCATAAGGGCATAAGGTAAGGATCACTGAGGACTCTTATGGGGGATTGGCTACTTGAGAGGATAACCTTTGCCTGACATAGGATTGCTTTGAGGTTAATTTAAGAATTTATATGAAAGTCATTTGTAAATCATTTATTAGATAATATAATTGAGGCTGAGTAAAAGTGGAATTAGTTTGTTTTATGCCATGTTAACATTATGCCTGTTCCAAGTCTTTCTTCTCTTGCTAAAAAATTATTTTATCTTTATTTTGTGTTAAAAAAATCTACTCCTTTAATAAAAGGCTAGAGCAAAATGTGTTTTTCAAGTTTTTCCCATCCACGGGTATAAAAGTAGTATGTTGAATGGGAGAAAATTAGAAATAATAGTGATGGTAGCAAGAACCTTTTGGTCCTCTGCTGAGTAATATTCTGATATGTCATTCTAGAGAGTCTATCTCCTTGATGAAATTTCCACATGTCTTATTCTTTGTATATCTCTCTTGTCATTTGCTTGATTTTGCCTGGATTAGAGTTCTTTTGTGGATTTGTCTATTCATATGTTAGACTGGAAACTTCTTTTTTCTTTGGGTGTTTTTTTTTGGGGGGGTTACTGGGGATTGAACTCCGGGGGCACTTGACCACTGAGCCACATCCCCAACCCTATTTTGTATTTTATTAGAGACAGGCTCTCACTGAGTTGCTTAGCGCCTTGCTGAATTGCTAAGGCTGGCTTTGAACTTGCTATCTGTGCCCCTCCTTGGAAACTTCATAAGGTAGAAGCTGTGTCTTACTCTTTTCTGTGCCCCTCACCAGCACATTTAACCCAAGGATTTGGACTTAATTGGTGCTTAAGCAGTTTTTGCTGAATTCAAGTGGAATAGTTGGCCAAACTCTAGCCTTTGTGCCTCCTTTTAAATTTAAAATTAAAGAGTTCTATTTTGCTCAGGTGGTGGTGATGGTGGTGGCTCCTGCCAGATCCATCTTTAACTCTACTTTTTATAGGTCCCTGGTTTGTCATTAGAGCCCTTAACCTCTCCTAAATGACTCTGAGAATTGGACTGCTACATGCTTGGTCTGGCCTTCTCAAGCATGCAAATACACACAACCCTAACAATCATTCTTATGTGACTTTCAAAACCTTGTTGAACTTCTGCTTGGTTTGGTAACTATATAACTTGATTTTGACTTCTTGGGTTTAGAATTCCCAGAAGATAAAAGTATACAACTTTCTTCTGTGTAATAAATCATAAAAATTTAATCTTTACAATTTTCTCCAAAAGTTTATTGAGATAGGTCTTTGTAATGACACACTGACACACACACTTTTATCTTTCTTTTGAAAAATGTAGCAGTTATGTTTACCTTTTGAAAAATCATCTTGCTCTGTAGCTGGAGGATACACTATAAATACACTACCAAGTTCTAGTTCTGAAATTGTATGTATTAGAGACATTTTTGAAGAAGGGAAATGTTTGTAATGTCATCACAGTTTTTATTTTAGGATAATTTTGTTTTGAATGATATTCTCAACATGTGGACCAGTAAACAAATTCAGAGCAATTTAGAATTCTTTTCTCTTTTTTTATTCTCTCCTGCAGATCTACTGATTTCCTTGCTTCCTCAGCCACTACCTGCCTTTTCTATCTCTTTTCTGTACCTCTTTCCCAGTTTTTGTAAGAGAGAGTAAATAGACTAGCAGGGGGCAGATCAGACATTGCAAGTAGCGGTGGGTGTGCAAAGAACAGTTGCACTGCACTGAAGTTTAGCTTATAACTAATAGAGTTCTTTACTAAATGGTAATAGAGGACCTGTGAAGTAACGTTGATAGGAAAAGATTACAGTTGCCAAAAATGTTTTGTCTTAATTAAAAAAAAAATAGGCTTTATTTTTTTAGAGCTCTTTTAGGTTCATAGCAAAATTGGGTGGAAGGTATGGAGTCTACCCATGTTCTCCCTGCCCCTGTATATGCATAGGCCACCTCCACGGTCAACATTTGGGGAATCAGTTGTTATAGCTGATGAATTTATATTGATAAGTCATTATCACTTGAAGTAGTTTATGTTAAGTTCACTTCGTAGTGTAGTATGTTCTACACATTTGGACAAATATCTAATAATGTGTTCATCATCACAGTATCATATAGAGTAGTATTATCACTGCTGTAAAAATTCAGTATTCTTCCTATTCATCCCTCCCTTCCTTCAAACTCTTGTGATCTTTTTATTAACCTTTATAGTTTTAGGCCTTTTCCAGAATGTCATAGAGTTGGAATAACGAAGTGTGCAGCCCTTTTCACCTAATTTTTAGTTTTCCTTGGTGCAGCACGTTATTTACAAATTATCTCAATTATTTTTCCAAGAGCTTATTTATCTAATAGCCGCTTTTCTAAGAATTTCATTAGCTCAGATTAAAACAATAACTACCATTTAGTTTTGTTAAGGTAGTATTTAGCATTATTATTATGTAAGGGTAGTTTGAAACACATTATAAAGCCATACACTTTTGTTTCTTTTAAGTCTCACTATTTGTCATGTGCAAGAGAGGTTCTGTAGACTGAACAATATATTAGAAGATTCATTATTTGAGAATTTGGTGTATGTGACTGCATTATGTTAATATTCTAAATTAATATTCAGTTAAAATATTAATAGGGGCTGGGGATGTTGCTCAAGCAGTAACGCGCTCGCCTGGCATGAGCGGAGTGCTGGGTTCGATCCTCAGCACCACATAAAATAAAGATGTGTCCACTGAAAACTGAAAAATGAATATTAAAAAATTTTCTCTCTCTCTTCTCTCTCTCTCTCTCTCTCTCTTAAAAAAAAAAAATGCCAATTCAACTTCACCTCTCCGGTACACATCCCACCTCTCCATACACTTACACCCTCTCACTCTTCCTATCTTTAGAAAAAAAATTCATAATAAAACTTTAAAATATAGGCATTAAATATATATTCTGGACACTAAAGTGATGATATATGGAGAAAAAAATTGTGGAATTGGGCTACGAAAATCATTATGAGCATGGACAAGTCATTTTTGTCTATGAACTTCCTTCTCCTTTTAGGAATATGGAAAAAACATACATGTCATGGGTTATTTTTAAGGACTATATGAGCTGTTTGTATGAGTCTGATATAAATTTGAACTCATTATAAAAAATGTGAGGAGTTAATTGGTTAATGACTCAAACTTTATTAATATTTTCAATTTCAGTTTTTTTTTAGTTTTTATAGATAATAAAGAAAAAAAATATTGGTTTGAGGCTAATAAGGCAATACTGCTGGAAAGGTGGTTATTTAGCTGTATCTGAAAATAAAATGACTTCATTTTTAAAAAAATATATTTTTTAGTTGTAGATGGACACAATATCTTTATTTTATTTATTTTTTTATGTGGTGCTAAGGATCGAACCCAGTGCCTTGTGCATTCGGGGTAGGCGTTCAACCACTGAGCTACAGTCCCAGCCCATGACTTCTTTTTTTTATTGCATGTATCTCATTGATTAAACCTGCTTGTCTTCTCATTAAAGGCATACACTTTGGGATGTTCTTCTTGTGTAAGAAAGTTCTGGGCAAGAGAATGAAAATAGCTTTGTGAAGTTGAATTCCTGAGGCAGGTAATATAATGAATTCAAAATTCAATTGTAGTTTCAATCAAAATGTCCCTCTAGTTATAAATATTTAAACAATGGATAGTGACATAATATTTTAAATTCAAGAAAACTTTATATTTCCCAGTTTGAGAATGCATGACATTATTATATTTCATTCTCATCTTTTGTATTTTTACTAATTTAAAATTACTTTTTTGATAGTTTCAAAATGCATTGTATGGTCAAAGACAGAATGATGGAATATCCTATGAAAAAGATGTAAGAAAAACAACTGTTCAACCACTAACCCCTAAGGAAGAAATGAGGAGTCAAAAAGGAATTGTCATCAGCAAATAAGAAAGAATATGTACAATTCCCATTTGGGGTTATCTGACTTAAGATGTTAAGAATGAGGGAATAAAAAAATTAGCAAGCATTATAGAGGAGATATGGATGAATAGCTTTTCATTTTTTGGATATGCTTGTTTGATACAACTTTTCATTGTAGCAATCACAGAGAATGTCAGTTTAGAGCAATGAACTGGGTGAGAAGATAGACAATATTCCATCCCTGTAACTGGACTTTCACTACTTCAACCAAAATTGGGGAAATTTAGTGACACTTCCTGAAAAATCTTTGTGAACATTTAGTACCAGGTCTTGAAAACTATTTGTTTGGCCTGAGATGAAGAAACAAGAGTTAAAATTGTTGACTTAATGGCACATATTGGAGGCCCATGTTCATCCATCTTGAATTTTATGTTAATTAGAAATTGGGGAGAGTCAACTATGATTTTCTATCATTAATAGACTCATTTTTAACTTGCTCTGGTTATTTAAAATTGGATAGAGATGGTAATTGTTTCAAAACCACAGGCAAAGAAGTAGAGCAGCATAAAACCTTATTCCACCTTTCCGTAGGATTTTATTCCATAATGATTCAAATTGACTTATTAGATTAATATGAGTATATTTGGTATTTGAATTAGTTTTAGGTCTGGACACTTAAGTGCTAGTTAAGCTTAATTTCACGGTCAATGATTTTTGTAAAATTCCTCTCTGACCAGGTTACTCTTCTGTTTAAAATAGTCCTGTGGCTTCTAGTTGCCATTAGATTAAGCTGAAAACTTGCTTAAATTAGTTTAAAAGACCCTTTCCTACTTGGTCTTCCTTGCCTTTTTAACATTTTCTTTTTTATACTCCAGCATTAGCACTCTATACTCCAGTCGGACTAATTTATAGGTAATACATTCTAGTTTACTTTGAACTTTATTTCGTTTTTTAAATTTATATATGTCAGCAGAATGCATTATAATTCTTATTACACATATAGAACACAATTTTTCGTATCTTTGGTTGTATACATAGTGTATTCACACCAATATGTATCTTCATAACCTGTACTTTGGATAATAATGATCATCACATTCTACCATCATTAATAAACCCCATGCTCCCTCCCTTCCCCTCCCAACCCTCTGCCCTATCTAGAGTTTGTCTATTCCTCCCATGCTCCTACTCCCCACCCATTATGAGTCAGCCTCCTTATATCAAAGAAAACATTCGGCATTAGATTTTTTGGGATTGGCCAACTTCACTTAGCATCATCTTCACTAACTCCAACCATTTACCTGAAAATGCCATGATTTTATTCTCGTTTTTTGCTGAGTAATATTCCATTATGTATATATACCACATTTTTTAAATCCATTCCTCTTCTGAAGGGCATCTGGGTTGGTTCCACAGTTTAGCTATTGTGAATTGTGCTGCTATGAACATCGATGTGGCTGTATCCCTGTAGTATGCTGTTTTTAAGTGCTTTGTGTATAGACCAAGGAGAGGATAGTTGGGTCAAATGGTGGTTCCATTCCCAGTTTTCCAAGAAATATCCATACTGCTTTCCAGATTGGTTGCACCACTTTGCAGTCCCACCAGCAGTGTATGAGTATTACTTTTTTCCCCACATCTTCACAAACACTTATAATAGCTGCCATTCTGATTGGTGTGAGATGAAATCTTAGAGTGGTTTTGATTTGCATTTCTCTAATTGCTAGTGAGGATGAATATTTTTTCATATATTTGGTGATTGATTGTACATCATCTTCTGAGAAGTATCTGTTTAGGTCCTTGGCCCATTTATTGATTGGGTTATTTGTTTTTTTGGTGCTTAGCTTTTTGAATTCTTTATATACCCTAGAGATTAGTGCTCTATCTGATGTGTGAGGGGTAAAGATTTGCTCCCAAGATGTAGGCTCTCTATTCACTTCACAGATTATTTCTTTAGCTGAGAACAAACTTTTTAGTTTGAATCCATCCCATTTATTGATTCTTGGTTTTAATTCTTGCGCCACAGGAGTCTTATTAAGGAAGTTAGGGTCTAATCCCACATGATGGAAATTAGGGCCTACTTTTTCTTCTATTATCTGGGTCAAAGCTTCTCATTTTTCAGATACAGCTTAAAAGTTTAGAGGCCTCTATTCATTCTCCTTGCTATATGCTCTTATAGCTGAAAATTCACTAGATATTCTTAATTTTCTACCTTTGCATAATGTAATGGGCTCTCTCTAGATAGTTGTTGAATCAAGGTGCCTTGAATAGTAGGGGAGAGAACAGAAATATCAACTTTAACTAATTTTGCAAGACAGAACATTCAAAATAAAGGATACAGTTCGAACAAAGACAGTGGAATGCTTTTGTTCTTACATTTAAGATGAACGAATAAACTGGCTATAGGAAGGGACTACAGGGAAGATAGGTTGAAGTTAGATTGTGGATAACCTAAATATTTTATAAACTGTGTATGGTTAGTAGTCTTTAAATAGTAGAAAAGGAATAATTGAAGGATTTTTGACCAGAGACCCACATGGCAAATAGTGTTTTAGGAAGATTAATAAGTGTGTAGCATCAGTTGGAATGTAGAGGGAGGGAATGATGAAGAGTAGGCCAATTGAGAAACTGTAATTTACTTGCAAGGTAATAATTATTTTCACTATGGTAATTGTGGGGATAGAAATTAAAGAGATGCTCAGAAACTGTTAAAAGAATGACAGGTTAACTACTAATTATTATGAATTGTAAAAAATAGGGAAACATTGAATCAAAATGCAAATTATAGAACAGAGATTAGCAGTTCATATGTAAAAAGCATCAACAACTCAATGGAAAAAAGACCAACCATTTCATAGAAAAGTGAATAAAGATATGAAGAATATGAATAGTTCATAATAAGAGAAATACAAAATAAAACTTCAAAGAGATAATCTAATTGGCAAAGAAAATATGAAAATATATCATTGAGATTATAGGGAAGTATAGGCAGTGTCATTATTAATGGGGTATATGGATTTATATCTTATTGAATCTTATATTTATTTATTTATTTATATCTTAAAATATAAATATCATTTGATTCCTTTACTAGAATATATCCTAAAGATCTTATACTTAGTTTAAATCATGTATAGTTAAGATATTCTTGGGGCTAGAGTTGTGGCTCAGTGGTAGAGTACTCGCCTAGCATGTGTGAAGCACTGGGTTCGAACCTCAGCACCACATAAATGTAAAATAAAGATATTGTGTCCACCTAAAACTTAAAAATAAATATTAAAAAAAGGTATTCTTGGCAGCAATTGGAAACAAATGCCCATCCTTAGGGAATTGGATCAATAAGGTATACACAGTGGAATATTTAATAACTAAAGAGAATAAGGCAGTTTAAATATGTACTGAAATGAAGTAATCTTCAAGACACTAAGTCAAAAAGGAAGGTGAAGAATAATGAATTAAGGTGAAGAATAATAACTTAGTAGGCTATTATTTTGGAGAAGACTGAATTAAGATATGTATTTTCTTTTGTATACATAGCGTATCTCTGGAGGGAATAAAGTGGAAAATATTCGTGGGGATTGGCCCTTGAGACTAGAGACTAGGGATGGGACAGAATCTTATTTTTTATTGTGTACTTCTTTTGGGGTATTTTGAATATTTTACAAAAATAAAGACAAGAAACACATTCAAAATATTATATATAACCAATTCTGAGAAATTAAGGATTAGAAAAATTATTTTTATAAAAGCCCTGCAGTTCATATATCTGGTAAGGGATTTATATCCAGAATATATAAAAATTTCTATAAAACAAAAACAAAAAAATTAAAAATTAAAAAGGATCATAGGACTTGTATCTCCAAAGAAGATATACAAATGGACAATAAGCACATGAAAAGATGCATAGCATCACTAACCATTAGGGAAATGTCTGTCAAAGCCACAGTGAGATTCTGTCCTTTAGGATGACAGCTGGAGTAGGACTCTTCTGTGGGCAGAACTGACCAATAAGATGGCTGTTTTACTCTCAATTATTTTCTCACTCTCTTTTTGGTACTAGAAACTGAACTCAGGGATGCTTTGCCACTGAGCTGCCTCCCCAGCTGTCTCTATTTTTTTGAGACAGGGTCTCACTAAGTTGCTTAGGAATTGACTAAATTCCTGAAGCTAGCCTTGAACCTGCAATCCTTCTGCCTCAGGTTTTCTTTTAAGATTATAAAATATGTTGTCCTTTTTTTCTCCTGTTGTGAAACTGTGTGTGAGCTTGGTTTCTGGGTGTAGATGTTTTGTTTGTGGTGGTTTATCTTATTCTGTTTCTCTCAGAATAAGAGGGCTAGTTTTTGTCTTTTTTCTACTTGAGTTTGTCTCATTCTTACTTTCTTTGGAATGTGAACCATTCTCAGGGATCCTTTAATCCTCCTGTTTTGTTCTTGCCATGCTGATCCTGCCTGTTTTATATTTAGGGGAGACACTTATATTCCTTTCCTGATAAAATGCTCGTGAACATTCTTTTCATGAATGCTCAATGTGATCATCTCCTCCCCCAAAGCATCTTTCCTCTGGTTTTGCTGCTGTTAAGTAAGACTGAGCCCTGTTTGCTCCCTGCCACAGGGGCCATCTTTTCCTAGCTTTCTTTTATGCAATGGAGAAGAATGTCAAGTACACAAAAAGCTAAAGACATTTTATTCTAAGGCTTTTCCCTAAATTAAAAAAAAATTCCCTAAAAATTCATCTGCACATATGAATTCACTGGATCTTATTGATTTTCTCTATGACAGTTGAGGTAATTAGTTTCTTTGTTGATGTTTTACTATTTTTTCTCTTTATACTTTAACCTTGCTCTTTCCTCTTTGCATTAAAGAAATATGAATGGAATTCACAAAGTTGATAGGAACTGTACTCAATTTTAAGGACAGAATTTTTCTTTAGCCAGGTATTAAATTGCTCAGTTTGTTTCCTTGATTTCTTCTTCTTCCTGATTCGTAGATATTAAAAACAGCAGGATATGTATTCTTAGCATTCGATAAAGGGGAAGAGGTGAACTATGATTTAGTTTGTCTGGCTAATTTTTTTTCTCCTGCTGGGAAAGGTGCAGAAAAGAGATGTCTGAGAAAAAGTATTTTCTATTTAGCACCTTTTGGAAATATTTAGTCAAAGGAGAAAATAAAGATATATTCTCAAGTATTGCTATTTCATTATAGAATAAAAAAATTTAAGAGTGGTAATTTATTTGAAGGGGAGATTATGTCTTGGGAAAGTTTGACATCTAGTAGCATTGATTTGCATGTCTGTTGCTTTTATCAAATGTGTGATTAGATCTTAACATTAAAAAAATACATTTATTATTATACAAGTTTTAATTTTATGGTAATATCGTTGACTATATAATTTTTATCTTTGTTAAAAGGATTTTTGACTAACGAATCTGGCTGGTTAGAAACTATGCTATTGAAGCAGTACCTTGGGATTGATTAAGGGTGGTCTTGGCTCATAGAAGGGTAAAAAAGCTAAAGACATTTTATTCTCAGACTCGTCCTTTTTCTCCAACATACATGCACCTACACCTTTTCTTTCTTTTGTCAGTTCTGGATATCAAGCACAGAGCCTTGTGTACTAGGCAATTGCTCTGCCACTGAGCTACATCCCCAGCATGACAGCACATTTTGTTGTACAATTAATATGGGCAAGTTGAGGGTCAGTTTATTATACTAATAGGAGGTGACTGGGATATGGTGGTGTGGTTATATCAGTTTTGTATTTGAAAAGTATAGCACATTAATATGGTTATGAATGTTTAATAGGTAGTTTAACTATTGCAGAAAAAGTGGTAGTTTAAACTTAATTGCAGTTTGAGTTTAAATATGTGGTTGATTTTTAAGTACTTTGCTCTATATTTGCTTTTATATTTGCTGAAAATATTACATGTGAAGATTATGCTTTAAACATTGTAAAATGTTTTTCTAGTATTAGCTAAATGGTTGTGGGAAATGTTACACTTGAAAGGTCATGTTGATTTTCTGGCATTTCCAATTTTACATTTTATATATATAGTTGAATTGGTTTAAAGATTCAGGTAATAAATGGAAAAGAAAAATTGCAAAAGGGAAGATGTTTTGGAATGCACCTGTCTTTCAGCTTTCTTTTTTCAGTGTTGAAACTTCAAATTCTAAATGGCAATTGAAAGAGCTGAAAGGACAGTACCATAATAAGGGCCTCATTACTCATTAAGTTCAAACATAGCTCATTATATTTTTCATTTTTCTATTAATTGATATTGCATGTAAATCTAGTCCTTTCCCACTCCTCACTCATTTGAATGAGACTTTGAGTATTTATTTAGCTTTTTGCTGCAGTCTAGCTGGGCACAATTCACCAGCCACTTGTCAAGCAGAAACAAACTTTATTTTTAGAACACACATGCCACACCACAGGAGCTCTTCAGGAATTCCCTCAGAGCCCAACTACCACCACCGGATTCCCCCAAGCCTCTCAACCTCCCCCAGTCCTCCTGCTCTTGAGGCCGATTGGCTGGGTTGCGTGGGCGGAGCCAAAAGAAGTCCCCCAATGAGCAGCTTCATGGTCTGAAAGGGCGGGGAAACAGCCCAATGAGCATCACCGCAGAGGAGCCCATCAGTTGGCAGCTAGAAGTTTGCTGGGGCCGCTGTGAGCCAATCATCAGGTGGCAGCTGGAAGTTTGCTGGGGCCCCTTCTGCTGGGGCCACTGTGAGCCAATCATCAACTGGCAGCTGGTGCTGGCAGCTGGAAGTTTGCTGGGGCCCCTTCGGCTGTGGCTCTCAACATCTCCCCCTCTCTGTTTAAACAAGCATGTGGCTTAGGGACCCTGCCTGCCTTAGGTTGTCCAATACTACATATGGTCCTTACCCATCATTGGATGAGCTGACCTCAAGGCGTCAGCCTCCTGTCTTAGGTCGGTACCATTGCAATTGGATCTTACCTGTCGTTGACTACCGGTCCAGCATACAGCCACACCTGGGGCCCCTTCGGCTGTGGCTCTCAACAGCTTTTTTTTTTTTTGGTATTCAGGGATTAAACCCAAGTGCACTTAACCACTGAGCCACATCCCTAACCCCTTTTTATATTTGGAGACAGGGTCTAAGTTGCTTTAGGGTCTTGCTGAGTTGCTGAGGCTGGCTTTGAACTTGTGATTGTGCCTCAGCCTCCCAAACTGCCGGGATTATAGGTGTGCACCACCTGTATATTTACTTTTTACATAGTGGGTTGAATTGTCTGTCTAGTACCCTTTTTTCCCCCCTTCTTGGAATTTATTAAGGGTGGTCTTGGCTCATAGAAGGGGCTCAGCCTTGTCCTTTTTCTCCAACATGCATGCACACACACACCTGTTTTTTTTTTTTTTGTTGTTGTTGTTGTTTTGGTCAGTTCTGGGTATCAAGCACAGAAAAATTAAATTGTTTCTAAATGCTGCAGTAGCATTTATGAAGTCAATAACCTATTCTGCCCCATGTTTATTGGGAGTGGTGAATAACTGGGAGGCATTTAGCATAGTCCTTACAAACACAGGTCACTGGGTTAAATAGTCTGGATGTAGCTCTGCTATTTAGGGTGTGACCCCAGGAAAATTACTTAAACACGAGTTTGTATCTTTTAAAATGGGGGATACAAACAAGGTAAATGCAGTGATTAAATGAACTAATTAGAAATAACAAAATACTTTGCTATCTTTAATACAGTGATAGAATATTTTAGACAACACAAAATGAATATTCTTTGCTGGCCTGATTTTTAAAATTTCATTGATTTTACATGAAATTATTATTTATTGTTTATTTTTCCCAGTTCTTTCTTTCTTTAATTTATAGATGTGGTCATAACTTGAGGAAGAATAATTTTTTAAAAAAATATTTATTTTCTAGTTGTAGTTGGACACAATACCTTTATTTTATTTATTTGTCTTTATGTAGTAGTGAGGATTGAACCCAGGGCCCCTCGGTGCTACACGAGTGCTCTACTGTTGAGCCACAACCCCAGCCCCAGAAAGAATAATTTTTACTGATTTTGTTAATGGTGAATCACTCTAACTTTATTAAAAAATGAAACAAAACTTCACTGTACCATTAATTAAAAATTTTATGTGATTATTTAATATTTATTGAAGTTAAAGCCCCCAAATATAGCACAATGTTGATATTATTTTGGCCAAGGAAAAATGTTTTACGTATTTTCCAGAGGGTCTATTAGACACATCTCACTTTTAAAATTGACTTTTCATTTTTTATTTTATTATGACAGTTTTTGCTTGATATGAGGAGGCAAATTTGCTATTTTTGAATTTGTATATCTCACTTTTTCCCAGGAAAGATTTTTGAGTAATATACTAAGTCTTTTTGCAGAACAAAACTATGTTAGATTCTGAAAAACTTCATTATTCACAACTGATAGATACTAATTTAAATTGCTTAAATTTGTGTATGGCTCATATAATTTTGTCTAGCCTCATGTATTTGATAAAACCTATCAAAATTGTTACTGGATTTTCCTTCTAAGCCATTTACTGTAATAACCATTGTGACACTAGTATCATTTAATGCTGATGAGACAATAAATATAAGTTTCTTACAAAATGGGAGAAATTAAAGGATTATTCTTGAGGCTTATAAGTTAAAAAAACAATAAAAACAATAAACTTTTTGGTGGCTAATATGAAAATAATTTAGTTTTATTTATTATTGGTGCTTATTTGCAAATGAAGTCATACTTATCCTTGTTGCTAAAAGTAGGAATACACTAGAAGCTTTTCCAAATGTGTGCTTTTTCTGTACTATCCAGCCAGTCACTTGACATGTGTTTTTATTAAATGAACACAGGTATTAAGTAAAGATCAGACAAGAAACTTAACAGTGTCATTATTGGAAGTGAACATAGTTTTATGAGTATGTTAACATTGCTGCAGAAGTCAGAAATAGTACCAGAGTGTGGATGCAGGGATATTGATGGTGATGGGGCACATCATGGAAGACAGGCAATTTTAGAACTGAAGGAGGGGCCATTCTCAAATGAAGGTAGCTGAAATTATAGAGTCATTCAGAGTTGGAGCAAAAAACCTAGGGATAGCCTGGTCAAGTAGATGATGTTAACTGCCTATTCTTTGGCATAGTTAGGACTTAAACCCAAATTTTTGGTTTCTAATATGATATTGTGGGAGGAAGAAGAAAGGTGTAGTTCTAGAAAAGAATGGATACTTGGTTCTTTGGAAGTGATACATGCATGGAGATGCTACTATCAGGTGGATTGCAGGCTCTCATTATAGCCTAATCAGATCACTCATTTTCTCCCTTACTATAGTTGCTAACATTCAAGGAGTATATGATACTAAATTACCAAACTGGCTTTCTATCAGCATTTTACATGTGTGGTATTAAAAACCATAACTATAATTAAGCAAGCACATTTATTTAGTACTTACAAATGCTTAGCAGAATTCTAAGAACTTTAGGATATTGAGGAAGGATTGAAACATGGAAATGGGAGAATGGATATAACTATAAAATGGTAACAATATTGAGTGCCAAATTAGGGTATTGCTAGTGAGTGCCAGAGTGGGTGAGAAAGGCTCATGTAAGATTTCCCAGAAGAGATGAAAATTGGTTGGTGGCTTCTCAGCTCAGTAGATCTCATAATTATATGTGTTCAGCTTTAAAGATTTCAGATTCACCTAACTGGTTAAGTTACAGAGGAGGAACTTAATTGCAGGTGTTTCTGTTACTTCCTGTTGAGCACCATTCCACAATTCCATGCTGTTGTGCACAGGATGGCAAGAGATTTCTGTTGGAGGGATTTCTATTTCAGCTCATTACTCTTCAGTGAGCTCACAGGTAGATGAAATTTTTCCCACTGGTTCTTCTGAAAGTTTTGTGATGAAGCACCCCTTGTTTCAGTAACCCCAGTTCCTTTTTGTTTCCCGATTGAAAGGTAGCTTAAATGTTAATTAAATGTGATTTCAATGGATCTTTCCATTTAATATGATCTTTTTTTTATGAAGAAACTATTAAAGTAAGGTAGAATATAAAACAGCAGTAGCTGGCATTTTCAGTAGGTTGTTCTGCTGTTCAATTAGATTATTTTGGTATTCTGGGTTATGAATCATTAACTTGAAGATTGGTACATAAATAATGCCATTAAACATAATAAGATAAATAAATTTAAAAATATATTCATCAGAGAATAAATATACATCTCAAAACCCAAGCACTTTTCCCTGTACCAGAATATTTCTGTGTTTCAATAGTATTTCTCATTTTATCCCAAATGAAAGACTAAAAACCTGACACAGATGAATTTAGTCTAATCAAGAAATCTGAAAGACACTTAGGATTTAATTATGTAATGCAAACCTCAGTCTACCCTTGACTATATATTTTTAAATTTTTTATTAAAAAATTGCTTTTTTTGTAGTTGTAGATGGTCAGAATGCCTTTATTTATTTATTTTTGGGGGTTTATGAAGTTTATTTTTAAGAATTTTAATTGATTTTTAAAAAAATAAATGACAGCGGAATGCTTTATAATTCTTATTACACATATACAGAACAATTTTTCATATCTCTGGTTGTATATAAAGTATGTTCACACGAATTCGTGTCTTCATACATGTACTTTGGATAATGATGTGTCCATCACATTCCATCATCCTTGCTAACCCCCTACCTCCCTTCCTTCCCCTCCCACCCCTCTGTCCTATCTAGAGTTCATCTATTCCTCCCATGCTCCCCCTCTCTACCTCACTATGAATCAGCCTCCTTATATCAGAGAAAACATTTGGCATTTGTTTTTTTGGGGATTGGCTAACTTTACGTAGCATTGTCTTCTCCAACTCCATCCATTTACCTGCAAATGCCATGATTTTATTCTCTTTTATTGCTGAGTAATGTTGCATTGTGTATACATGCCACAAATTTTTATCCATTCATCTTCTGAAGGGCATCTAGGTGGGTTCCACATTGTGAATTGTGCTGCTATAAACATTGATGTTGCTGTGTCCCTGTAATAAGCTGTTTTTAATTCCTTTGAGTATAGACCGAGGAGAAGGGATAGCTGGGTCAAATGGTGGTTTCATTCCCAGTTTTCCAAGGAATCTCCATACTACTTTCTATATTGGCCGCAGCATGATACACTGGCATCAAAACAGTTTGGTAGACAAATGGTACCGAATAGAGGACACAGAGACTAACCCACAAAATTACAATGATCTTATATTAGACAAAGGTGACAAAAACACTCATTGGAGAAAAGATAGCCTCTTCAACAAATGGTGCTGGGAAAACTGGAAATCCATATGCAACAAAATGAAATTAAACCCCTATCTCTCACCATGCACAAAACTCAACTCAAAGTGGATCAAGGACCTAGGAATTAAGCCAGAGACTCTGCATATAATAGAAGAAAAAGTAGGCCCTAATCTTCATCATGTGGGATTAGGCCCCAACTTCCTTTATAAGACTCCTGTGGTGCAAGAATTAAAACCAAGAATCAATAAATGGATGGACTCAAACTAAAAAAGTTTCTTCTTAGCAAAAGAAACAATCTGTGAGGTGAATAGAGAGCCTACATCTTGGGAGCAAATTTTTACCCCTCACACATCAGATAGAGCACTAATCTCTAGGGTATATAAAGAACTCAAAAAGCTAAGCACCAAAAAAATAAATAACCCAATCAATAAATGGGCCAAGGACCTGAACAGACACTTCTCAGAAGAGGATATACAATCAATCACCAAATATATGAAAAAATGCTCTTCATCTCTAGCTGTTAGAGAAATGCAAATCAGAACTACTCTAAGATATCTCATTCCAGTCAGAATGGCAGCTATTTTGAAGACAAACAACAATAAGTGTTGGTGAGGATGTAGAGAAAAAGGTACACTCATACATTGCTGGTGGGACTGCAGAATGCCTTTATTTTATTTTATGTGGTGCTGAGGATCGCAAATGCTAGGTAAGTGCACTGAAGCTGAGCCGCATCTCTAGCCCCCACCTTTGATTCTTTAAGGCAGTGACTTTTAAACTTTTCCTTTTCTTATTTTCTGTAAAGAAAATCTTGCTTGGAATTCCATTCTTTAAAAAGAAAAAAAGGGGCTGAGGATGGAGCTTAGTGGTAGAGTACTTGCCTAACATGTGAGACTGTGAGACCCTACGTTCCAAACTAGCACTGCAAGGAAAGAAAGGGGAACAAAAAAAAAAAAAAAGAAAGAAAGAAAGAAAGAAAGAAATTAACAGATAAAAGCAAAGTGGCTCTGATTGAGGTGTAGGGATCAGTGTTCAAAGCTTTGGACCTGCCTCCTATCATGGCTTTGTGGTTGGAGCTATTTTCCTGTGTTTTCCATGTGACCTGAAATTTTGTCCATAACCCCAGGCTCCCCACCCTGTAGTCTTCCTGTCCTGAGTGCCCTCTATGCCCATCTATCTTGAGTTAGAATATTGGTAGTCCTGGCCAGACCCCGCCAGGCCTAGTGTGGATATGTTGGCCCCAGGTACTGCCAGGCCAAGAGCCAATGGAATTCTATGACCTTGCACTGATCACTTTGGTCATTGCAGACTGCTGTTCGCCCCCAGAACTTCACCAGCCACCTGCATTCTGCCTTCTCTGAGAGTTGCCTTCCTTACTGCTGCCACTGTTATGGTTTGGCTCCTAAGGTAGGGATAGCAGGGGCACTGCTATTTGCTATTAGGGCTGTTTGCTTTGGGTCTCGTGCCTGCCTGTGCCCGGGGATACATTTTTCCTGTTTATAGGTTAGCATCTGGGCTGTTTTTGTATTTTTCTCCTTTGTTTTATTATCATCTTCAGAATTGCAAAATAAGTTTCTTTCTCTGAAGACAAAGAATTTCCGGTGCTTAACGTCCCATGATAAAAGAAATCTTTCCTTTCTCCTCTTACTCTCAAAATACCAATCCACAATATACTAAACTCACAATATTCTAACCCACAATAATTCTATCCAAAATACTTAAGTCCACAATATTATAAACCATAAGCATACTTTTCTTGAGAGAGAGGGCCAAACACTTACTAGTTACCTTGCTTCCACGTAGAGGGTCCCTATTCAGATGCTAGATCTCACCTGGGTCTGGGGCAGGCAACAGAATTGGGGTTCCTCTGCATGAAGTAGGCTGGTAGCAGAATAAAAGCTTATAAAGAGAAAGTGACGAAAAAAACATAGTACACAGGAAGTAATTTTTTAAAGCAAGGAATGGACAGCTGTTCCATCTTAGGGATCGAGTTTCCACATTAGGAAGAGAGAGAGAGATGGAGCCCACACTTGCTTTATTTATATGGGTAAGCATCAGAGTTTTTCATGGAATGTTCTTTGCCAAATAAGGTAGGGGGTGGGCTGTCCAGTTCCCAATGGGTTATATCCAACTCTGGAGCTACCAGTTGGAGCTACTAGAACTGTCCCACTAGTAGAGGGGTGCAGAGATTTCACACCTTGCGCAGTCTGATACACACCGAAAAGCTGGGATGCCTCTCCAAAGGAAGATTTAAGTCCCCCATGGCTCAGTACCGAGTAAAGACCTCTCAAGTAGCTTTACAGGTGGCTTCCCACAGCTTCCCTTGGCCTTTGAGCCTCCCGGGAATCTTTAGGATACTGTGGAGCAGAGGTTGAAAAACATCACTTTTAAGGAAAAACAAACTAAACACTTTGTAAAACTATATTGTTAATTGAAAAAAAATCTTATTGCCTTATAGTTGAATACATTATAAAAATTGATCCTCCTAACATTTTTATTGTCTTAAAGAATGAGTGCTGGGCCATTATGATTTACTGAAAAAATAAATAACCCCCCCCCCCAAAATTAACTTTCTTAATCTGTGTGTGTGTGTGTGTGTGTGTGTGTGTGTAATTTCTTTAAAAAACACTTTCTCCATCAACATACTCAACTGTGAATTAAATCCATCAGGTAAGAGATGGAGATTTTAGACCAATGCACATGCATGAACACACACTTACTACACACACACAAAATTTGTTACATGTGGCTGGGCAATGCCTTTCCCTCAATTTATATCTCTACAATATTCATGACATTCTGAATGTTATGTAGAGAGACTATGGAGAGGAAATTATGAGGTTAGCTTATCAAAATAATAAAATTTTTAGTAATTATTAGAACTGATTAATTAATTTCTTTAATAAAACTATATTGAACATTGAACCTTATTTTGTATTTAACTACAAGGCACTGAAATATGGCTAGTGAATGAGAATCTCTGCCCTAACAGAATTCACAGTCAATTGAGGGTAAAGATGAGAAAATAAGACATGCTATGTTATGGAAACATACAAAGGGAATCTAATTCAGACTTTGAGAATCAGAGTGGACTTGCTGTAGAGTTCTCAACCTGAAAGATTGAGACAAGTTTTACTTAATCTGAAGAATGAGTAAGAGTCGACAAAAAACAAGAAATGTGGGAAGAATGCTAAAGATGTAAGGGAGAGCATTTATAAGGGTCCAGAGACAAATGTAAGTGTGGCAGTTCTAGAAATTGCATGTTGCTAGGTTTGGTTGATGCATGATGTGCTAATGAAAGAGTAGATAGAAATGATGAGACTAGAGATCTCAACATAATTAGCCTTATATGTTAAATCTGATTCGCTATAGGGATTTGGGGAGTAACTGAAATATTACAAGCAGGAGGAAGTTATTTGTATCTTTTCAGGAGAGAGCACTTTGGGTGACTACCATGTTGACTTTGGGGCTGCATTTTGGATAATGGAATCATTTTTTTCAGGGTATAAGAATCAAGAGTATAGAGTACTGTATAGTTTATCTTTTCCTAACATCCCTGATTGCCTCTCTTCTTTAAAAAAACTTTCTTCATTTTTTTTATGACCCCTCTAACCTTATTTACAAGGCTAGAATAATTCAAGAGAACAATATGTAATGTTCAGTATCTATGTAGACACACAGATATGCATAGAAACTGGTATGATGTCTGACATCTGAAAGTTCTTTAATAAATGTTTATTGATGTGAAAGGAGCAAATAAAATGAAAGGGGTGCCAATTCCAATATTTTGTTGTTGGTCATGATTTCTGTGCTTCTCCCAACCTGTCCTTTAACTTCAGATAATTTTAACATCAGGTGTTTTTAAATGAGGCTACAAGGGTCCACCCATTGTATACTAGTACTAATGATAATAAAACTTTATAATTATCTTCAAATTCACCAGCTTTCTGTTTTATTCATGTAACAATTAGAGATGCATATATATTACTTAAAGAAGAGTGAAAAACTTTTATTCTTTGGAAATTAGTGTAGAAGAATAATTGATAAATTGAAAAGATTTTTTTTTTTGCCTCTGCCAGCAAAGTTAATTTCTGACATATCTGAGAATGATCACAAAGGGAACTTATTTTAAAATGTTTTGCCCCATTATTATTATTAATATATTTTTTTGTTGGTGTTGTATTGGTGTTTGAACCCAGGAGCATTCTGCCTAAACTTGCCACCTTCTTTCCTTAGCCTTCTGAGTCACTAGGATTATAGTTTTTTGCTACTGTGTCTGGCTGCAATATTATTTTGTATTTTATTCAACTTACCTTACAAAAATATTTATATCATATTCATTATACACAATTAAATTAGTTTTCACTTAATTTTCCTTTTGAAGAAAAACACCTATTCAATATTGCCAAGATTCAGAGAATAGGCAAATTCAAGGCTCTTTTTCAATGCTTTGTAGTCACTGCTGACTTTAAGTGATCAACTTCTCCCACATCTAACCAGTTGGGAACACCTTCAAGCAAGCTCCTGTGTTCTTTTATGTTTCCATAAAAACATAAGTCAAGGCTTATGTTATTATCTTCCCTGTCTCAGCCTCAAAATCAACCTTTTTGCTTAAGAGTCCTGGTTCCTTATATCAGGGAATGGTATTAGAACCTAAGAACTGGTTACTGGATATATTGATTGCTACTTTGATGTTTTGCTTAGGGCCCCTACCCCCCCCACCCCCCAGCATTCCATGAACTCTTCCTGTATATTTCCCTTTTTCCTAGTGAGAACCCAACCAACACCTTCACTCATTTGCTTCATTCTACTAGTATTTAAAATACTTTCAGAATTATTTCCTTAATTGTGTCCATTTCGTCTCCTTACTTAGATTATATCATCGAATACTTTGTTCAAAATTTAATTGAGTTAGTCCCTTTCCCATAGTTGATTACTGTTTAATTTTCTGTTTTGTTTAGATTTTTAGTGTCTGTGGGACAAACATCATTTCTAAAAAGAAATGTATGTGTGAGTATATGAAACACATAATAAAATGTATAATTTAAGGATACCAATGAGGTTGTTTTGTACTGTGTCTAATATTACTTATTAGAAACTATCACTGAAGCAAATTGAAGTATAACGATTTTCTTCCCTTTTTCTTGTTTCTCTTCCCTCCCTTCTTTCCTCCCTCCTCTCTTTCTTTTTGAATGTTTCTGGGTTTTTTTTTTTTTTTGCATTTTATTTAGAATAATAGACACATCTCTATTATGAATGCCATATATGCATTCTTGAAAATGTTTAATTCTATCAAATCATCTTGTAAAAATAAATTAAAGGCCTATGAGGAAGATAGGGCTAGAAACAGATCATTGGAAACCAGTGCTATTTTCTAAACAGAACTAGCAAAATAGCAATTGTTAACAACTACACTGTTAAATTTACATTGTTACTTGCACTCACCCAACATCACCGTCAGTCTTAGCCTTAAACCTTGGTGTAATTCCTTTGAGTTGTAGGTCCTTTAAAACACTTCACTTCTTAAGCAGACCAATATCACCCAAGCTAAAAATCTGCTGCAAGATACTGACTTGTCAATTTTGTTTTATTAAACACAGGGGAGAAAATTTTCTTTCCATTCTTTCATTTGCACTCTCAGCTTCCTCAGCTTAATGATGGAAGTCTTGAAGCCTAAAGGGACTTTCCCTTTAATTGTGTGAAAACTTGCTCTTGATTGGATCAAAACCTTCACATGCTGGGGAATTCTACCTAAACCAACAAAATTTTCACACTTGCTGATATTATTTTTTGCCTGAGTTAATTTATGTTAAAAATATGTGTTGTAGCAAAAATATCTTAGTGATTTTGCCTTAGTATATAAAGGTAATACATATCCATTATTAAAGATTTAAGTAGTGTGGAAAAATATAAAGAAGAAAGTAGCAGTCCTTTTGTTACAGAGTAAGGGCCTTCCATGGGGAAGTCTTTCCTCACCTGTTCTTGTGACTGTGCCAGAAATATTTCAGGCATGTTGCTCAGAGTAGCCACCATGAGTCTGTTAGAAGGGATAGGGAAAGGAAAAAGGGGACACTCTCAAGGAGAGAGTGGGTCTTCCTAGAGAGGAAAGGATGGCAATCTCTTACCTCCAGTTTTATTAGAGTCTCAGGGAAGTTTCCAGAATCCTGCCTAAATCCACTTCCTGACTTTTGACTGAGAGCAGGATGACATAAGACTTTCAACTTCCCATTGTGCATGACTACTCTGGGTCACATTGGCCTATGCTGACTGGTTTTAATTGTAACTTGTTCTTATAGATTTTATGGTTAGGTAGAATTATCCGTACTTCCCTGAGTTCTGGAATCTGGTCTGTGTAAGGGTCACAAAAGTACCCCTTGTTTAGGGTAACTTATGGTGTTCTTGTTGGCATTTCAGGCTTCCATTTCTTTTGTAGATAACAGGTTATTTGCTGAGGAATGTAACATATCCTATTGACTTAAGCCACATAGGGTGGCAGGTAAATTGCTTTTCAAAAGAAAACTTGTGGCGGTCAGAAATAGTAAGCCCAGTTTATAGAATTATTCTCTTAGCTTTATGTTCCTACCACTCATATCTGTGTATTCCCTATTGCTTTGACTGCAGTGTTATCATTTTGGTTCATATTTTTCATCATCTGTCCTCTTTCCATGACTATGATGATGATGATGATGATAATGTGTATAAAATTTCACATAAATAAATGGGTTCACATTCTATGGACAGTTTTCCAACTTATTTTCAAGACAAATTGTCAAGCAATACAACTATGAATTGTCTTTTTTAATGATTCCAAATTATTCTGTTGTTTGGATGCCAGTTAATTTACATATTTGTGGATAGCTAGGTTGTTTTAAGTCTTTCACTTTTATAAATAATGATGTGTTGAAAATCTTTGATTATATCATTGAAAATGTGAAAGAAATTCCTAGGAGTATATCCTTTGCATCATAAGGTTTGTTCATGTATCATTTTGGTACATAATGCCATGTTCTATTCAGTAAAGATCATAACCATCTATATTCCCAGGAAAGCATGATAGGTTCTATTTTCCCACACTGAGTATTGTCAGTTTTTAAAATCTTTGCAGTCTTATAGGCAAAAATAAATAAACAAAATGATACTTTGCATTTGCATTCACTATTATTAGTGTGTTTTAGCATCTTTATATTTTTATGTATTATCTCCATATTTTACTTCTGATGGAATGCTTTTTCTTGCTTTTACTCCCTTTTCTTTCAGAATTTTCTTTTAAAAAGTAATATTTAAGGATTGTATAATTTTAGAGATGTTGAGGTTTTTGTTATTAGTATATGTTGCATTTTTTTTATCATGCTGATTTTCTTTGAACCTTATTTATGGCATTTTTTGACTTTTTAAATTAAATTCATCAGGTTTTTAAAAATGTTTTCTGTTTTTTGTTAAATGTTTTGAAAGACCTCTTTCTACCCTTAAAAGACTGTTTGCCTTTATTTTATTTCATATTATTTTATTACTTTTTATTTATTACTTTTAATGTTTAACTTAACTGAAAGTTATTTTCTCATTATAATGAGTTGAATAAATGTTCAGTTTTGATTTTCTCCCCCTCCAAATTGTGATTAGCTTTTTTAGAATCATTTTTTAATTCAATTTCCTTTCCTTCCAATGTGAATATTGACTTTTCATATACCAAGTTTCTTTGTGTTAGGTTTTTTTTTTTCTGAGTTTAATATTGTATTAATTAATTCTGCAAAACAAATTACCCACAGGCTTAGTGGCTTAAAATATTTATTGTCTTCCCCTTAGTGCCCATGAATCAGAAATTTAGGAACAGCTCAGTTTCACAGTTCTGATTCAGGGTCTCCTGGAAGGGTGGAGTTCAGATTTCACCCCAGGCCTAATAGTCATCAAAAGGCTTAACTGAGGCTGGGGAATCTACCTTGAATGCAGCATACTCACATCGCTGGTGAGTGGGTGCTGGACTCAGTTTCTGTTTACAGGGGCCTCTGGCCAGAGTGGATGACAGGGTGTGCTGACTTGTGTAGAAGTAGTGGTCCCAGAGGAGAAAGAACCTGGAAGAAGCTAGCATTTCAAGTGTAGCCTCAGAAGTCATGGCATCACATTCTGTTTGCTAGCAGAAAGTAACTAAGTCCAATCACCTCTGAAAGAGAAGGGTATTAGGCTCCACCTTTTGAAGACTATGAATTTTAAAGAATTGGTAGACAGGGTACCACTTTCTTTTTGTTCTGTTCTATATATACTTACTTCTGACTAATATCACATCTTTTAATATATTGACTAATTTAAAGAGTCTTATGTTAAATTGGTAGAATATTACACAGTGTTATGTTCTATTGTATTTAAAAGCCACTGCTCTCATTGGTTCACTGGTCAAGTATCTAAAAATATTTATACAAAATGGTATTAATAATAAGTGGGTGATATGTTAAGGTTTTATTTTATTTCCCTATCTTCTCATGCGTTATTAGAATTATATTGTTGGGATCATTTATTTTATTGCAAGTGCCTACTTACAGTATTCTTAAAAATTGTTTTATATTATTTGATGCTTCCATGAGTAATTTTGAAAGCTATCATTGACAAATACATAGTAACTTCAGGACATTGCACATTGATGAATTTCACAGGTATCAAAAAAAAATTCACTGGTATCTTAAACAGTATCTTCTATTACACGGGCAATATGCAAAATCAGAACAAGGCATTATGTGTGCGGAGCAATCTAAATTACATCCCAGCCTTCTGTGTTGTAATACTCATCAGAGGCTCATTATAATCCCTGGACTTTCTTTGCAGCAGACACTTGAGTCTGGATAGTGCTGTGCTCCATCTGCCTTTGTCTCCGGGCTACACAGCACGAGCTTCATTGTACTGTGGCCCCTTGGCAGTATTTATTTATTTAACTTATATTGCCTCCTTGGACTTTGTTGCCATTTCAACAAGTCTATGCCCATGTGTGTGTATAGATGGATTTGTGCTTTTAAGTTTAAAGGACCCCAATCACTCATTCAAAGGAGGTTTTTATTATTGCTTTTATCTTAAATTGCATAAATCTTTTCATCTGGCTTGTGTCTTTATCTAGTACTGAGTCTGCACTAGTGCCACTTGAGCTCCCTGTGGACTTGCAGCTGCCATAGATGGGCTGTGGGCAGCCTTCCAAATCTTCCAACCATAGTTTGGACAGGTTTTATTTTTGACAGACTAATCAGAGCCCTAATGGGCTTCCCTCCTGCTGGATCCTGTGTTTCTAATTTTTATATTTTTATAAAAAATAACAGCAGTTCCTGGGATGGCCTCATAAGTTTGCTTGTTACATTATATTTCTCAGCTCAACATTTTTGACCATCCTCTTCCATCTTTGTCCCTTTGGGGTCTAGTGCCCATGGTGGTTTTGAGCAGACCTTCCTGCTTCCTACTTCTAAAGAAAAATCATGTTGTTGGTCCTTATTTATTGATGTGAATTTGAGTTTGATGCATTATATTCACTTATAGACATTTATAATGAAAGCAACACATTTGAAACATTCAGGTGAGTGTTAGGATAGAATTATCATTAGGCCATGGAACCCCCCTTTTTTTTTCTTTTTAAAAAATTTTCTATTCTGTATCCTGTTGAGCCCAAATGAGACCCTTGTGCCATTCTAAAACAGGGCAGCAATGTGGTTGTTATGGAAAGTATCTAGGAGAAATAAATAAGAAGTAATGTTAGTTAGTAGGCAAAATATGAGTTAGCCATGTAAGTAAGGAGAACAAAACTCACACTTTGATGACTATACTTCAGAAACAGCATGTCATGTGTTTCTAGAGACTTTTTTCTATTACTCATTGTCTAATGTTCCACTTCTGATATTATTGTTTATTTTGTGCTCATCTTTTTTTTGGTTCTGAATGTTATCACCTTGTCCTCATTTTTCTGTCTCTTATTTCTTAGATTTGGTTTTTTAAAAGTTTTAGATTATTATTATTATTTTTTTGAGAAGAGTGGTTTTTCTCTTGATAGGCTTTTTAATTTTTTAAAAGCCATTTTCACATACAACCCAAATTCTAAATGCAGTATTTCTTTTTGAGCTATTCTGTAAGTATTATTGATACTAGAAAAAATGTTTCTAGATACTAGAAAAATGTTCTTTTACTAACTCAAAATACTATTGTTTCAGAAGTTGGCTTATGGTGAAATAGTTCAAAATCTGGTAATTGCTTTGTTTGGGTTGTGGAAAAGTACCTGTTCTGTTTCATTTACACCTATATTTAAGTTGCTCCATTGCTAGCAAAAATCCACATGGATTTTATCTTCTATTTAATGACAATAATTATTTTTTCTATTAATTTGGAAAAAATATAGAGTGCAGTGTTGAAATTCAAATTTGGGCATATTAAAATTTAATGTTTCCCAAGGTTCTCTTTGCTAAGGTTATCATTTAATGGGATTTTTTTTTGTGCTGTAAAAAGCCACTCACTATCCTATTAATTTTTATAATAAACTATTTTTTTACAGAATTTATGGAATCTTAATAACTGAAATTTGAGATTGGGCCTTAGTTGTAAATGCTATCAATGTTGTCTGTGTAGATTTAAACAAAAGGTTAAGCTTTAGGGTTAGTATGTTCTGAGGCAGCTTTTCAAGAGACCAACCAAAGTTTATGGGTTTTCTTTGATATGGTTTTCCAACACCAGTGAGCCAGTGTTCTCACTATCTCAAATAGAACATATGTATTTTTAATCCCATTATTTTAATTTCTTCTTGTGTAGGATATTTACAAAATGTAATTTATTCTTATTTCTAACATTCCTGTGAAAAATTTTGAAGATAGAAAATCTTGTAAGAATTTTGTAATGAACCATCCTAAACCCACCACCTACATTCTGATTCTTTCCTTTTTTTTTCTTTTCAGCTTTTCTAACTTTGATATTTTTTAATTTTTAAAAAAATATTTATATTTTAGTTGTAGTTGAACACAATACTGTTATTTTATTTATTTATTTTTCGTGGTGCTGAGGATCGAACCCAGGGCCTCGCATGAGCTAGGTGAAAGTTCCACTGCTGAGCCACATACAGCTCCTATTTTTTTTTTAATTTTTGTAATTCTAGCCTTCACTTTTTCCATCTCCCTCAATGACTATGATATAATCTACTCCTGTGGTTCAATTCTAGCACTAAGTCATATATTTCCTCTTATTCTGCTTTAAAAAAAAATTCTCAAAGGTGGGGGCTTTTGGAAGGGTTAGAATTCAATAAGTTCATTAAGGTGGTGCTCCCATGATTAAATCCTGATGACTTTATAAGAAGAGGAAGGGAGATCAGAAGAGCCACGTGTATACGTGTTTATTCTTTGTCTCTTGTCATCTCATGGTCTATGTCACTTCAATACTCTGCCAGCAAGAAGGCCCATTTTCAGATGAAACCCTTAGACCTTGTGCTTCCAGAATCATGAGCCAAAAAAAAAAAATAAAAATCTTTTTTCTTTATAATCTTTCTTAGGAATTTTGTTATAGTAATGAAAAATGGACTAATACATACTATCTAATGTTACACATCATAATAAGAAACAAAATGGTTCTGAAACATTGTTTGAATTGTTTTCTGTAGCTCTGCTGCCAAAATTGTTCTAGTTCATCATTTATTTATTTATTTTGTTAGGTGTATCTAAGTGCCTCCCTTTACTTGCATGCTTAGACTCTGTTTATAGTCAGTTTATTGATAATATGGTCTGCTGGAGAAATCCTTGGAGTAGAGTAACCCAATCTTATGTTGTCATCTACTTGTTTCTAATGATCTTGCCACAAGTCCCTCTGGAAGGAGGAGGCATGACTTGG
This sequence comes from Marmota marmota marmota, assembly GCF_001458135.2. NCBI lineage: Eukaryota > Metazoa > Chordata > Mammalia > Rodentia > Sciuridae > Marmota > Marmota marmota. Next base: position 4,375,642 of record NW_025999905.1, on the reverse strand, counting down.
CGAATCTGGGGGTCTAACTTAGTATCTGGCATAGAGTAAGTACTTAAGTTTGAAGGAGTGAAAATTCACACTCCATTCACATGGGCAAAGACCGTGATAACCTTCTATGTCATACATTCATCCCTTAGCAGAGTTCCTGGATACATGGTAGATGACCATAGACTATGTAAATTGAATGATTCAGGAATTGCATATCAGATTTTCTTGGAGCCTTGCTCTTATATTCTCTGATATTCATTGTCTGATAGTTTCCCCTTTTACTTATTACTACAATTGAAGAGTTACATTTTACCCAAGATATAAAGAAATAACTCATTGTTTGCCTCTTCAAACTCCTACACAAATTTTAAATCATTTTTATAATTGGGATGACTTGAGATGTATTTATCCACATGGTTGCTGCAGATAAGTGATTGGTGAGTTTGTACAGGCAGAAATATAAGCAGATTCAAGACTAATTTTTGATGAATTCATGCATGATCAAGCTATAATAAGTTGTTATGGGAAAGAGAAGAGCTGATAGTGTGAGATGTTGTGTGGTTAATGTCACATCACCCAGAATCTTTTACTTAAAGGTGATAAATGCCAGGTGGCAAATATGACTCTAACTGAATCTGAAAGCTTATTTAAAAACATTCTCACGTTAAGTACTTCAGCCATGAAGTAGTACTTAAGCAATAATTTTTTTGGGGGAGCAACGCTTTGAACTGAATGACTTGCATGAGTTACTAGAAGAACAAAGTAACCGATAATAATTATTCCCTTTTTGCCAGGAACGATTTTAGTATCACATTGTTATTGCTCAAAGGAAGTTTTCTTAGAAGAAGTGGGCACTAGGTGCTATTTGTATGATATCTTTAAACATTTGAAGTCTGAATGAAGGATCAGAGCACCCTGATAATTCCTTGGCAATTTCTCTAGATGAGCAAATACATTAACTTTACCAAAATGTGAATGCCATTAGGACTTTAAAATTTTGATTTGGTATGATTGACATGGAAATGTAATGTTCATGTCTGTTATTAGCATATAGCTTCTTTAGTATTTATATGCTAGTTGAAATCTTTTAACAGTGTTTCATGTCATGAGATATAGGCATTCTTCATAATTCAGAGAGGATACGACTACACTGAGCCTTGTCTTTTGAGCTTCTGAAAATAGCCACCATTTGCACTTTGTTCACAGGGTTGCTTTTATTTTTCTCCTGCTCTCTTGATTTGGAGCAGGATCTGCACACTATCAGATTGGCACTCTTCCCACATGCTGCTTGATAATCTCTCAGCAAAAAGATACTTGCCTTGACTTTGTTGTGCAGGGGACAGTAGCAATGCCATGAGCAATGGAGTTGCAGAAATGAAAAGTGAAAGAGCAGTGCCTTTTAGTTTTTTAATTATACTTAAAATGCTATTTTACATGATTGGTATTGGTTCCAGCTTCCTCTTTACTGACTTTTAAAATTTATATTTTAATAAAAGTTAACTTTCTTTTCAATATTTGAAAGACTCAAATCTAATAGGCAATTTCCATATATTTTCTTAGTCAATAATAACTTGAGTGTTTGTCTTAGTATCAGCCAGAAACAGTAAAAAGAAAAAAACAATTTAAAATTATAGGAATATATTATGCTAGGCCTAGAAAGGTCCTTAGAAATGGAATCTAACACTCTTCTTGTTGAGGAAACGGAGGTCCAGAAGTGACTTGTGCAAAGTCATATAGCTAGTTTTGAGCCAAGAGAGGAATCTGGCTCAGGGGTCCTGACTCTTACCTAGCTCCTTCATGGGGGCCACAGTGTCTGAGTGAGTAGAAGTATTTAAGAGAATACAGATTGGAAAAGATTGGAAATGTGAATTTGATGTAACTATTGGTAATGTCTTTTTCCCCTTTACCTTTTATTCAAAACACTATCCTTTTTTTTTTAAATTGGTTCTTTTTAGTTATACAAGACAGTACATTTCATTTTGACATAATTATAAAAGTATGGACTATATCTTGTTCCAATTCAGACCCCAATGCCTCATCTTTTAGTTGGATTAGTTGTGGCATCTTTACATTTGACTGCATTTCCAGTTTTTATCCTGTGGAAAGAACCTAACTGTTGGCATACAGAGGGCATAGTGAACAGAAAAGAGATACTTGAAGTGTGTGGATCTTAGAGTAAAAGTAGTAAAGATTTGATAGTACTCTCAAGTTTAAAAAAACATGTAGTATTCATTCTAGCCTCAATTGGCTACAAAGAAAGATTGTATTCAGTCAAATATACTGATAGCTATTTTAATAAAGAATTTTACTAAGTGTTTTTGTTCTACTTTAGAACAGGAGAGTAAATGGACTAAGAAAGTGTAATTAGTTTGTTGTGGTGGGAAAGAGACCAAGACTAGGGTTACCCTGTATTATCTATATATCAGTGACCTTTTAGGGCAGGAACCATCTTTCTTTCTTAACTATTAGGAACAAGCAGAAGTCTGAAATAACTCTTATTAGCATTTTTTGAGTCTGCCTTTTTTTCTTTCACGCTCTATATTAATAATTATATAAGTGACATATGGGTGCTTATTAAATAATTAAAACAACAATACAAATAATATTCAATTTCAAATACTTTTGTATGGATACATAAATTTATCTAGAAAATATAGTGTTGTTTACTGAGTTTTTAAATGGTATCATAGTATATGTTTTATATTCTTTGTACTTAGCATTGATGCTTGACATCTAATAAAGAAATAGTTTTCTGAGTTAAAAATTAACATAACAAATTTTGTATATACTAAATTCAAACTGAAATTTTTAGTTTTGTAAATCACCACATTTTATTTTGACCCTAGGCTTTCACATATGCTCTATTTGTGTAAAATGTTCAGGTCTCAAGTGTTTGTTTAGAAGAACTTCCACTTTCCCTGATCTTTTTCTGATGAATACACTTCCTTGCTTCAGACCCATTGGCCCTGCTTCTGGCCCATTGGCCCTTTTTAATGGGAAATACTTGTTTCAAGGTAGTCTTCCTTGGTACATTGTGACTCCTCCAGGGCAAGGAGCACATCTGCTTTTTCACTGCCCTGTCCCTTGTACCTAACCCTAGCTTCATGTTTAGTGTAGGACTCAATAATTAACTTTAGGAATTGAATTATGAACATGTTTTTAGTATTTTGGTAGGTAATTCAAGAGAATGACAAAACACCAGTGCTTTGGCAGGTTGTTGCTCTTTCCTGACACTTTATCTCCTTCTCTCCTCCACCATTGCCCATTAATTTCCAGATCCTACCAGTTTAACCTCCAAAATGTGTATCTTATATTTATAAATTATTTACGAACTTATATATTTTACAGTCTGGAATCTTTGGATTTATTTGTATTTTGGGAAACACCAAGAAGGAAGTATATGGGAGTCATCAAACTTTTAAATTTAATGAAGCTTTGACTTGTTAAACCTTTATTTAGAAGTGTTTTCAGAGTGACTGTGCTAATGAAATCTAATGTTGAGAAAAATGCATCTTTTGCATCCTGATGATACAGATCTAATAAATTCGCCAAAGTTATTTTTCTCTTGCCAAGACTTGTAGAAGATGATAAATGGAAACTTTGTTAAACAGTCTGTTGAAAAAGTATATTAAATATTTTGTGGCGATGTATAAAAGCAGTTAGTAAAGGTGTTTTGATTCTAGGTGAAACGTGTCATTGATGAGAAATTAGTTTTATTAAAGGCCTCATATTAAAGCTCTAAATGAATGAATGAAACATGTCAAGCAGGCTTACTATTTCAGGAATGCAATGGTAGAAGTTTCTCATAGAAGCATTTTGTTTCTTGGGCCAAACACATTTTGTGGGTACCCGGTGTGGGAACTCATAAGCAGTTTTTCTTAAGATTATAGTTGGATAAAAACATGTTTTTTAATTGTTTATTTTCAAAAGTTAGTTTGTAATTACTTTTACTTCAGTTATACATATATAAAGGAGTTTTGGTTTTGGTGAATGTTATATGCAGTATATGTTGACAAAATTGTAAAAAAACTGGTTTTTATTCCTTGTCATACACACATTTAACCCCTGTTGATGTCAGTTATAGAAGGTCATTAAGAATTAACCAATTCAGATTATTATTTTTTTTGGTGCTTACAGGTTTTAAAGGGGATTAGGATATTCATAGATCACTTTAGATAAAACTGCAGGTCAAAAGCCTTTTTTTTTTTTTTTTTTTTT
>NW_025999905.1:4361807-4369456 GCF_001458135.2 Marmota marmota marmota | reverse complement strand
TACAGTAGATGGGGTAGAGAGAGAAGATGGGAGGGAAGGGTAGGGGAGGGGAGGGGGGATAGTAGAGGATAGGAAAGGCAACAGAATACAACAGACACTAGTATGGCAGTATGTAAAAACGTGGATGTGTAACCGATGTGAATCTGCAATCTGTATACGGGGTAAAAATGGGAGTTCATAACCCATTTGAATCAAATGTATGAAATATAATATGTTGAGAGCTATGTAATGTTTTGAACAACTAATAATAATAAAAAATAGTGCTAAAAAAAAACAAGAGTGGAAGGAACATCAATTCAGGTGAAAACAAATTCAACTTCATTCTTTAAAGTACAGGTATTATTGTTTATTAAGCACTAGAAAGAAGAGTTCTAGGTATTATTTCAATACTGGAAACTGAAAGATTTTAAATAAGCATTGAAATAAGTAAATTTTATTTTTAAATAATAATTGCCTTTTCATAATCTCTAGAAAGTCTGAAAATTAATCAAAAGGTTACAGGGCTAAGCAAGGGTTGATAATTTTATATGTATTGAATTCACATGTAGTGGTATATTTTTCTCAGTCTCATAGATTTCATTGTTATCTAGAATCAGTTTAGTTATTATAGCAAAGGCCAACACAGTGGCAGTTTATACATGGTAGAAAATGATTCCCCTCTCATTTAACAGTCTGAATATAAGCAGTGCAGGACAGTTACAGAGCTTCTGTAGTGTTGGGGATGTAGGATCCTTCTATTTTGTTGTTTAGCCATCTCTAATGTGCAGATTTTATAACTTGAGATGACTATTCTTGTTTTTACTGTCACATTGTTATTATTGGAGTTCTAAAATGGGGAACAAAAAAAGGGAGGATGGGCCCCTTTTAAGAGCATAACCTAGAAGTGTGTGATTTTCGCACATATGCCATTGATCAGACATGGTCATGCTTTCTTGTGAGGGAGTATGAAAAATAGTTTTCAGCTGGGTGAACACACGTCCCACTGAAACTTCTCTTAGGGGGGTATAAAACCATAATAGCCACAAATAAGGATTTACTTATCAAAAACAAAACACATGTTAAGTTTACTCAACAAAAAAGGATTTGATATGCTTATTATTTTTTCTTATGTACTATTGCTTTGAGGATAGAAATTTTCCACTGAAGTTTTCAAGTAGATTTGAGCTACTGCAAAGAGTTAATCTGAATTAATGTATTTCCCTTTGGGATTATAAGTCAAATTTATTCTAATGGTTATAAGGATGTATAAAATGTATAAAACACATTAAAAAATAAGTTTGTTCTTCTGTTTCCTTCCCTTTTGTCTTTCTGTCTGTCATTCATGGGATGGGAACCAGGGCCTTGTGCATGCAAAGCACATGCTGTATCACTTAGCCATATTCCCATCCTCTTATTTTTCTTATGTTGTTTTTGCCCTTATCCTTTCTTGAGGCTAATTTCACTTGTTTTATTTGTATTTCTAGGTATGGCACAGTCACAGGGCTGGGTGAAAAGATACTTGAAAGCCTTTTGTAAAGGCTTCTTTGTGGCAGTGCCCGTGGCAGTGACTTTCTTGGATCGGGTTGCCTGTGTTGCAAGAGTGGAAGGAGCATCAATGCAGGTGAAAACAAATTTAACTTCATTCTTTAAAGCACAGGCTTTATTGTTTATCAAGCACTAGAAAGAAGAGTTCTAGGTATTATTTCAATACTGGTAACTGAAAGATTTTAAATAAGCATCGAACTGAAGTCTCACTTGACTAAATTAATTTATAAGGTTTTCTAAAACTACTAGTATAATCAGAGTACAGGTGAATAAAAACAACTATCAAGTAGTCCTCTGAGTCTGTAGTTTGACTTTTTGGTGAGAATTGTGAACGGAGATTCTAAAGAAATTTTGCTAAATGACAGTTTTCTCTGAGTATGGCTTTATCAAATATCCTTTCAAGATCTAATTATTAGTGCAGTTAAAGAATGAGTTTGGGTCAAATTTGGTTATTCTATTGATATATACTTTCAGTTTATAGAAAAATCTAGATAACTGATCCCATATATTCCAGTGTGTTCTTTAAACATTTGCTGAGTGAAAATATTAAGTGAACTTTACAGTTGAAGAACTTCAGCATGTAGAATTCCAAAAATTACATGTGAATAGTCTTCTGGAATACCAGAGAAAATTTTATTGTTCTCAAATTTATATTTAGAACCTAGCTGAATAAGTAAGTTTATGTTGTTAAGCAACATTTGTATTTTGTAATATTATTTGTTTTCTTCTGTTACTAACATGCTAAATTTTTGTATTAGGTTAAATAGTTATTAAAAAAAGAATGTGAATATACGAACTTCCAAGAGATTAAAATTATACAGAGAAAAATAAGTTTAGTTTTTTCCTTTTCATTTTTGTTGGAACTGCTTAAGGACATTAATGTCTAGTCAGCTTTGTGTTGCTGTGACCAAAATACCTGATAAGAGCAATTTAGAGGAGGAAAAGTTTATTTTGGCTCATGATTTCAGAGGTTTAGTTCATACTTGACTGAGTCTGTTGCTCTGGGTCCAAGGTGAGGCAGAACATCATGCAGAAGGGCTCTTCAGGGGATAGATGTTCAGTTTATGGCAGGGTCAGGAAGCAGAAAGAAGTGGAAGTGGACATAGGGAAGAAAAGATAGCACGACTGTAGTGACCTATCTTCTCCAGCCACCTGCCTACCACCCTGCCAATTCATTCAAACTAGGATGCATTGATTAGATTATAGCTCTCATTTTGCCTCCAACTATTCCTGTATTAACATAAGAGCTTTTGGGGGACACCTCACATCCAAATCATAACACAAAAGCATCAGCTTTAAGAAGTTAGGATGGATTTATTTATTATAAGTATGATATATATATATATATACACACATACACACACACACACACCCCACACACATATATACACACACATATACATATTTAAATATATATAAATCAGACTCCTTTCTGAGTTCTGGTAGTCTGTGAGATAAGTTAGTATAGCATATAGTTACGGTGGGTGCTCTTTGGTTTAAAGTAGGGCTGCCTTCATATTTACTTCTACTTCTATCATTTGAAGGGTGCTTAAGCCCTTCTCTTCATCAGGGAATTCTGATCTCTATTCTCTCTTTCAGGTTCCCACAGCAAAATGGCCACTTATTTTGAATGCAAAAATATTTTAATGTAGGGGTACAGTAAACATAGGAAGAACAATTCACAGGTGTATGTCTTTTTGTCTAAATAAAGTTTAATATATTTAACATTGGAGATTGCATTTTCTGCCTCTTCAGTTTTAAATTCCTGGTAGCCTTATCTTAGACATAATCCTTAAGGAAAGATCGACTTTATTTGCAGAGCTTTTGAATCAGATTCTTCATTTCAGATTGAAACTTCCTTATTCTTAGCAGTTCAAATCCCTTTTTGGTCTCTAGGATCTTTGAGTCCATCTATGGCTATGTATCTTTTAATAACAACTAATAAGAGTAAAAATGATTTTCTCTAATTTTGTTAGTACTGCTTGATATACAGCCATCATTCTCCTGAGATAAAAAATTTTTCTTTTTTTTAAAAAAATATTTATTTTTTAGTTGTAGTTGGACACAGTACCTTTATTTTATTTATTTATTGTTTATGTGGTACTGAGGATCAAACCCAGGGCCTTGCATGTACAAGGCAAGTACTGTACTGTTCTGCTGAGCCACAATCCACCCTCTGAGAAAAAAAAAATTTAGAAACAAAACCTGCTTACCTTAGATCTGATGATGACCTAGGGGATCATGTTATTTTTAAATGCTAGTCCATGGACTAATGTTAGATGTGTTAGAATCTGCAGATGCATTAGAATTTGTAGCAGTATTCCTGGGCCCCGCCCCTAGAAATCTAATTTATTATCTTGGAATTGGATATGTAGAATTTCCTTGGCTACTGGTTATAGGAAAATAACTTGAATTTACTTAGGTATAGAGGGGAATTTATTGGATGGCTTATTATGTACTTATGAGAAGTGCAGGAGTACAGCAGTTACCAGGGACAATTGGAACCAGCACTCAAGCACTGCCATGGTTATTAGTCTTTTACGTTCTGCTTCTGTCTGCATTTTGACTAAGTTCTCTCAGATTATCTTTCTCCGCATGTCAGGGCACATGGCTTCTGTGAGCTCTCATGCCTTAAGATGCCTGGTTTCATTACTATCTAGGAAAGATCACCTTTCTTGCCTTAATTTCAGCTTGAAAAATTCGGGGAAGGATTATGATCGGTTCAGCTTGTATCACATACCTTTATCTTAACAAATATACAGATCAGTTTTGGCCAACAAGGTGGGTAACATAATTGGTCTGGCTTTGGACATCCCCATATCCCCAGCCTGTGGCTAGACTGATCTATAGGAAAATGAGAACCTTTGTTTTATTTGTTTGTTTATGTATTTTTAAATTTGGCATTGAGGATTGAATCCAGTGGTGCTTTACCACTGAGTTAATTCCCAATCCTTTTTGAGACAGAGTCTTGCTTAGTTGCTTAGGGACTCACTAAAATTTTGAGGCTGGCCTCACCCTGCTAAATTGCTGGGATTATGGGCGTGCTCACCATACCCAGCTAGAGAGCATCTGTTTTACATTTCATTATTCTCTGGGAATTGGGGGTAAAGTACAGATGATGGTTCCCAGAGGAAAGGGGATGCTATTTTTAGAATACAAGTAGAAAGGATAATCTGGAAAGAAAGGAAAATATGTATGTTTATTATATTGGATCTTTATTTTCTCAATTTGAAACTAAATCTAGGAATAACAGATAATTTCATTTACATGTTCATTAGCACCAAGTCATACTTAAAATTATTTGGGCAGAAATCATAATAATGAAATTTGGGGATTAACTAATAATTTCAGTATATTTAAAGACATCCTTTGTAATAGACAACTTTGATGAACTGAATGTTTTTAGACAGGTTCAGCAGAATATGATAGAATTTTATTGAGATAAGTTCTTTTTTATTTCCACATTTTTTATTCGTGCATTATTATAGTTGTACATAATGATGGGATTTGTTGTTATATATTCATGTATGTACACAATATAATTTGGCCAATATCACTCCCCAACACTTCCTTGGAATAAATCCTGGTTTTCACATTTCTTTAATTATGGAGCTCTGTAGAAGTCCCAGAACATCCTGTAAGAAACACATCTGCTGGGCTGTGGTTGTGGCTCAGCAGTAGAGCGCTTGCCTAATGAGTGCGAGGTGCTGGGTTCGATCCTCAGAACCACATAAAAATAAATAAACAAAATAAATAAACAAAATATGGGTAATTTTGATTAGTACTTATAACCACATAAAAATAAATAAACAAAATATTGTGTCCATCTACAATTAAAAAAAGAAAAAGAAACACACCTGCTTTTCTTGACTCAGGTCTGGAAATTCCATTTGGTGCAAGGTAGTTGGTTGGTTCATTGTGAACAGGGATATTCTGGATATGTGGTGGTGACTTCTGGTACCAAGGCTTAGAAGTATGAAAGGAAAGCAGAAAAAGAAGAGGAGGGCAAAGGATAATATAGAGAAATATGAGGAAAGCAAATAACATAGATACATTGGGTGATAGGGAATAATGAAGAAAATTAGATCACTAATTTTCCAGTGAGTAGGGAACAGAGGCACAGAGGACCAGTGATAGAGACTACTAAAAGAGGAAAAGTGCTAGGCTAGAGGTTGACAGGACTCTCAATGGGACAATCCTTGCAATCGTGCCCTTGATGTTTGATGCATCTCTGCTGCATGTTTGGGTGCAGGAATGATCTAGCCACTCATTCTGTATTTCAATATTTATGGAAGGAACCTGTGTACCATTTTATAAGAGTTAATATTGGTATGAGTTATCAGTTTTGAACTTTAGTCATTGCATAGGACTAATTCTCCTGGTGTTCTAATCATTTCTGTTGTTTCAAAAATAAAATTAATTTTATATCTTAGGATATCATTTTTGAATATGGGTAATTTTGATTAGTACTTGTAAGTTTATTGTGATACAGACATTTATCAATGGCTAATAAGTATTAAACACTTAGGTTAGGTACTATGAGGGTGATGAATCAGACACAAATTCTGTCCTCAAGATGCTTCTACTTTAGTAGAGAGGATATAACAATTATTAGTCTTGGATAATGAATACATCTTCAGAAGAAATCACTTTAAAAGCCGTCAATCTGTCAGATAAATGTTTTGTCAGTTTTTAGTATATCCAGAATTGAAAATCTGTTTAGTTTAGCACTCTATTTTTTGGAGAATTGACCTGGAAATTTTAATGAGGAACAGAATAGAACCAGAAAAATAATAACTTAGCCCTTTTATTCTTGGCCACTCTATTGAATTTTTGTTATGGCCATAAATAACTCCGAGATTTTTTTTGGCTTACATAAAAGATCTTTATTTCTTGCTCATGACTCACTGGGCTGGCTGCAGTCACTGTAGCCTATTGGTTTGATTTAGTCTATTGTATACAGCAGCACCTGCTGGAGTGTGCTCTTCTCATGTTTGAAAGCAGGACAGAAGATGAGAAAAAAATACACAAAGCCTCTTAAATTCTTAGTTAGGAACTTTGATTCTTCTTTCCATATTTCAGTGTTCAAAGCAAATCATAGAACCAAACCAGATTCAGTGAGTGTAAGGATAGTTTCTACCCTCAGGGAAGCCATAGCAGAGGTGGGAGGGATGGAAGAATTGTGAATAAATAAGTGTATCTACCATAGCTACTCTGTGACTCCAAGGACATATGGTTGATTTCAGAGCGCATCTAAAAAGTTGTATTTACCTTTGAGTGTGCAAAAATGATCCTTGTTTTTATAGTCTAAGATTAACAAAATTGGAATGAACTGATATTGTGAGTCATTAAAGTTGGGAATGGATTTCTGTTTTAGTAGATATTTTTAGGTTTGAGGTAGCCCAGGATCAGTTGGATCGTTATTTTAGAGTAGCTTTTCTCTTTTTCTTCCTCCCTCTCTCCCTCCCTCCCTCCCTCCCTTCCTCCCTTCCTTCCTTCCTTCCTTTTGTTTTGAGATGAGGTTTCATTATGTTGCCATGAACTCATGATCTTCCTGCTTAAACCTTCTGAGTATCTGGAATTACAGATATGTGTAACTTTTGAGTGACTTTTGTTAAAGGTTACTCTGCAACATATAGACCTATTATTAAAGAACATCCAAGGATTTCAAGATTAAATCTTTTAAAGGTATATGTAATTCCAGTCCTTTGAGTTTATTCAATAAATACTGTCATGGCAACACTGGAAACTCACTTTGTGTAAAAAATTTTGTGGTAAGAAATCTTTAAATCTTTCAGAATTTCTATTGGCTAGTGATTAACTAGGGGAAGCTTATTTTCAGGATTTTTTTTCTTATGAGAAATAATTCTTTTCTTTTAAAATACTATTCATTGGTTCTTTTCTTAGGTTAGGATTTTCCAATATTAATTTATAATTCATTAAGTATCTGACTAGAAAGATAGGGGTGATCAAACATGGGGAATCTCAGCTAGCTGAAGATAAGTCATACATGAAACTGAAGTTTTTTTTTTAAACTTTATTTAATTTTTTTTTAAGTTGTAGTTGGACACAATACCTTTATTTTATTTATTTATTTTTTATGTAGTGCTGAGTGTTGAACCCAA
>NW_025999905.1:4309980-4359374 GCF_001458135.2 Marmota marmota marmota | reverse complement strand
ATATATATATATATATATATATATATATATATATATATATATACATATGTAAGTATACATATGCACATTCTTATTGTTTTTGGTATTAAATGGTTTACCATTTGAAAGTAAGTTGTATACATCCTGTCCCTTTCACACTTAATATTTCATATACTCTTCCTAGGAGTGTAACTAGTAATGGAATGGTACTTTTACTTTATTTTTTAAGAAATTACCAAACTCACATCAAACTAGTTAGCTCTGTGAGGGCAGTCTGTCTCAAGCCATAAGATGGGATGCTGACTGATGCTGTTTGTCCTCTCATCATACCTCCAAGCTGCCTGAGAGGGAGAAGTGAAGGGCTAGCTTGCCCCATCTCATTGCTGCTGGGTGGACAGGAAGTCCTTCCTGCTGTGCTGTGCTGACACCACAGTGTTGGGATGAGGCTAATTTGACTGTATTAGGATGGTTATTATAAAAAAAAAGTTTTTTCTTCTGCTAAGCCACTTTTTACTTGGTCCTTTGTCCAGTAGGAATAAGCTTTTCTGCAGGCTTCCCCCCCTCCACCCTAATTTTTGATTCCACATTGTAAGCTTCTCCAGTGCCTCATATAGGATATAGACAAGCTACAAGAAAACATAGGGAGATTGCAGCAGTGAAATTTAAGTTCTAAGGTTCCTAGCCTCTTGTCTGCCTTCTTTCTGTCTTGCAGTCTTCCTGTACTTGTTTGTTATATTGTCTGGGGTGTTTATTGTTATAAGAGGGAGGACCTCCACTTTAAGTCCTCCACTTTGGCCCAAGGCTGGGTGGCTTGATTGATTAATTAATTTATTACTTTTCTAATGGTCAGAAATGACTGATCTCTGGCCAGTAGAAAATGGGTGAAAGTGAGGTATTCTTTCTAGGCCTGGCCCATAAAAACCTTGTTATTCACAACCACATCAATGTTTATAGCAGCACAATTCACAAAAGCTAAACCGTGGAGCCACCCTAGATGCCCTTCAGTGGATGAACGGATTAAAAAAATGTGGCATATATACACAATGGAATTTTACTCATCAATAAAAGAGAATAAAATCATGGCATTTGCAGGCAAATGGATGCAGTTGGAGAAGATAATGCTAAGTAAAGTTAGCCAATCTGACTAATAGCTGACTCATAGTGGGATGGGGAGGAGGAATAGATGAATTCTAGATAGGGAAGAGGGGTGGGAAGGAAAGGGATGGGGCACAGGATTAGCAAGGATAGTGGAATGTGATGGACATCATTGTCCAAAGTACATGTATGAAGACACAAATTGGGTGTCAACATACTTTATATACAAACAGAGATATGAAAAATTGTGTTCTATATGTGTAATAAGAAGAAAGAAAACAAACACAGCATTCTGCTGTCCTGTATTTAAAAAAATAAAATCAATTAAATTAAAAAAAAAAAACCTTGTCATTTTCCATGTTATATCTTCTGCTTGCTTACTAGATACATGTGTCTTATATTCTTTTAGGAGATGATTACTCTACTCTGACCACGAAAGGAGACAGACTTAGGAAAATTTATTATATTATACTCACAGGTCTATAGAGAGAAGGCAAGGCAAGGCATAGACACAGGGCCACTTAGGAAGGACACCAGGGAGGCAGGGAGGAAGAAGGTAAGAGCAAGGGGAAAGCTCTAGACCAGAGTCTTTACTGGGTTTTCTGTGGGAAAAATAAGGCAGAGCAGGGTCAATAGGTTAGAATGGTTAGTTTGAATAATTTTCAGAGTGTTCGCTAATTGGAATGATTAAGGCAGAGGAACATTGTCTCCTGGGTTGTCATGACCAAAGACAAAGTGGTCTTGGGTCTGGATTGGTGAGTTTGCATATTGCAGTTATCCTCTGGCCCAGCTTTTGTAATTTTTAAGAATTGGCTAGCCTTGGGAGGGAGCAATCTCTTCCTAGCAGGGAATTTTTTTTTTTTTTATTTTTGTAAAAATTTCCAAACACCATAATATACTCAAACACACACACACTTTTGATGGAGTTACATCTCAGTAAATCCCTTGTAAGTTGAAAATATCATGTCAAAAATGTATTTTGGGGCTGGAGATGTGGCTCAAGCGGTAACATGCTTGCCTGGCTTGCGTGGGGCGCTGGGTTCAATCATCAGCACCACATAAAATAAAGATGTTATGTCCACCGAAAACTGAAAAATAAATATTAAAAAATTCTCTCTCTTCTCTCTTTCTCTCTCTCTCTCTCTTTAAAAAAAAATGTATTTAACACACTAACTTACTGAACATCATGGCTTACTGAACATCTACCACATAGAACACTGTGGAGTATTGGTTGTTTACCCTCATGAGCATATGGCTGACAGGGTGTGGCTTGCTGTCATGCTGCCCAGCATTGAACAAGTATTGTACCAGGTATCAGTAGCCAGGGAAAAGTTCAAAATTCAAGATTCAAAGTATGGTTTCTACTGAATGCTTTTTTTTTTTTTTGCACTGTCACAAAGTTGGAAAATCAGAAGTTGAAATATTGTTAAACTGCGGACTTCTGTATAGGTACTATACAGTACAGTAGAAGATCCAGTTGAGGACCCTGAGGCCACCATGGGGAATGGTAGCTGCATAATATCAGAAACACCTGAGTTTGACTGTATAGAGTAAATCTATTCAGTGTTGTGTTATGCCACTGAGCTCTGAGATTCTATGTATATAGGTAGTCAGCAAAACTTCTCCTCTGCATTTTCTTATCTTTTGCTCTGTTTAAGGTTATTCTCAAGTTTTATCTTCTTACAGCTTTCCTTAATTCCGTCATTCAGTTTTTTGAAATCCTACAGCATTTGGAAATTTGACTCATGATTATGATTTTTTCTGTTATCCTCTAGTATTTCATAGGTTAACCCTACTTTTGCATGCTTCTACAAGAAAGGGACATGTTTTTCTCACCTACCAATTTAGAGGCAAATTGAATAAATATTTATTAAATTTGATCTTTGAAGCATTGAAGTGCCTGAATAATTAAACTCCACAGAAATATGATAAAAGAAAATTGTCATCCATTTTTTTTTTTTTTTTTACTTTGAGGGTGTTTCTGTACTAGTCTCCTGAAAACTTTTTAGCTCCTTGGTGAACCCATCTTATTTTTTATGGCAGAGAATTTCAACCTTTTTAGCCTATGACTCATATTAAGTAGTAAGAGTTTTGCATTATACACATATGTGCACAATTGAAATGAAAGTTTTATGTAACAGTACTTAAGCCATAATTACCATCATTAAGTGCAACGCCCTTTGATATTTTCAGTTCTGGCTGCAACCCATTAAATTGATTCTATGACTCACTCGTTGGTTGTGACCTATAGTTTGAAAAATTCTGCTTTATTGAGGAGGAAAGCTTGAAAGGATGAAACAGTTGAAATTGAGCTATAAATAGGGGAGTGGAGCAGGTTGTCTTTTGATCCTGAAATTTTAAGTGTTGCTTTGTCATAAGGGCTTCAAGCAGTAAGTGCAATGTGAAGGATAAGGAGGCCCATTGACTGTTCCTTGTTTGAGAAATCCCTTTTGTAATGAGTGTGTGTTCCATGGGCCTTTTTTAAATTAATACCACACATGGTTGTACTTACTAACTAAGAGTAAGATTCATGAGTACCATTCTTGACATATGAAATTAGAATCATTTTCTGAGGACCTTGGAATCTGAATTATATTATAAAATTTGAGAACTCTTTCCTTGAGAGAGCCCCAAGTCTTGGGTGAGGGCAAATTGTTGAGTGTTTCCTAGATTTGCTAACTAATTTGCATGAAAAATCCTGATCGCTTTTGTTTGTTGATCTTTTGCATTCTCACTCTTGTACCTTTCAAAAAAATATTCTTTTATTCTGCATCCTTTAGTCTGTTACTCACCATATGTTTGTGCTAATTTTAAGTTATTGTTTCTCATCTTTTATGCCAACAATTATACTAATTTATGTCATTTTAAATTTTCCTTACTATTTTATGAACTTCATTTTTCTTCCTAATTTTCATTTGCTGTTATTTTTACATTTTATTTTTATTTAAAAAATAATGCTTAAACTTTTTAGCTTATCATTCACTTTTAAGATGGTTATTATCTTTTATTTAATTTGCCAGAAATTATTTCTTTTATTTTAAAAAAAATAAAATTTCGTATTTTTTAAAAAAAGATTTATTTTTTAGTTGTAGTTGGACACAATATCTTTATTTATATGTGGTGCTGAGGATCGAACCCAGGGCCTTGCACGTACTAGGTGAGCACTCTACCGTTGAGCCATAACCCCAACCCAAAATTTCGTATTTTTTAAAAAATAAAATGGTCTTTTATTTCTATAATTTAAAAAAAGGATCAACAGGAAGCACAATCACAAGAGTGTTCTGAGTGAATGGTCCATTCACTTAGTGTGGAAGATGTGTATATTTTTATAGCAATGGCTCCTCATTGAATTCAGACCTCTCCTTCATTTGCATGGCTTCCTCCCACATTGACTTTGGCCTTCTGATTTTCTTTGACCAATGGGACATCAGCAAATATTGCTCAAGTAGAAGCTTGGTAAAAATTTTTGAATTGGGGGCTGAGGTTGTGGCTCAGTGGTAGATCACTTGCTTAGCATGTGTAAAGTGCTGGGTTCGATCCTCGGCACCACATAAAAATAAATAAATAAAGTTATTGTATCACTACAACTAAAAAAAATTAAAAAAATTTTTTTTGAACTGGGAACATATAAGAGCTCAGGTTATACTGTTAAAGTAGATATTGGAAGATAATTAAAGCATCCTGGCAAGCAAGCTGCAGGTAAGTTTATGACTTATTAATGGGACTAGCTTGGACTGTCCAACCCTGTTTAGTCCCAGTTAATTACAACTTATATAAGTGACCTCAAGGAACACCAGCACAGGACCTGCCCAGTTGACTAGAGCCCAAACTCAAAATCTTGAAGAAATGAACTTAAGTTGTTCTTTTAAGGCAGTTTTGGAGTGCTTTTTTTTTTTTTCCCCCTTATACCAGGGATTGAACTCAGGGACACGTGACCATTGAGCCACATCCCCAGCCCTATTTTGTATTTTATTTAGAGACAGGGTCTCACTGAGTTGCTTAATACTTTGCCATTTCTGAGGCTAGCTTTGAACTCAGGATCCTCCTGCCTCAGCCTCCTCAGCTACTGGGATGAAAGATATGTACTTCTGCACCCTGCTGGAGTGTTTTTTTAAAAAATTTTTATAAAACAATAGATAACTGAAACAAAAAACTGATAGTATTAGCATACATCTAAATAAATAAATATATGTATATGTATGTATGTATATATATATATTAGTGATATTATTAGTTTTGCATAAAAAGCCCTAAAATTTGTGATGTTGGTTTTGGTTCTAGGTAGCAGTTGGGGGGATAGGAAAGTGATGGGAGGATTATCTGCAGAAGCTGGACAAATGACAAACAACCTTTAATGGAAACTGGAAAGGTGGTAAGGAAACTGCTATTGGAGTAATTAGAGGAAATACAATGTACCCCATATTTTCTGGGTTGGAAAATAAAACTTTTTTTTTATTCCCAGTCTCTAGCAGGCAAAAGATACTCAAAATAAGAAATGGTTTGGGACAAAGATCAACTCTTGATTGGAAGACTCTTTGTTAAGACCTCAGAAAGATTTAAGATGGACTTAATAAATTCTTTTAATTTGTTCTTAAGGACTTTGTGCCATGGCATCCTGGTATTTCCAAAATAGAGAAAGATCTTTTTAAAGTCTTTTCGATTTCTCTCTTTAGGGTTCTGTAGTTTTCATTGTATAGATCTTTCACCTCTTTAGTTAAGTTGATTCCCAAGTATTTTATTTTATTTTTTTGAGGCTATTGTAAATGGAGTAGTTTTCCTCATTTCCCTCTCAGAGGATTTGTCACTGATAACAGAAATGCCTTTGATTTATGGGTTTTGATTTTATAACCTGCTACTTTGCTGAATTTATTTACTAGTTCTAGAAGTTTTCTGGTGGAGCTTTTTGATTCCATATGGAATCATATCGTCAGCAAATAGTGCTAATTTAAGTTCTTCTTTTCCTATACGTATCTCTTTAATTTCTTCCGTCTAATTGCTCTGGACAGTGTTTCAAGGACTATGTTAAATAGAAGTGGTGAAAGAGGGCATCCCTGTTTTGTTCCAGATTTTAAAGGGAATGCCTTCAATTTTTCTCCATTTAGAATGATGTTGGGCTGGGGCTTAGCGTAGATAGTCTTTACAATGTTGAGACATATTCCTGTTATCCATAGTTTTCCTAGTATTTTGAGCATGAAGGGGTGCTATATTTTGTCAAATGCTTTTTCTGCATATATTGAGATAATCATATGATTCTTATCTTTAAGTCTATTGTTGTGATGAATTACGTTTATTGATTTCCTTATGTTGAACCAACCTTGCATACCTGGGATAAATCCCACTTGATCATGGTGCACAATATTTTTTGATATGTTTTTGTATTTGATTTGCCAGAATTTTATTGAGAATTTTTGCATCTATGTTCATTAGAGAACTCAAAAAGCTAAACAACAGAAAAACAAATAACCCAATCAATAAATGGGTCAAGGACATGAACAGACACTTTTCAGAAGAGGATATTCAATCAATCAACAAATATATGAAAAAAATGTTCATCATCTCTAGCAATTAGAGAAATGCAAATCAAAACTACTTGCCGCAGTCTGGCTGGGCACAATTCAGGAGCCACTTGTCAAAGGAAATGAACTTTATTTTTAGAACACACACACCACACCACACAGCTCCTCAGGAAAACCCTCGGAGCCCAACTGCCACCACCAGCTTCCCCCAAACCTCTCCACCTCCCCCATTCCTCCTGCTCTTAAGGCTGATTGGCTGGGTCCGTGGGCAGAGCCAAAAAAGTCCTCCAATGAGCAGCTCTGTGGTCTGAAAGGGCAAGGAAACAACCCAATGAGCATCACCGCAGAGGAGCTAGAAGTTGGCAGCTAGAAGTTTGCTGGGGCCGCTGTGAGCCAATCATCAGCTGGCAGCTGGAAGTTTTCTGGCAGTTGGAAGTTTGCTGGGAGCTGGAAGTTTGCTGGGGCCCCTTCGGCTGTGGCTCTCAACAACTACTCTAAAATACCATCTCACTCCAGTCAGAATGCTATCTATTATGCATACAAACAACAATAAGTGTTGGCGAGGATGTGGGGAAAAAGGTACACTTATACACAGCTGGTGGGACTGCAAATTGGTGCAGCCAATATGGCAAGCAGTATGGAGATTCCTTGGAAAACTGAGAATGGAACCAGATATGTATCAGGTATCCCTCTCCTTGGTCTATACCGAAAGGACTTAAAAACAGCATTCTACAGGGATACAGCCACATCAGTGTTTATAGCAGCACAATTCATAATAGCTAAACTGTGGAACCAAGCTATGCCACAGTCTGGCTGGGCACAAAATCACGAGCCACTCAAGCAGGAACAAACTTTATTTTTGAAACTCCCCGCCAATTCCCCATGAGCTCCTGGGAAAAAATGACAACCGACCCATGCAGCGTTCTCCCAGGCTTCTCCCAGGCGGGCCACAGGAGATCCCTCCTCCGGAATTCCCTCCTACCGCACTTCCCCAACCAATGGGAACTCTCCAGGAGTCCTGTAGCAGGCCTAGGTGGACAGCAGGGGTCTAATATCCATATGAATGCAGATCTTAACATAATCATATCATCTCAATGGCTTGGTGGCATCACCCTTCAACCAAAAATGCCATGCATCATACTACTTGGCTATGGCTCTTAGCAAAGCTAAATGCCCTTCAGTAGATGAATGGATTAAAAAATGTGGCATATAAACACAATGGAATATTACTCAGCAATAAAAGAGAATAAAATCATGGTATTTGTAGGTAAATGGATGCAGTTGGAGAAGATAATGCTAAGTGAAGTTAGCCAATCCCCAAAAAATAAATGGCGAATGTTTTCTGTGATATTAGGTGACTGACTCATAGTGGGGTAGGGAAAAGGAAGCATAGGAGGAATAGATGAACTCTAGATAGGGCAGAGGGGTGGGAGAGAAAGGGAGGGGCAGGGATTTAGCAATGATGGTGAAATGTGATGTACATCATTATCCAAAGTACATGTATTAAGACATGAATTGGTGTGAACATACTTTATATGCAGATATGAAAAATTGTGTTCTATATGTGTAAAAAGAATTGTGATGCATTCCGCTATCATGTATTTAAAAAATAAAAGCAATTAAAAAAATGAGAGACAGGTCTTTTTTGAAAGAGTTATGGGTGTAGTTTTGAGGGGAATGGAATGAACCCCAGTTAGATAAGTAGTAACTTTACAAAATTTCAAGGGAGATGAATTAGCTTGTACTAAAAGGGGATGGTCATTGTCAAAAGAGGCCTCTGGGTCCCAACATACTATGAACAAAAGTGTTTCTTTTTAAAAAGCATCAAGTCTCTGAGTGAAAAGGCCAGAGATAAAGCTAAGAGTCATGAACAATGATTGAGTAGAGAACCATTACAGAGAACAAAGAAGGGCCCTAGTAAGGGAGCATTCCTTTTCCTGGGGTAGGGGGCACTGACTACTTATGCTGATGGATTTTAGATTTTTTTTTGTGTGTGACTTGTATGTTTCTCTCATTGCCTTTTAAAGTCTGTTGTGGTTATCTTGCTCCTGTCCTTCCATTGTATGTTTTGTGTTTAGAGGAAAGATTTTTTTTCTCATAAATTTCTGATTATAGGCGAACTGCCCCCAAGTGCCACCCTAGAGTCCTCATCCATATCTTGTCCTGATGTATATCATGAGTTAACAGACTTTGATCCTATTGTAAAGGTCTGAGACTTGAAGGTTCTTGAGGAGGGTTGAATATCTTTTGTGTATGGGTGGGATATGATTCATTGGGTCCAGAGGGCTGAACTTTGATAGATGGTTATATTCATGTTCCTTCTTAAACCAGTCCTCATGAATCATGCCTCTGAGCTCTGTGTAGTCTGCTCCTAAATTTTTTCTTGGCTTGGCTATGTCATTACTATTCCTTTTGGCTGGTGGAATATGGGCAAATGTGCAGACTGATGCTTGTTAGATACTTACACAATGGTGCTTATCTTCTTGGTACACGGCTACCTCCCTGACTGCAGCTGCCTGAGTCTTTCCAGCCAGAGTAATGAACTTCCTAGTCAAACAGAGCCTTCATTATAGAACCATGAGCCAATAAGTGAGTTTTGTTTTAGGATTTGGATTGGTTTGTTTTGAAGTGTTAGATGAGTAATACAAGAACTATGTACTTTTGTACCTTTCATCCGCCACAACACTTTTCAATAGGTAGTTTATTTCCTATGCATTCGAACCTCTCAATTCTAATTGCTTTGATCTTTGTAATTCAGGAGGCCCATGGACCAAAATTTTTCTTGATACTGTTAGAATGGTGTTGTTGTTTTTTTTTTCTGATATGATATTGTATCATGTTCAATAATGAAGAACTAAAGGATCTGAAATCCATGGTCTGTCTTTAAAGATTTGTTCACAGGTACTTTATAAGCTTGTGAATAGATTGCTGCACCATTGTACCTGTTTGTAGGAATTTGGCCCTTCTGGAGTTCTTCTGGGAGATCATCCAGGCAGCCTTCTAAAAGCGTTGTCATCTGTTGAGCTAGTTACTTTCTGTTCCTACATACCTTAATATGAACATTTATTTATTTTTAATTTTTATTATCTTTATTAGTAAAATGTGTGTTATACATAATAGTGGGGTTCATTTTGACATATTTATAGATGCATGTAACATGATTTACTCTATTTCATTCCCTAGTAGAGCATTTATTTTTTTTAGATCAAGGAGGATATATCACAGAGAAAGTAGTTTCTTCTGGGCTAGAATTTCTTAGCAGAGGGAAGGAAAGATGGTAGATTGGAGCTAGGCAGGGATCCCAGATCTCATAATAGAACAGGGATAGTGAGGGAGCAATTAGACTGGAGGGGTGGATGATATAATACATGCTGAAAGACTCAATATTAGACAGTCTGTGACCTGGAGAGACTTGAAGTTTGGTTACTAGAGCAGAAAATAAGGGCAGAGTTTACTAACCCTCAACTGGACCAGGGTGGAAGAAGGCAGGAGAAGCAACAGAGAGAAGGAGGGAAGGGAAAAGCATATAAGCTCACTCCCTGGAAAGAAAAGCAAACCAAATTAAAATGCCACAGAAGCAACATGATCATTGAAGATCAAGGAGTTTAACCAAAATTGTGGACAAAAAGTCATGCTGGGGATGGTAGCCAGTTTGTGGAAACCATAGTAAACCAGCCTCCAGAGAAGAAATTAAATCAATGTGGCATCTCCCCACCTACAGATAACAGCAAATTGAACCAGAAGGAGCATGTCTGCAGTGAGATGGCTCAATAATAAGTCTAGAAATAACTCATAAATGGATTTCTATTAGCCAAAAGTTATTGAAATCTTTTTCCCTTCTCCATCTGAACAAGAGGAAGGGGCTGGAACAGTCTTGCCTCTGGAAGGACTAGCTTAACCCAGTGCTTCCTACAGCCTAGGAAGAGACGAAGCAGATGCCCATGATCCCAGGGGCAGGAAGTGAGAGCTCAGATTCAGGTGGAAAAGCAGGTTCAGTCCCAGGCAGTGAAAAGGAATGTTTGCTACAGCCAATGGGTTGTCATGGTAGGAAGCTGCCTGCTGTTCTGGGCATCTGAGAGGAATGGTGGTCAGATTTCAGCTGTAGCTGGCAGGAGGTTGGCTACAGCAGGAAACTGCCTGTGTCCCAGGCAGTAGAGAGGGACAGTGTCTACATCATGGCCAGTAAGTTGGTCACACCAAAACCTGTTTCAATCCCAGTGAGCAGAGGGAAGCAACACCTGTGGTTTATAATCTGGGTAATTGGAACCCAGATGAACCAGCTCAGTCTTTTTAAGACCACTAGTAAGGAAAGTACCCTGGTGAGCTGTGTCAGTCAGGAGGGGATGCTTCTGTATCACAGATCACCCACAGAGAATCCATAACCACAGGACTTGTGTTTATAGATAGCTGTCAGCCACCAGGCTTCATGACACTTTGAAAAGGTTTCTGTGGAAGGAAGCCAAGAGCCTGCATCCTGAGCTTCTGCACAGGATAAAAACAGCCAGGAGACACAACACTTCATCCTCTAAGCAGCCAGCCTGAGGACCCTGGACTGATAAAAGAGAACTGGCTGATAGAAGTTCACAGCATCTAGAGGAGTAGCTCCTGTTGCACCTCTGGAGAGATCCAGAGAATGATGGACATATTCTAAAGATCCCATATCTTGACAAAATCCAAACTAAGACTCAATAAGAATTTTTCTCACCTTGGCATTATTTACTATAAATAGTTCTAACATAAATTTTGATCATATATATCACTCTTCATTTTGATTTGATACTTGTTACCCTAGCAGCTAATTGTGTCCTCAACAAATTTGATTGTATTTCTTTTAATGTGTTAAAGTGTTTATTGGAATTTTTCCATCTTTGTTTTCCTAGCTCTGGTTTATACTTTTCTCACCCCTTTTTTCTCTCTCTCTCTCTCTTTTTCCTACCGGCTATTGCCTCAAAATCTACTCCTCTAATCCGTTTTTTTTTTTTTCTTATTTTCACTTTGGTATGTATTATTCTTTTCTATCCCTTTTTTGTTTTCTCTTTCTTTTGCCCATTTTTTCTCTCTTCCTTCTTTCAGACCCTATCTAATGTGATAGCAGTTTTACTATATTTAATTTATCTGTTCCAGAAATTACAAGTTATGCCTGGTTTAGAGGAACTATGGAGAACAGAGTCAACAAATTTTTCATAAGATTGAATATTATATGGCTTTGTTCTCAAGTGATTGTAGTAAATAGGATTCAGTGTCTTCTCTCAAAGTGGTGCTGATACTTCGAACAGCAGAGGACACATTGAGTCAAAGTACAATAGTTGGATATTTGCCCAGTCTGGGGCTTTTAAGAGAAATAAGCTCACAAAATATACGATGTTATATAAAATAAAAACATAAAATATGTTCAACATATCTATTAATCAGGAATAATTACACTGAGATTTATTATTTTAGAATGGCAATTATCAAGAATAAAAATAATAATAAATGTTGGTGAGGATATGGGGAAAAAGATAAACTCATGTTGTTGGTAGGACTGCATATTAGTATAACCACTTTGGAAAGCAGTATGTAGATTCCTCAAAAATTGAGATGGAACCACCGTATGACCTAGCTATCCCACTCCTCAGTATATATATCCAAAAGATATATAATCAGCATAGTGTAGGGATGCAGCCACATCAATGTTTATAGCAGCATAAATCACAATAGCCAAGCTACAGAACCTACTTAGGTGCCCATCAACAGATGAATGGATAAAGAAAATGTGGTATGTATGCACAATGCAGTATTACTCAGCCATAAAGAATAGTGAGATTATAGCACTTGCTGGTAAATGGATGGAACTGGAGACCCTTAAGCAAAATAAGCCAGACCTAGAAAGTAAAGATTGAATGTTTTCTCTGATATGTCTGGTAGGCCAAAATAAGAAAGAAAGAAAAGGGTAGGAGAATTTTGTGGAGTTGAGGAAGAGGATTGAGGGGGAGGAGAAGTGATGGGAAAAGGGAAGAATGGTGAAATGAATCTGACCTAACTTTCCAGTGTACATATGTGAATATACATTAATTAAAAAAAAAATCTGTAAATAAATAGAAGAAATATCAATAGCATGGAGGGTCAAAGAAGACCCTCATTACTATACAAAATACATGTATATAATGAGAATTATATACCTTATATGTAATCAGAGATATGATAAATTATGATATAATGGTGTATTAAGAATTGTAAAGCAAAAATAAATAAATAAGTATTACCAAAAAATGTTATATGAAGACAAACAAAAAAAATAGAAGAAATATCAGTAGAGGAGAGGAAAGGGGACAGGGGAAGAGGGGGAAAGAGAAAGTGGAAGTTGCAGGGATTGAATTATAGCAAATTATATAGTATTTATGTATAGTTATGTAAAAATGAATGCTAAAATTTTGTATAACTAAAATGAACTAATACAAAAAGCAAAGAGGGCTGGGGTGATGGCTCAGTGGTAGAGTGCTTGCTTTACACATGTGAGGCTCTGAGTTCGATCCTCAGCACCATATAAAAAATAAATAAATACAATATAAAGGTATTGTCTCCATCTACAACTAAAATGATATATATTAAAAAATTTAAAAAAAGAAATGAAGGACTTAACAGTTAATGAGGAAAATAAAGAACTCTTTCCTTATTTTAGGAAGGAGTTAAAGATTTGTTTGTATACAGATGTATGTGGGAGAATTTCCATGTAGCTGACTTATGTTACATATAGAAAATCATCTTTTTGTTAATATGTAGAAGTGTTATTTATGTAAAATTTGTGTTTTGTTAATTTTATATGATCTCTTCCTTGTCATGATTTATTAGAACTGTAAATCATAATAGCTGACTCAAAATCTATTTTATTAGGTAACAAACAATACATATATTTAATGTTCATGTCTTATAGTCATTGTATAATGAGCCAGGAAGTTTGCAGATTTTAGGCTTACAGTCTAGTTGCAGTGGTCTGAATTAAGGTGATTCTTAAACAGTAAAGAAGTTTTTAAAAAGGAAAATGAATTTCAAAGATATTTGTAATAAGAAGGACTCAGGTGTGGGCTTAGAGGTAGAGCACTCGCCTAGTATGCATGAGGCACTTGGTTCTATTCTCAGCACCACATTAAAAAAAAAATAAAGGTATTGTGTCCACCTATAACTAAAAAATAAATGTTTAAAAAATTATTATAAGAAGATATAAAAATCAGATGCTTTTCCCTTTAAAAATAAATTGCTTTTTTTTCTTATACAAAAACATTGCAAACTGGTGAAAACTTAGGAAATACCAAAAACCAAACCAAAACAAAATAACAATCAATACTACCTTTCAGAATTATTTCAATGTTGTTATATAATAATAGTAACAGTTTAAATGTATTGAATGGTAATAGTGTTCCAGTCATTGTGATGTGGAAAATAAAGAACTCTTTCTTTATTTTAGGAAGGAGTTAAAGTTAAAATTAACTTAACACATTAATTGGTATTCTCCATAACTGTATGATGAATGTTCTATTATTATACCATTTTAAAAATTAAGAAATTTGATCAGAGAAACTGAATGACTTATTGAAGATTACACAGATTTAAGTCCAATCTTATGAATTCAAAGTTTGCATTTCCAAAGTACTATGAATTGTTACTTCCTCTTTTGCAGAATTTTCTTCCTTCCTTCTGTCCTTCCTTCTTTCCATTTCTTCTTCCTTCCTTCCTGTCTCGATTCCTTCCTTCCCTAATTGGATCATACCATTTAAAAAATTTATCACAACCTAACTTTATTTGCCAAATATATTCAAATATCCTTATGTATTAATATTTCTTTGATGTGTTCTTTAACCATTTTTTTGTATTCATATATCACATGGTTTAACAATGGATAAATCATGGTTTAATTAGATTTCTATTATTGATGCAATAATAGTCCTTCCTTATCCAAAGTTTTATTTCCTGCTGTTTCATTTACTGTTGGTCAACTGGGAAGCATTATTGTGGATTCCCGGTGTTCCTCTTGACTATTTCTAGAGGTTAATAGTAGTTTAATGCTGTGTTACAATGCCTTCCATATTGTCTTTGTCTCATCATAAAGGGATTGTGTTTTCTCACATCATCATCAGAAGTGTGACTGTGTGTACAGTAAGATACCTTGATAGAGATGATGTTATTATTACATTGTATCATTTTGATAGTCACATTATTAGTTATTGTCATTCATCTCATATTGTGCCTAATTACAAAGTTTATCACAGGTGCATATGTATAGGAAAAAAAACATAGTGTATATATAGGGTTTGGTACTGAGTTTTAGGTAACACTGAGGGTCTTGGAATGTATTACTATGGCTAGATAAATGGATATTACTGTATCGAAGTTGGCTCAATTATTCAGTATTATAAATAATGTGTGATGGACAACTTTGTACATATATCTTTTCACATATTTCTACTCATTTCTTTAGAATAACTTTAAAATTTTTTTTAGTTGTAGATGGACACAATGCCTTTAATTAATTAATTAATTAATTAATATGTGGTGATGAGGATGAACCCAGTGCCTCACACATGCTAGTCAAGTGCTCTACCACTGAGCCACAGCCCTAGGCCCTCCTTAGGACAACTTTTAAAATATGTTTTGAGGTCAAATGATAAGATCATTTTATAGACTTTTAAGTATATTTTAGCAAATTACCTTATTTTTATTCCTACCAGTAATATATGAGAGTGCCTGTAAAACTTGATATATTACTCTAGTAGAATATACAGTTAAGATTAGGAGAATGAAAAACTAGAAATTCAACATTTTTCCAAGTTAATGTAGTATATGTCCTACTTTTTAAAAAACAAATATCTCTTTTAAAAGGAAAAGTAAGAAATTATAGTATCTGTAGACATAAAAATTATTTTTATGTGAGTAAAATTCATGGAGAGATTCTAAAAGAATGAAAATATTCACTTCAATTTAAAGTGGAGAATATAAGACTACCAGTAAATAAGGGAATGAGATTAGAATACAGTTTTTAAAAAGGGACTCTTAATGATCTGTCAGATTAAAATGTTGTTGGATCCATATCTGGATATTGGAGGGCAAAAAATCCATTGCCCGGCAGAGTCAGAATTCACTTGTTTTTTTTTCAGTGATGAATGAATGAGGAAAAGAAAACATGAATAGATTTTTATAGTTTTACATCCTTGACCAAGTTAGCATTTTTGTTTTTTGTTTTTGTCCTCTTGTTCTTTAACTTTGACCTGAGTAGAATCCAAGGTCTACATGTGTGAACAGAGAGTGACTGGCAGAATTGTCTGATCAAGGGCAGGGGTGGTAACTGATTGGGGATAGAGCTCTGGAGTATGAAGAGGAGTTTGCACTGGGAATGTCACATACCACCTTGTGTTCTCTGGTGGAGCCTCTGGATACTGGAACAGGTATGGAGAACTCATTTACACATAATAAAGCATCAGGTGCGACTAGGATTTAATAAGTATTCATTTCTGGTAATGCTTTATTATTTGAATTTCTTTCATTTAGCACATAATGTGGAATTTTATGTGACTAGAGTTTTGTTGGGTTAAGAGCCCTAAAATAAAAAAAATTGTATATATTTTGAGTTAAATGGATGGTCCTTATAAGGGGTGGGGGGTCAAGTATTATGGGGGTGATAGGTACCCTTTATGTGAGAGGAATGCTTCATTTTTAACTAAGAGGTTTGCTCTGACTGGGTATATTTAGTTCATTATGCATACCTAGTGAGATAAATCTGAGAACTCTAGAACTATGCAAAAATGATAGAGACCCCTGAAAAACAAGGGAAGAAAGATGACATTTTAAATGATTTTGTCTACATTTTTTAAAACGTGTGCTATCCAATAATAATAATACGATAATCAATATATACATTTATTTTAATTAGACTTTATGCCTTCTGGCTAGTGTTGCTGTCTTAAAAACGTTCTAAACAAATTGTACAATTTCAATTTGAAATATCTCAAATTGAAATAGTATACACACACACACATATGCACTCCTGCATACACATATACATACACATATACGCACAGATACATGTATATATACTTTATAAAATACACACATACATATAGCTATATGTATTTTATAAAAATATACATACATGTATCTGCGTATTTGTGTATTTCATAAAATTTACACATACATATATGTATCTGAATATGTGTGTATACATTATATATATATATATGCATATGTATATGTATATATGATATATAATATATATAGTATTGAACCTATGGTCTCATGCATGCTGAGCAAATGCTCTACTTATCTACATCCCCAGCCCCATCTGTTATATTCTTTGACTATTAGTTTCCCCCTGACCATTTCTCTAATGCTTCTGTAAAAGAAGTCTGGAGCATACTATTAGTTTTTCATGACTGCTCTTGGGGACTATGTTATTTAGATGCATAAAATGTTTAAAATTTAAAATTTTTAAAATTTGTGATATTTAAAATTTGTAGGTTGTATATAACCAATGGTGGTGCTTTTATAGGCCAGAAAAGGTTAAAAGCATTGCTTTCAAAGAAGTTAAAACCAAGCTTTGTTGGTAGACTGTAGGCAAGAATCAGCGACTTTGAAAATTATTTTTTAAATTAGGAAATAGTGAAAAAAGGAGAAAAAACCCAGAATAATATGATTTACTGATTGTTAGCTTCAGCTAAATCTTATCAGGCAAGAAATCTATCTTGACTCTGTTTAATTCCCTATGGGAGTTTTATTTTTCTAAATGAAAGCCCAAGTTCCCTCAAAACTTCTATATGATTTAAACTTGTACACAAGCTGAAGATTTAGGACACTTTGACGATAATATTTGCTTGTGGGAGGAGTAAAAATCCTTCAACATAGTTTTTGAGCAGAGATAAACATTAAAGTCCAATTTTTGTGTTTTACTTGTTTGGAAAGCTGGTTCCATATTGATTCTCTCTAGCTTTAGCATGAAATATTAGCATCTGTTGAACTCTGCTGACTTATATTGTCTTTCTTAAAATGGACTGTATAGTACTTAGGTCAAAGAAATATATACAATTGGCTTTTTAAAGTGTAACTTAAAATTTTCCAAAAGATATATTTGTTTATCATAAATGTTAAAACGTATGAAATGCAACTGCACAGAAAAGGGAAAAGAAGATCATAATCTCAACCAGATTTTTAACATCTTTTTATATGTATATTTATGTTTTGAAAAAGAAAGCTTAAAACATAGGTGGAATATTTTCAGAGATATTTATAACTTTATACTTGTGCACATTAAACATTTTTTTGGATTAATTCCTAGAGGCAAAAAAATTTAGTTCCAAAATGAAAGCATGATGACTTATTGCTTGAAAGAAGTGGAGAAACACTAATGATTTAGAAATGAGGAGTAGAATTTTCTGTCTGGGTACTTCCAGCTTAATGTTTAAAATGAGAAAGGTCTTAGAACTATGAAAAAGCTTAATTTGTCTTGATCTTATGGAAGGAATGCTGTACTTTATTTTGTTTCCCTTTATTCTTTTGTTGTCAATATCATCATTATCATATTTGCTGACTGCTAGACTGTTTTATGTACTGTGTTAGGAAGGGTAAGTGGGTTTTTTTTTTTTTTTTGTCAGAGTAATCTGATGAGATAGGGGCACTATACTCCTGGTTTTATAGATGAAGAATGAGGCTTAGTACTATTGAATTATTTGCTCAAGGTAATATGACTAGCAATTAAATGGAGCCAAACTTAAAAATAATTTTCTGTATTTAGAATAAAACCTATTTGAAATTTCTCCAGGTTTGACTTAATTTTTTTTTTCCTGGAAGTGCTGGTGATCAAACCTAGGACCTTGCACATACTAAGCATGTGCTCTATCAATGAGCTATACCCCCAGTCCCTCAAGTTGATTTTTTACCTGAGCAGTTCATGATAGAAGGAGAAGAACAGATTGAATTTGTGAGAGAGTGAAAGTTTTTGAAGGGAAGTCCAGGCAGACCACCTGATGGGCTTCCTTTGTTCTTTGTTAATGAATCCAACCCTTATAATGTTTTTACCTTTACTATTGGACATTTCCTTTATTGCTAACAGCAATGTCACACATTTTGAGATATAGGTGGAAACTCCTAAATTAAGATTATTTTTGCTTAAAATCTTTATTGTTTATAATTTGATATAGTTTCTGGGAATCTAGGATTTAAAACATTTACAGCATTACAAAGAAACATACTTGTCACACAAGATTATCAAAGTTTATGGGTTTTAATTTTGATTTTCTGTTCATAGCTTCTCTGATTTGAAATGATTCCTTGCTCTGTCTGAAGTATATACTACTTTTCCCACAAGGAAAAACAAGATACAAAATTTCAAAGCAATAACATGTTTTACTGGGGATGGGGTTGTGGTTCAGTGGTAGAGTGCTTGCCTAGCATGTGCAAGATGCGGGGTTCGATCCTCAGCACTACATGAAAATAAATAAATAAAATAAAGATATTGTGTCCAACTACAACTAAAAAATATTAAAAAAAGCTTTACTAATTTTTCTGAATATCATCTAATTTACATTTTTTAAAAATTTTCCATTTAAATTTTCATTTTGAAGCTAGTGAATTTTCCTAAAAGTAGTTTTAGAAAAGTTAGAAAGTATTCTCTAAAATAAAATGTTTTATTGAAGTGCAGAGAACCATGGTTTTTGTAATGCTACAGAAACACTTTTCCAATTTAAGAAGGTTTTTCTTTATGATGTCTTACTCAGATTCATAAATGAATAGTAGTTATTTTATTGTTGTGATTACCACTATTTCATTATGGGTGATAATAATAAAGCAGTGTTATACTTTATTACTAGTGCTTACATTGCCTAACTTGAAGAGATAGATTTTTTTTTTTTACCAGTTATCCAAATATGTTTTCAGTGATAGAGATGTGTATATTGTTTAGATAATGTATATGTTTAGGAACCATTGTAGTTTATAATGTTCTTTTAAGAGCTTTTATGTTTTGGAATTACAAGTATAGAAATATTTTCCTTTGGGATAAAGTATACAAAAGCGAATAAAATATGGGAAACTTACACTTGAGAGTCATATCTCTAGGCAGATACCTATTAAGTACAATCACTGAAGTTTACCTAAATTGCTATGGGTTTATAGATGGGGGAATAATTAATTCAACCTTGCAGAGGAGAGGAAAGGTAAAAGAAAACTCTATTGCTTCTCTTGTAAAATCACATAGTTCTTCCATATGCTAATGATGATTTTCTAATATTTTACTATTTGAGATTAGAGATGCTTCCTTCTGGGATTTTTTCCCCTCTGTATAAGTGTTTTGATTTTTTTTGTTTACAGTGCCTTACCTTTTGTGTCTTACAATTAGTTTAAGAAAAGTTGGGGAAAATGATTCTATAAGGGAAAGGTGGATTCAATTGCTCCATAGGGAGCAGCAGAATATAATTTTTAAAAGTCTTACAAGAGAACTGACTGTAGGCTTCTTTTGTTTATTAACATAATATTCTTTTTCTTTTTAAAAGCCTTTATAAAAGAGTGAACTGAATTGGACTCTGAAAGATGAGTAGAATTTTCAAAGTGGGGAAAGGGCATTCGAATTTGGCAGAAGGAAAGTCTGAGGATGGGAGTCCCAGAGAGTAGAAATTGAAGCTAGAGTCTTCTAGAATGGGGGACAGGTGAATGGTGCTACTGTTAACCAAAGAGGGTAATAAAGCAATATATTTGAGGGGCTAAGGTGAATGGAATAACATCTCTGTTTGGGGCATGTTAATTTGGGAAGTGCTTGGGAATTTCACTATTTTTTTTTATTCTTTCTACTTAAATATGTTAATTTCCTTCAAAGTGCCTGGAACTCAAGAACACAAACCTAGGGAAAAAAAATCTGTTTCCTAGATGTTTATAAAGGCTCTTGGAAAAAGAGATGAGGGAGTAATTATAATGTACATTTAAATATAATATGATAGAAATAATCACATATGGTGGGGAACTTGGGATTTTTGATCACCTGTGACTGAGGATGGAAAAAGGGAGAAGATGAATATTAGGAAAGTATTCCTGTAAGATGGATAAAATGTGCTGCCTGCTTAGTTGTAAAGACCAATAATAAGTAAAACAAAAGTTACAATATGCTCAGTATTGTAATATGAAGTGCTTGCTATAAATTTAGAAGGAGAAAAATCACTTGGGATTATTCATTTAATAGCCATCAGCTTAAGGGTAATATTTGAAACTGAAAATATTGATGAAATTTTCTAGAGAAAGAATTTAGAGACAGATAAAAGAACTAAAGGTATCATTCTTGGAAATGATAATTAATTAAATAATTTTTTAAGGACAATGGTTAAGGAAGAATCATCTAAAGCATTATACATACTATATAAGTGTGTGTGTGTGTGTGTGTGTGTGCGCGCGCGTGTATGTATGTTCGGTGATGGTGGTGGTGGTGCTGGGGATTGAATCCAGGGCTTCACTCATGCTAGGCAAACACTCTATCACTGAGCCACACCCTGAGCCCTTAGAGCATGGTTTTAACACTGGGTTGCAAAGCCATTTGTATGTTCAAGATCCATATAGTTAGTTTAAAATCAATATAGTTGGATATGGACAGAATTTTAAAAGCACAGATTAAGAAAAAAAAAAGGTATATGTAGTAATTATTCTTTTGCAAAATTTTATTTAAACGTGTGTTTGTTCATGTACTGGATGTAGTATAAAATTCATTTCTTATTTATGGTTCTAAAAGATTCACAAACTTTTAGAAACACCAATAAAAGAGAGTATGGGAAAGCAATCAGAAATAATTAAATCATCTTTGTTTTTCATTATTCTGATGGCAAGGAAAAAAATGGTGAAAGAGCAGTGGGAAGAAAATTTTCCCTCTGTTGTCTAGAGCCCAGATGTCTGCCCCCCAGGCCACCTTCACTTACACCAGTTTTATAGGAGGAAAGAAATAAGGAAAGGGAATTCACAAGACATAGAATTCAGAGACAAAGAAGATGAGGGAGATAGAGAATTTGAAATAGATTTGAATTTGAATGAGAGCTAATGAACTCTGTGAAATCTCAACTTTTAATCTAATCATGCTATTTCAACACCAGGTATTCCATTCCCTAGCTCCATGGCCCAGTAAAGTTCTTCTGGCTTGTTCCATGCCTCAGCTCTGTGCCGCAGTCTGGCTGGGCACAATTCAGGAGCCACTTGTCAAAAGAAATGAACTTTATTTTTAGAACACACACACCACACCACACAGCTCCTCAGGAAAACCCTCAGAGCCCAACTGCCACCACCGGCTTCCCACAAGTCTCTTCACCTCCCCCACTCCTCCTGCTCTTGAGGCTGATTGGCTGGGTCGGGTGGGCAGAGCCAAAAAAATTCCCCCAATGAGCAGCTCTGTGGTCTGAAAGGGCGGGGAAACAGCCCAATGAGCATCACCGCAGAGGAGCCAATCAGTTGGCAGCTAGAAGTTTGCTGGGGCCGCTGTGAGCCAATCATCAGCTGGCAGCTGGAAGTTTGCTGGAGCCCCTTGGGCTGTGGCTCTCAACAGCCCTGTTCCTTACTTAGGAATGCAGCAAAG
Organism: Marmota marmota marmota; assembly: GCF_001458135.2. Lineage (NCBI taxonomy): Eukaryota > Metazoa > Chordata > Mammalia > Rodentia > Sciuridae > Marmota > Marmota marmota. The sequence goes on along the minus strand of NW_025999905.1, from coordinate 4,337,219 downwards.
AGGGAACTGGAAAAAGGATATGAAACTGCCCATAATTAAAATTGGGATGCAGTAATATCAGTAATAGAAGTTACTGAGAGGTAAATTATGGACCAAGAGCTGCTGTAACACTTTAAATGAATGATCTCACCAAATAAGTTAGTGTTTTTAAATCCCCACTGTCTTGCACAAATCAACCACCTAGAATGTCTATTCATTATTACTAGAATAGTGCTTATAGTAAGTACTCTGTAGGTAGTGACTATTATTTATTAATTGTGTAATAGTTACTAATTATCACCATTTTCCCATTACAGAAATGCATGCTAAGGTTAAATAACTTGCTCTCAAGCTCACACAGCTAGAAAGAAAATGGAATCCTTTCCATCAGAGTTAGAAGAGGTTGATTAGTATTGTATCTACTAGTGTTATATCTATCTAGTTATGTGATGGAGGTGCTTAAGGTATGATGATGGTGGAAAAAAGAAAATCAGCTGAAAGACATTATGATGAGAAACAAAACTCTTTAGCTTGGTGACTGGTTGGAAGGAGACAGATGATTAAGATTTTAAGCTGGACTGGGAAAGTGGTACATAGGATGTAGGAAAATAAGAAACTTTTTATTTTAAAGGAACTGATGAAAAATCAAGTGGGATGCTAGAGAAATTCAATATGAAGGTAGAAATTTAGAAATTATTATACCAAGAAGTTGGTGAGAACTCTGGGAATATTTCAGATCTCCAAGGGTAACCAACAATTTTTGGCTACACAAACCTGGGGCATCAAAATTAAGGTCATGATGATAGCCTCCATACCAAATTTTCTCATCTTTGCCCATGTCTACTTTGTAGAAAATCTACCGATGATTCTCAGAATCTTTAAGAAAGAGAATGTTACTGATACTCCAGGGACTGGCTTTTGCTTGGTGTTCAGTGCTTTCCTTGCTTGCCCTGGTTGCTGTGGTTTTGTCTCCTCCGCCTCTCAGTGAAGGCAGAGAGCTGCAGGTGTTTGGCACCCTTCCCATAACCACAGAAATTGTTAATACTTCCCATGTTGATGTTCTCAGTCAACCATGGAAAATTTCTTAGTTCTTGTTCTTTTGTCCCACCATTCTCACCTCAAGTCTTAGACTTGTTATCCATTGACTTTGTCAGTACCCCTGTCCAAAAGGCATTCATATTTTTGTGCCTAGTAGGTGGTTCCTTCAGATGAATTCTTACACAGTGTTTTTCAACATTTTCTTCCATCTATTCTTAGGCATAGGTACACTTACTTGTCTGAGTCCTAGAATGAAAGCCATTATAGGCTCAAACTGGGACCAGATCCCTTGGAATACGATCCCTTGGGAAAAGAGAGATTGAGATGGCAAATCCCTACATTTTTTTTAGAATATTTTTTTCTTAGTTGTCAATGGACTTTTATTTTATTTATTTATATGTGGTGCTGAGAATCAAACCCAGTGCCTCACACGTTCTAGGCAAGCTCACTACCACTGAGCTACAACTCCAGCCTGGAAATCCCTACATTTTAAATGATTATCCAATTGCCTGTTTCTTTTGCTCCCTCTAGTTTTTATATGGGTCTTCTACTGGTTGATTTGAGATTATTTCCTCTTTTCACCAGATGGAACAATGATGTGTGTGTGCTATTGTGTAATTGGGTCCTATCTGAATATTGGGAGGATTGGGTTGCTTCTTTCTCGACTTTTAAAATTCTTTATAAAACTTTCCATATTTCTCCACTTGAGTTTAGTAAAGATTTGAATATTTAGCACATTTTTTTTTTCTTTCAAAAAAGCATTGGTAATTTATTATTATTTTTTCTGGTTCATTTATGGAGAATCCCAATGAGCCTTTTGAAAACTCATCATTTGCAGTTACTTTATAATAGCAATTTATTGAAAGGTACTACATTAGAAATGTTTTACTGCATTCCAATCAAGCTATGAAGTTCAAGGACTGTAAAGATTAAAAAATACAAATGAGGGGCTGGGGTTGTGGCCCAGTGGTAGAGTACTCGCCTAGCACGTGCAAGGCCCTGGGTTTGATCCTCAGCACCACATAAAAAAATAAATAAAATAAAGTTATTGTGACCAATTGCAACTGAAAAATAAATATTAAAAAATACAAATGATAGATGTATCTATTTTCTTATTTTTTTAGCCTTCTTTGAATCCTGGGGGAAGCCAGTCATCAGATGTGGTACTTTTGAATCACTGGAAAGTAAGGAATTTTGAAGTACAACGTGGTGACATTGTATCATTGGTGTAAGTAATTCAGAAACATACTATCTTTGTATTTATTCTTATGCTAGTTTAACTGTGAATCCACTGGTAATACCATGTGGCCAGTTATCAAAGTAATGAGTAAAATGTAAATACTATATTAAAAAATTAATTTTGAAATATAATAATACTACAAAAACCTTTTATATTAAGATACATCAGTTGATTGGCATATTTGGATTTGGTAAAATGTGTTTAATGAAATAGTGATAGAAATTATTATTTTGATGATCCAAAGTATGTGCATTTGGTATTACTTTGGAATATTTTGAAGTTTTGCATCTTGGTAAGCAACTTTTATGTTACCTTAATGTTTCTTAGTTTTTGAAGCTAAAATTTAGCTTATAATTATGATGTGAAATTTAATGATAGTTATGAGTATCAACAGTTTAATTGAAAAAGGAACTTGGGAAGACTATACTAGAGGCTTTTGTTTAGAACCAAAAGGTGGCACTGTTTCTCTGTTAAAATATTGTGACTGGTCTGGAACAAAAATTTCATTCCTGTCTTAGTTGTTTAAGGAATGTCAAAGTGTGCATAATTGACACAATGATATAATACATAGTCCTAGTGTATGCTTGAATGGTTTAGATTTGAGATTTTTATTTGTTTATTTTAAAAGTAAGACACACTGAGAAGACTACTGCAAAACTTGCCTAATTTCTTTTGGTTTCAGCTATTTATAAAAATGTTTTAATTTAATTCTCTGTTATGAAAGTTAGTGGACTAGGTTAGCAACTACTGTAGCAGTTGTACTGTTGTTTGTTTTAGTGGTAGTAAAGCCTGGTATTGAGTGAAGAAGACTTCCAATTTGTATTTCTTATTTTTGAATTATAATGATTTTCTTCTCATTGGATAATAATTTATAATTAGTGAAAGCAAACCAGTATCTGTTTCTTCATACTTACCTTTGGCTAATGCTTTGTGGAAATAGTCCATAAGTTTATCTCCTTCAAGATTGATTGTTCTACTAGGATTCGTTTGAAAATATATTAACCAAATCTAGTTAGTAGCTAATGAAATAAACAAATCTGAGTGGAGTTTTGTATGGCAGACATCCAAGGATGGGGATTAAATGCTTCTTAGGTTTTGAGTACCTTCTTTAATATTAACCTATTCTTTGGAGTGTACTTTAATTTTCTCATTCAGAGTACTATTTTTGCAACCTCCTTCAAAACCTTTTCCATGCCGGTTAAGCCTGTCGTATGCTCATTATTCTTTTGCCTTTGGTTTGACAAGGTTACATCCTCACTTAGTCTGTTATAGAGCAGATACCTACCCAAGTGAAAGAGGTCACACTGCAAGCAGAAAATTGTGCAGATTTTTTTTTTCTCCCCAGTAAGAAACATGCTATCTCTAAGCAAGTGAATTTTAATAGGTAATTGAAAAGTAAGAAAGGCTTCTTAAATTCAGGGTTGCATTGGTTCATAAACATATCCTAGCATATCATGGATTATATTGAAAAGAGAACACTGTTCTTTTAGGTAAATATTGAAATGATGGATATTTATTATATAAATTATTTTAAAAAACATTTATATTCAAATTACAGTTATTATAATACATTGTGGCTATTCCAGGTGAATTATATTTTTAATGAGTCAACTATGTGCCGTTTCTTTGGCAGGTACAAATAAAATACACATTCATAATACTTGTTGCTACCTGGAGTCATATACACAAAAGAATATTTATTGTTGGTTTTATATTTTAATGATAAATAATCATTAAGCAATATTGTTGCTTTCTTTGAGAAAGAAAGGAAAAGTTTGATATTAAATTCTTATTTAACTTGAGGTAATAGTGTAAAAGCCATAAAAGCCACACACTATTTAATGTTTATTTTTTGGTTTTAGAGCAAAAACGTTTTCTTGACACATCTCCTTGTTTTCATACAATTTATAGGCTGCTTTAGAAGATTGATGGTGGTTTGATAAATGTTCATGTATAGATTTAATCCATGTTGAACAACATTGAATATTTGCGTTCTTTACAAAGAGCATCAGTTTGATCTTAGCATAGATGGTAATTTTCATTATTACATTAGAACATTATATCTAAGAAATATGTGATGAATATTGAAATAATTGAATGTTGAATTTAGAGACCATGTAAAATGCTCTTAATCTTTTTGTTGAGCACATTTAATTGATACATTAGTAATCTTTGGTAACAAGTTAGTATATTTTTATGTTAAAAAAAACCAGAAGAAAACCCCCAGGAATGGCATTTTATATATTTAGACTGTGTGAAGATACATCATTTCTATCATAATTTATAACATATTAATTTTTAGAAAAATTTCAGTTTGTAAATTCATAGTTAAATTAGTAAGGTTTATGAAACTTTGTAACTGAAGCACAATAAAAACAAAATAATCCTGATTAAAATTCTATGTTTCAAGGGTGTATGCATTTTTAATGAAATAAGAAATTAAAAATTTGTTGCCTTTACCTTTTTTTTTGGTTTTAAGTACTTAGAAAAAAGTATTAACATTTTGTTATTTAACTTCAAATAATCACTAAGCAATATTATTGCCTAATTATAGATGATATAAGGAAGGGTTGAGGCTGTCTGTGAATACAAGGGCAAGGAAGGATATTGTCATTATAAGTTGCAAGTAGAGGAAAGATTGTAAACTTTGTGCAAAATATGCTGGTATTAGAGGTGTATGCTATGATCATTGTTTTATATTACTTTTTAAAGTTTATTTTCAATGTGTGTGCAGTTTTTTTTTAAGAAAAGATCAGGGTTAACTTTGCAGAAACCACTTTTTAGAAGATGATTAAATGTGTAATACTGATTTTTTTCTCATACATGGCTTTTGGTTATTGTTACTATAATAAGGAAAAATATTCGTGGTCGGAGGTAAAATTACATTTAAACACATGTACCTTCTGCATTGTATTGATCTTTTCTCCTTTTACTAACAATCTCTGAGCTAGTTCATGTTACAGAAACACATGGTATAGCAGAACTGTCTGTCCTTTCTATTGTAAAGGGGTATTGTTTGGAACTTGTTGACCACTGCGACTTCCTAAAGAAAGAAAGGAATGGGGGAGGGAGGCAGGTACATACTGGAACATGCTTCTTTGTATCTTGTTAACTTTTCCTAGCTCCCTTTCTCTGTAAAAGGTTGATCTCAGTGGAGCTATTGTTTAAGCATGTTATTTAGTAAAGTTAATTAAAAAGGCATATTTATTTAATAAAACTATAGGTCACACAAAATATGATTTGCTGTCATTAAATTCTCAGTATAATTGAGTGTATATACATGGTATCATAGGTACTTAGTTGATTTGCTAACTAATAGTTCTGATTAAAGTGGATTTTCTATACCTTGGAATTGACTTTTCATTAACCTGTGTGATGGCCTTACTGCAACAGGCTTAACATAAGTAGCACTATTTCACAATAATATATCATTAAGAAGTCCCCTGGAACAGAGGCTTTTCCATAACAAAGTTTCAAATAATCACATTTAAAGTATTTTAACTTTTCATTTTAAAATAGTATTAAAGAATAGTTGTAAAATGGGCAGAGTTCGCATTTATGTTATTACATGCAAGCATAATGTAATTATTGAAAGCAGGAAATTGATAAATTACAACAATATAATATTTTTAATTAATTTACAGACTTTAATCGTTTGCCATTGTTTTGATTAATGTCCTTTTTCAGGGCAAGTCCTACTCAGGATCTTATATTTAATTTTTATTTTTCATGTCTGTAGTCAAGTCCTTGAGTCTGTGACAGTTCTTGGTCTTTGTCTTTGATGACCTTGGTACTTTTGAAAGGTACTGGCCAGTTATGTTACAGAATGATGTTCAACCTTTTAAAATTTTGAGGCAAGTCTGACTTTAAATGCAGAAGCACTGATGTTAGTGGCAGTTGCTGAGGAGGCCACAGCCATAGTAGCAGCTGAGTGAGGCAGAAGCTCAGGCTGAGTAGGCAACAGGGCTAGCTGGGCAAATGGTTAATATCAGGGCAGAGGAGAAGATTGTAGGGTCACTTTTTCAGGCACAGATCTTTTTATTTTCTTGGGACCATATTCTTGGATCATGACTGACAGGGTCCATGGTTTATAAAAATAAACCCAATTAAGTCTGTACTTGCTTCAAGAAGCAAGGAGTCAGAGCTGTGCAGATGAGGGAAAAGACTAAGGTGTATAGGGTGTGTATAGTTAGAGGTAGAAGGGAAAGTAGAAGGGCTTAGTCATAGATTATGCTACATTGAGCTGGTTTAATGTTCTAGAGCAGATTAGGGTGAGGGAATTATTTAATGACCATCTCTCTATATAGACATTGTGCTAAATGACTTGAATGTGTCATTTTTATTTATTTCTCATTATAATATCTAGAGCTACTTTAAAAAAAATTTACAGAGCTACTTATTTTTAATACGATGAAATTCAGAGCAAATTAGGTCCGAGTAAATAAAAGAGCTAGAATTTGAATGTACGGTCATTTGACCCTTAACTCGATACTACTATGTGATGGAATAGGCAATGTGTTTGTAGAGAATTAATGTGACCACTGCCATTTATTAAAATGATAATACTTAGAATATTTTCAATCAAATATACACATTATTAAAATTAATTTCATCTATTTATTTTTAATTTTATTGTGGCTTGAGAAAATTTAAAATTAGTTTGATATTCATCATTTTTTTTTTTTTTTTGGTCAACACTATGTCTAAACCTTTCATCAATATTTACTGTTGTTTCCCTGGAGTATATCTAAGGTGAATTAAGACGAAACCTCTAAGTCTAAGATGGAAAACACTAAGGTAAATGCTGGGTTTTGTTGAAATTCCTGGAGTGATGAAGTCCAAAGACAAAATGGAAGAGACATGCAATCTACAAGAGAAAGAAAAAAGATAGCCACAATAATTTTTTACTATTTATTGATTGCTTATTATTTTTTTAGTCAATGAGTTCTCTGTTCACTTTTATTTAATCTTTATTTTTTTTGGTGTAGTTGGACACAATACCTTTATTTTATTTATTTTTATGTGGTGCTGAGGATTGAACCCAGGGCCTTGTATGTGCTAGGCCAGCATCTACCTCTGAGCCACAACCTCAGCCTCTTACTTATTTAATCTTTATTTAAAAAATATCCAAGAAAATAGATAGCATTGTTATCCCCACTTTATAGATGAGACTTCTGAGGCATACGTTAAGCAATTTGCTTAAGGACAATTTAATAGCAGAGCAAAGGTTTGAACTGCCTTACATTAAAGCTGTGTTTTTAACTATTGTATCATAATGCCTCTTTATATATGGTATGAAGAGCAACTTAACTATTCTCAGCAAAGAAGTCATGAAGCCTCTTTTATGTCTACATCTGTCAATTTATTCCTATTTCTGAAAACAGATTCCTGATATAGTGGTTTCTAAAGTGTAGTCTCTTCATTAATAGTGCTCTATTATGATTATATATTGTGCAAACAATTTCAACAGCTGGTTTGTGACATGTTAAACTCATTGCTATGTTCTGACAGATGGTCAACGTGTTGGCTACATCTCTAGCAGTAAATGTGTTATGGAAATGTGAACCAAGGAAATAATGAAATAGAATAGAAACTTTCTGGCGGTGGTCAGGATTAAGTAGGAAGAAAGGTGCTAGTTCCTTTGGGTCTTTAGTATTTGTAAATCTTTAAAGATCTTGGCCTACTAAGGGAAACAAAGTGGAGCCTGCTAAAAAAGGAATTTCATGTTTTAAAAGAAATGCCTAGGCAATGATAATATTGAATAATAACCTATAATTGTATTAAAAGCCGGTTATCAGTGAGCTAAAAAAAATATAATTGTGTACTGTCTTATGTTTCTGGACTGATTCTGAATTTTATTTTATATTTTGTCTATAACCAAATGTTTTTCTGAGTTTGAAGGTAATATTGTACATCTTAGGAATATGCAGAATAATCTTGGCTTTCTTTTTTTCTTTTTAATATTTATTTTTTAGTTATTGGCAGACACAACATCTTTGTATGTGGTGCTGAGGACCGAACCCGGGCCACACACATGCCAGGCGAGCGCGCTACCGCTTGAGCCACATCCCCAGCCCTAATCTTGGCTTTCAATGAAAGATTTTGTAGGTGATAGGAATTGCCTGGGTTTCTGTTATTTTTTTTTTCCATTTTCTTTTTAAATTGACAGTAAAATGCTGAGAAGTGAAATCCTGTGTTTCCATTTATTTAGAAAGGATTTAGCTTTTGGTAGTCAGTAACCCATCATAACTTGTACTCATTACAAAGTAAATTTACAAATGATACCTTTAAAAACATAATGAGATAATGTAAGGATTATTTCTATTATTTGAAGTACATTAAACTGACTTTTAAAATACTATCACAGGCATGCAAAAAATTGGTATCATTAAGGCAGGCTTAATAGCAGTGTATTTTTTTGAGTAGGATAAAACTGCCTTCACAAAGTTTTAATTATGCAGTAAAATATTTTCTTAGTTTAGAGACAAATTACAGCTTAAAAATATTTTAGTGATCATAAATTTTAATTTTTAATTATTGAGATTTTATAACTATAGGAGACATCCGTAGCTTCTGTTCATCTTATTTTATAAATCTTACATCCTTTGAGAGGTAACTAGACATTGTCAGAGAACAAAGTTGCATAGGCAACATTCTAGGAAATACTGGATACTCATACTTACAACCTTTCATTTTCAGTGTGAAAAAAGCAGTCTATAAAAATAGTCTTATTTATATTTTAAAAAATAAATGCAAGACAACATTTGCAAAGAAGGAGCTCCTGCTAGGCCAGTGGCACATACCTGTAATCCCAGTGATTCTGGAGGCTAAGGAAGGAGGATATCAAATTCAAGGCCATGCTCAGTAATTAGTGAGACCCTGTCTCAAAATAAAAAATACAAAGGGCTAGGAAATAGTTCAGCGGTATAATACCTCTGGGTTCAATTGGCAATACAAAAACAAACAAATAAATAATCCCCAGTACAGAAAGAAAGAAAGAAAGAAAGAAAGAAAGAAAGAAAGAAGCTCCTGAGTACACATCCTATGTTATGTATAAGGAGTTAGACCAAGCTGTGGAGGAAAGGCATTTTGAATATGAGTTTAATAGTTCAATTAATAATTCTAAGAGAGAGTTAATTGAGATTTTAGAGCAGTAAATAGCTTAGTTTCCAAGGAGGAAATATAAGTCAAACTATCCTATAAGTATGTCAATTTATTTTAATTACTTTTGAGACCAGTAATATATGGAACCATACATAAAGTCAGTCAGGACCTAATTTTACTTTCTGCTATCGTGGACTAGTTTATTTCAAACTAAGGTCCATGCTAAGAAAAATGAGATACTTAATTAAAAATAATGTAAAGGCATTTAAGCACCATCAAGGGGTAAAGATCCAATAGTGAAGTGAAGCACACTAAGGTGAGTTCTATATTTGGTACTACCTCTGTCTTGGGTTCTGTCAGTTTGTAAGCAGTGCAGGCCATAGGTTAAGAAGTCAAGCAATGGTAGCTAAGATGATGAGAGGCTGAGCAGAATTTTTGGTAGTTTCACAGTGTTGGGAAGTCACACACTAGAATTCAGGGAAGAGAAGGGAGACTCTGGTAAAACACTCTCAGTTTTTAATCGGAACCCCAAGGGCATATCCTATGAGTTTTGGAAAACTAGAAAGAGACTATATTTTACAGAAATTAAAATGTAACCTCTGATGAACTAAATTCTAATTTTAAGGTAATATGCCTTTATTTTAACTATCTGCTGTTGCCAAAAAGAAGTTCTGGCTTGTAGAGTTCCTGTAACTTTTTTTGGTATACTACCTGGCATTAAATAAAAAAAGATTTATACCACATATATATTAGAAACCAAGATCAAGGGGAAAAACAGATAATAAATGATAGAAACAATTGCATAGTGATCCAGGTAGTGGAATAAGAGTGTACACGATCTATGAGATAATAATTATTAATACATTAAATATTGATGAAAGATGAGAAATTCATCAGATAATTAGAATACATAACAAGAATTCAAAGAAATTCTAGAGATTAAAAACTACTATAATTCAAAATAGGTATTTAAAAGAAGAGCTTAATAGATATATATGATATATCTATTAATATATCAATATATATATATATAAATTATATATATATATAATATATATATAAATTAGATATATATGAGGAGAGAATTAGTGAAATGGGTAATAGTTTATGAAGAAGATATCTAAAAGAGTATGGAGAGAGAAAAGAATAAAACATACAGTGAGTAGTGTAAATAGTATAATAGTGGAAAAACTGACTTCCATCTAATTGGAGTTCCAGATGAAGAGGAAGGAAAGAATGAAAAAGCAGCAATATTTGACAGGTTCAGGACTCAAATTTTTGAAGTTTTTATGCCATAGATTAAAGAATAACTATAGACACTATCAGAAAAAATATAATGAAAATCACATTTTAGGGCTCAAGGTAGTCAACCACTGAAAACTAGAGTAAAAGAAAAATCTCAAAAGTAAAAAAAGACATATTACCTTCAAAGAAGCAAAAAGGAGGAAAAAATGATATTTTAATCAATGGAAGATAGACAATTCATATTTAAAGTGGTACAAGACAAATAATATATCAAATCTGAATTTTGTAATTATTGGAAATATTCTTCAGAAATGAAAAAATTACATTCTTTTTCAGGTAAGCAAACTCTCAGCACATGCTTAATTGTCCTATTGCACTTTATTTACAGAATTGATTAAAAGTGTTATAGATGGGAACTTCAGAAATCAAGCCCTAAGTATGGCCCTTCTAAACCCTGGACTATGTGTGACTGTACTGGTTGAATCCTCAGGTCGCTGGTGCTGGTGATTGGTGCGTGTTGGGCATGCACATAAATTGGACCAGTGAGAGCCCTTCCTAGAAATTGATATATAAATGTTAGGGGACTGGAAAGATGGTGGAATGAAAGGGACATCATTACCTTAGGTACATGTATGACTTCACATATGGTGTGATGCTACATTGTGTACAACCAGAGAAATGAAAAGTTTTGCTGCAATTGTGTACAACAGAATCAAAATGCATTCTGCTTGTCATATATGCCTAATGAAAATAAGTAAATAAATAAATTAAAATTTGAAAAATTTAAGAGAAAAAGGAATTTGTTAGAGTTTGATCTCTAAAATCTCTTCCACTTGAAAACTGAATAGAAAGCATTTTAGGAATCAAGATGAAAATGTTCTGGAGCTGGACATATAAATCAGTCCCAAGAATATAAGAAAAACGGTTGCAACTTTTGAATCAGGAATCAAAACTGATTTTAAGTTTCTTAAAGAAAAAGCCAATAAACAGAAATTTGAAACCCATAAGGAGAATTTTTTTTTTTTTTTTTTTTTTGGTGATAGTATGGAGTGAGACTATAGCCTTCAGCATGTTAGGTAAGTGCTGTACCACAGAGCTATATCACCAGTCCAGACAAGGAGATTTTGAACACCAGGTCTTTATTGGCCAAAGGCATCAAATGAGTATATACTCATTGAGATTATGTCTTTGGTGGGCATTTTTGAAAACGGAAAACTTAGAAATTGGTATGTACATGTTTTATAGAAGGATAAGCACAAAATTCATTCTATTTGTTTAAAATTATTCAAGGTAAGAAGGTGTAGGAATCTAACTTTTCTTTAGTCTTTGTTATTTGTTACAAGAATAGAATTTTTAAGATTCTAATGGTTAACCTTGTTTGGATTATGTCTATCTCACTTGTCAATTTAGGATGAATTTCCCACCAGTAAACATACTGTCTGCTGGTTCTTACAAAAAAGATGCTCAATTCCATGTTCTTTTTCATAGTTTAGGTATTGGAAATGGGGGAGAAAGCTGAAAACTAAACTTAAACTTATTTGATCCAAGATCAGCAGTTACCTTCCTATTTTTCTTTTTCTTTTATTAAAAAAAAAAAAAAAAGACACTATGTTTGGTTAGTGGAAGTGACAGTTCCTGGAAAATGTGTCTGTGGCTGATAAGAAAGGGGAGGGCTTAAAGCAACAACCACGAAAGTTTATAAGTGCTTTGGAGCACAAGAAAATGCTTCTCAGAAAGGAAAGGGAATACCTTTTTTGTTTTAATGAGAAACATCAATGACCCATATTATGAAAGGTTATTCTCTTGCATAATCTAGTGACAGATTTACTCATACTCAGAGGTCACATTAATATTTACTGAAGGCACAAGTTTAGCTTTCACTTTATTAGGAATTGTATGGATATTGAAATTGCTGACAGAGAAGCTGGCTCAGTTTGATTTGGCTATGGATAGATAATTATAATATGGCTTTCTGTGCTTTTAGAGGTCATAAGTTATGTGCAAAGATTTGTGTATTTGGATTGCTGAAAATTTACTGTGGAGAATTATAGTAACATAGTAGGAAATATCAGTGTGACTACTATGTCTCTCCTGAATTTCACCATATAATTAAGAAGAATCATTAAAATATTTCAAGTTTATTGAAAATTCATTTTTTTACTAGAGGATCCTTAAAGAGCAGTAAGAACTTGAAGAAATAATAGGAAAGCTTTGGTAATGGTGACAATGCGTTAATTGAGTTGAAAGAAGGTAAGGAATGTATTAGAAAAGATCCAAATTTGGCAAAAAAGATTTGTAATAAATCAAGGGGGTAAATCAGTTAATAAAGAGGCAAATTATCAGTGAAGGAGGGGAGTGTATTTAATGATTCTAAATGAAAGGTTAAACTGCTTGGGTGAATTTCAGTTTAACAAAACGGAAGAAAAGCAATATGGATAATTAGGCAGTAATAAGATCATACTAAAAAAAAATCAGAAAACTGCCTTAGGTTTTAGGGGACTATTGGCTAATGAACTTAACCTCCTGCAGTTTTCTTTGAATTTTCACATTTCTTTTTCTAGAAATGGGGAAAAAATGATGTTTTTAGTTATTTTTTTAAGGAGGTAATGATTCCTTGGCATTGTTTATTATATTATGGATTTTTAGGTGTCAACAAATAATGAATTATAGAAAAAGATTTTTTTTGTGAGAGTATAACAATATGTTATCATTTTTTAGTATTGTGGATCAGTTCTTTAAATTTGAGTTTATTTTACTCAACTGTTTCAGTATAGAAGCACATTAGAGGCTGACGTTCTAATTGATCCAGTAAGAGAGATTCAGTATAGAAGATTATGACTCTTATGACTGTGTCTCATATAAATAAAATCCCAAATATCATCTAAAGAAAGATTTTTTCTAGTTATTTAAATAATTATATATACACATAGTTATTAAAGTATTAGAATTATGTTAATAGATTCTTGACTACTTTTACAGCTTATACCTTATGCCCCTATGAAACTTGAATTATGGAACCATTTTGATGATTGTTTCTAGAATCAATATAAGATCTAATTTTACATGACCTCTGTACTAGTGTTCAGATAGAGGAAATAGTAACCAAGATAATTAAATTCAGAGATGATTCCAAAAGTAAGGATGGCTTGCCTAAGAATTTGGGCTTACCCTTTGTGATGATGTGTTGAGGAAAAAGTCATCTGATATATACAGAAATACCCTTTTTATTTGTAGCCTCTCTTTTGTTACTGGCTTAGTATATTCTGTTTTTACTATTAATCACTATATCAAATGTAGTTTTGCATTGAACACCAATGAGAAACAGTACTTTTCAAAATGTTTGTAGCTTTGCCCCGGGGTGAATTTAATAGGCAGTAACTCAAGGGGCAGTCATGATTATATAGTCCAAAAATAATTGGATCAGATACCAAAAGACCTAGTTTCTGGGCTTACTTTGACATTAAGGAACTGTATGTTAATTAACTTGTCAATTAACATTTGTAGATCAGTTTTTATTATACAATGAAAGGATTGTATCTAATAACTTCCAAAGTAACCTTTAACTTGAAAGGTTTTTTTCTCTGTGATTATTTTATTTTTCACATCATGGGTTAAATTTATTTTATGATGTGAGACAAATCATAATTTCTATTGGTTACTTATTTAATATTTAAAAATATTGGGTTTATTCTTTTGGCAAGTGATTCCTAAGTGTGTGTTTTGTGCATAGAATTAGCCACTGGTAATAAAAGAATAAAGAAAACAGGAAAAGCAACTCTTCATGGAACTTACTATTCTGATAGATGTATGTTGAATAGGACAGAATTGAAAATAAACATTTTTGAAACTTGCAAAAAATGTGGTATATAGTCATATTAACATGGAAGCTTGATATTCAGTAAATGAACAATTATGTCAAGCATGGTACGGTGACTAGTACAAGTTCCTAAGATTAAGTGCCTATTCCCATAATCAGTTACTTTATTTTGCTAATTTGAAATCAGCCTTGCTGAGAGTATTTATATAATAAAAATTGGCAATTATTTCACATCAGTCTCTGTGTGTGTGTGTATGCGTGTGTGTATGTATGTGTATATATTACTGGGATTGAACTCAGGGTGCCTTATACATGATAGGGAAGTACTCTACCCTAGCTACATGCCAGGCCCCCACCCTTCTTAAAAAATTAACTTATCTAAAAGCATACAGTGCCAAATGTTGCCAGCTGGCACAATGGAAATGGCAGATGTAGTTTCTACCCTTGTGTGTCATATGAGCAAATTAAATGTGAGGCAAGAACCTGATATACAGTGAATTTATAGTCACCTGAAAAGTTATTGATATGATGTTGAAATAAATGAGATATTGAAGGTAGAAGGGCTGAAAGAAAAAGAGATATGAATTGAAACTAAATTTTAAAGATGGTTACTATATACTTGACTAGAAAATAAGCAAGACAGTTTTAGAGATGGTATATACAAAAATTTGAGGCAAGAGTGGACAGTTTTAGGGAAGAAGTGGTAAAATAGTTTTGTTAGTTTTGAATAGGTATCTAAGCTTAATATCATATAAGCATAACAATAAATCATAAATTAGCTTGTACCCAACAAGTTCAAAATATAGCCAGATTTTCACTAGTAGTAAAAAATTGAAGACAGTCACTGAATTTTGACTTGATCTCTTAATAATGTTCTGAGAGGTAAGGAAATAATCGTTTATATCAAAGTATAGACTTTATACCATATTCAAGGCCTATAAATGTTGTTTGTTTGTGGTAAATATTTCTTAGCATATTGATATCGAATCTACTGTACATGCATATGC
Organism: Marmota marmota marmota; assembly: GCF_001458135.2. NCBI lineage: Eukaryota > Metazoa > Chordata > Mammalia > Rodentia > Sciuridae > Marmota > Marmota marmota. The sequence goes on along the minus strand of NW_025999905.1, from coordinate 4,321,789 downwards.
AATTCCATTATCATCAACTGTCAGTTATTCATAACATGAAGTATGTTTCCATAAACCTACTTCACAACAATTTGATTCATTCTGCCAACATAGAGGAAGGCGTAATTCTCGGTAGCTCCATGCTAGATTATTCTTTAAGAATAATAGAGGACATTGAGACACTTAGCACTTGCTATTTTGTAATCTGAAAAGAGACAAATACAAGTAGAGAAAACTGAAAAACCTTTTAAGGATGTATTGAAGCTCAGCTTTAAAGGACACTGGGGGCTCTACTCTAGGGTAGTAATAGTAGCCATTGTCCAGCTGCTGAAATGGAATAACTGTGGAATGGATGAACTCCATTTATGTGAAGAGGGGACACAAACAGCACTGTACAGGAAAACATGTAGATCAAAACTGAAATCTCTTTGGAAAGCACAGTCACCATGTGCCTGTCTAATTCTATTAGATAGACTTGCAGCAGCCTTTTATCTGTGTGATACATTGAAATAATACATTGAAATGTATCCATTGATACATTGAAATTGATACATTGAAATTCAAAAAGTGGAAGTTAGAATTCTTTTTTTTTCACTTTCAATAATGTCATTTTAGAACACCAATAATAGTTTTTATTTGTTAAAGTAAATGATAGGGTATGTATTTGGAATGAAATAAGCATGCTCAAATAATAAGCATGATCAGATAATCTTTATTCATTTTTATAAATGCTATTTGGAGCAATAGCTGTATAAAGGAAATAACTATCATTATTTTGGCAGTTATTAGCTTATTAATCTACCTCATAAACTTACATACTTTGTACAATTTAAAATATTTATTTTTTGATTTCACATGGAAAATTAACATGAAAATAATCTGATTACTTTTTATTTTTCACAAATATCTTCTTTTTACATGGGAAGAATAAGTATATTTATAGTACCTTGGAGTATTAAAGAAATTATAGCCAAAGATTTTGGTTGGTTATATTTGTAGGTGTTCCAGAAACAACACATTGATTGAATGAAACTTTGAAAGTTTTGCTGGGCAAAGGACTTTCAGTCTTGCCAGAATTTGAAATACTATATTGTCATATACTGAGCCATACTCTGAAATTTTTAAGTTTAAATTTCTGTGGATATTATATTAATGAACATTATAAAGTCTTAGTTATCACTCTCAAATGGCAGATAATAACACAAGATTTGAGAAATAAATTCTTTGAACTTTTCTAGATCTATTTTTTAAATTTTTATTTATTTTTTTATTCATACATGACAGTAGAATGCATTTTGACATAAAATACATACATGGAATATACATACATCAATCAAATTGAGAGGAGGGGAGGAGTAGGGAGGATAGGAAGGGCAGCAGAACAGAATAGACAATTTGATAGATCTATTTTTTTCACAACTACTTTATAAGTTGTATGTGCTTGTGTGGATGATTATTTTCTTTAAAACCAATACAGAATTGGGCTTGGGGTTTTGTGGCTCAGTGGTAGAGGGCTCACCTAGCATATGTGAGGCACTGGATTAGATCCTCAGCACCACATAAAAATAAAGAAATAAAATAAAGATATTGAGTCCATCTACAACTAAAAAAAATATTTTAAAAAGTTAATACAGAATTGAGTTGAAATAATTCAGAGTATATATAAATAAATGTAAATGTAAAAAGTAAATGATAGGGTATGTATTTGGAATGAAATAAGCATGTATATACATATATATGTATATATACTCTGAACTATATATGTAATAATATATATTATGTAATATTTTATAATAATAAATATATATGATTATATATATATGCCCGAAGTAAAACAAAACCAAACTAAATCATAAGTAGGCATAACTTTAATATATTAAATTATAGATTTGATGAACAAAAGACACTGTATATTGAGGTCCTAATTTTAAGATGTTTGGGGTTACATCATTTTGAGTGTGGGACCGAATAAGGTTCATAAAGAGTTGAACTAATATCTTCTTAAATTTAAACTTTTAAAGTTGTTACTGGTATTGTAAGAGGTAGGAATAGGGGTGAAACCAATGGACTAGAGTCTAGTCTGGGTTTTGTTTCTAGCTATGTGACCTAAATGAGTCACTTAGTCTGTTAGGACCAACTGATCGATAGATTGCTCGATCTATCTACCTACCTACTTACCTACCTACCTACTTATCTTTTTTTTTGCCTCTTCCTACATTTTTATTAGTGACTTTTAGTTGTACATAATGATGGGATTTGTTATTACATAATAATATATGCATACAATTCAACAATATAATTTGGTCAATATCATTCCCAGTACTCCTCCCCCCTCACCCTTTAGGCCTTGTTTTCTTAAACTATAATATTTCTTTATCCTCTAAAAGCCTATAAGATATAAGAAATGTTTCAAGTGATGAAATTTTAGGCTTCTTGATGGCTACTGGAGTAAATTTGCCATCAAGTATGGATAGTAAGTTTTATAGAACAATCCTATATCAGTAATAAGTGGTGATAACCCATAAATAGGTTAGCAAGCAGATTTATTTCTTTGTAAAAAAATCCATACATAGATGTTTCTGTTACTAGAGAGCAAGAGTTAATAACATCCTAGTAACACTGAATGATGTTTACTTTATTTATTTACAATATGATTTCTATATTTGGAATCTAATACAGAGAACTATCTTGGTTATGCTGTTCAGTTCACCTGACTTTTATAGGAAAACAATAGATCCCCTGAGGTAACACTAATGTAGATACAAAGTAATTCTGGCACTTAGTGGATTTAATTAGGGTGAGAAATAATGACTTTAATTGTTATCTATTTCTTAATATTTTTACACTTGGTTGTCTCTTGGTCTCTTTATTCTCCTAGCATATTTCAGTTGGATGAGATGGTAGTTCTTTATAATGCAATGTGTTTTTTTCTCCTAGCTAAATTCTTTTAGTATTAACCTCATCTGCCTTAGCTGGCAGTATAGTCATCAGTGCTGTAAGGAACAGGATAAATATTAATTGTAGTATGTTACTTCTTGGAGACCTTTAAGAATTACTAAATACTCTGAGGAAATGATTTTTGCTTCTATTCCCCGAGTGTTTGTTTAAAATTTAATTGCTTAATTTGAAAGAAAACTAGAGGTCATAAAAAGCAAAGCATAAATTGTCAACAGAAATATTTTTGCATATAGTAAGAGTGTTTTGCCCTTTCCTCAAAAAGAAAACAAGGTAATAACTGATCATCATATTTAAAATGATAATTAACCTTTCTATCTCTGTAATTCGATGGAAGTCTAGACATGAACTCAAGATCTGGCATATTATTTTCAATGTGTAAATATCAGCCATCTTTGAACATTTATTATGGAAAATCACTTGTATTGTGCTTCAGCATGACTCATTAAAGTGGGACAAGACAGAACTGCAACTTCAATAAAATATTTATTCACATTAAAATTAGTACATTCTTTGGGCTGGGGTTGTGGCTCAGTGGTAGCGTGCTTGCCTAGCATGCATGAGGCACTGGGTTCGATCCTCTGCACCACATAAAAATAAAGACAATAAAGTCCATCAACAAATTAAAAAAATTTAAAAAAAGAAAAAAACATGAGTATCATCTTTTATAGAACTGTATATTTCTGGGCCATGTATACAATTGGAAATTTTGGAAAGGAAAGTCTTTGGGGCTTACTATATTCCAAGAATTTTTCTAAATTTTTACCTTTATTACCTCATTTAATCTTCCACAATAGCTTTGTGAAATATAAAGTATTATACAATGAGGAAACTGAAGCATCTAGAGACGGGTAACTGGCCCAAGATCACCCTTTAAGTTTGAGAGTGAGGATTCAGACCAGGACTTTCTTACCTCAGAGGCCACTCAACCTCATACCACTTCTAATCAGTGATTTGGTCTGCCCTCAGTCTGTCTAATTTCATGCTAATGAACTCTAGAAGCTCTACTCTTGGGTAGCTAGTATTCTCATTTTTAGGATAAACTATGAGATATTTTAAATTTATTTATAATAAGCATGTCCTCATATAAATACTTAAATATAGTAAATATAACTGTATTACATAGTCATTTTATACCTTAACAATAATTACTGCTTGTTCAGTATAGTTATTGTTATGACTAAGAAATATTCCTGCTAAGTGAAGTAAGGGGATTTTTTAACACAGTTTTTTTTATTTATTTTAAATTAAAATAAGGCTAGTAGTTTGCAAAATCAATGAATTTCCTTTCTTAGGTTCTTTCCCCAATTTTTCACTCTTTCCTAAAAAGCTACTAAATCTAAGGAGCTTTCATATTCTTTTGAGTCATGCCAGGGCTCAAATACCATCTCTTCTTCCCCCTCCCCCAAATTAAGTGGACATCAAGCACCCACATTTTGGAAGGAAAATCACTACTGAAGGCCCATTTCTCCAGATGAGGGAGGAGTTTGAAAACTGCTGTGAAAAGCTTGAATATATGATGGGGAAGTGGTTGGGAGTGTATCCTGGAATAGCTTAGACAGGGGATTAATGAATACTGAGATCTTGTCTGACAGTAAAGTCATCAAAAATGTGTCATAAGCAGATAGAACTCCTCAGAATTTAAGATGTACTGCCAAGTGGAGGACAGAGAATCAGGTATAGTATAAGTGTCAAATCTTAACTGACTTTTTGAATAGGATGTTTGGATAGTTAAAGTTAAAAAAGTTGGCTGTATTTATATATCTTCCTATTCAATGTTTGATTGATCAAATAAGGTCCACATAAAAAGACTGAGAATAGATAAATTAAGACATAGTTCAGAGGAAAAACATTAGAGGAGAAATTAATATTAGCAACTAGCACTCATGGAGTACTTATTTTAATAAGGTATTATTCTAAGTACTTTAATATAGAATAATATTTAATGATTATAAAGTTAATGTAATTTGACATCTCACATAATGATACTGTGACTTTTGTTTTTATACCTATTTTATCACTGTAGAGAGAGGTAAAGCAATTTGCCCAGTTTACACAGTCTAGTAAATAATGGAGGTAGGATTCAAAGTGGTTCATTCTGCCTCCACAATTTATGATCCTACCATATGCTTTTCTGGATGAAGATGTAAGTGTGAGAGAGGGAAGGATCAAAAAAGTAATATACATACATGTGATAAAGAGCGATGTCATTACTACCAATATTTCAAGTCTTGATTTGGGTTAACCATGTTGGAGGCTAAGTTTTGATAAGTTTCTGCTTCAAGTTTTGATAAATAAATGATTTAGATTATCTGGAGTGGCTCAAATAAGATGGATTACGTTTTGAGATTTACTTTGATAATTAAATATTCAGAATATTAAAAAAATCAAAACATGTAAATTTAGTATAAAGATACTTAGAAAATCACTTTTAACATAAATCAACTCCTGAGAATGTATAATCTATTTTTTGGTATATATACTTCAGGCTGTGTGTGTGTGTGTGTGTGTGTGTGTTTGTGTGTGTGCACACGCCTGTGAGCACACTTGTGTATTTACTTGGGTTAGAGTGTTTTGGGTGTTTCCTCCCCTATTTTATCATCTGTTCAATATATTCTGAAATTTCTATATTACCTATTGTTTAATTTTATAATAGAAAAATGTAATAAACTCAAATTATGATAAAATAGTATGATTTTGACCTTAGATAATCTTGCCACCTGACTCTAACATTTATGATAATTGTAGGAATTAATTAAAGGCAAACAAATAAAATATTTTGATAAAGGATTTTCCTCAGTGCAAGTTTGCAAATGACTGCAGTCTTTCTTCCATTTTCTTCTTTTTTTTTCTTTTGCCACTTAAAAAAAAAGAGAGAAGGAAAACATTTATTTAAAAATCTCTACAAATGCTTTTGTTTATGAATTACAAACAAAAAATAAACGAAATGTGTGTCTTTCTAACTAATGGGCTTTTGTGGATTTTTTAGGGACCTTATTGATCAGGGAATTATCAGTATAGTGAATCTATAGAGGTGGGAAGAACACATCAAGGATGAGGTGCACAAAAATGAACTCTGGTGTTAAATTGATAGGAAAGGTATTCAGGTCAGGAGGCTCTATTATGGCATTGCCCAAAGTGGGAGAAGAAATAAGCAAAACAATGGGATGCTTTAAATTTTTTCGTGGCCAAAAAAATGAGGTTAGCCAGGAATAGAACTATCGTTTAGATTTTATTAGAGGCTGAGCTGTGCCTTCAGTAGTTCCTCCTTCTCCATGTGAGATATGTTTCAAGTCTTCCAGTGGATACTAGAAACCCCAGATAGTAGGGAACAATGCCTTTTCCCTTGTAACCAAGTTTCTATTATACACCTGACTCTAACTTTTACAATTTAAATTGCAACAGCAAAGCTAGCAAAAATTTCTTTTTTGTTCTGAACAATTTGTGGCTAGAAGATTTATTCCTTTTGTAGATTAGTAACTTCACAATACAATTTTGTCTTTCTTTTTTAAGTCGAGAACTGTTGCCTTTCCACTTAAAGGAGTTACTTTATGGGTTCTATTTGGCATATTTGAGTTGCCAGCATCTGTACTCCTGTTGCATCAGTGTCATTATTTAGTAAAATAGTAGTTACTACCACATAAGCACCATAATACTATGATAATTTATCCGATAACCCAGATGGCTACTAAATGTCCAACAGGTAGGCAGTATACACGTTGTGAATATGCTGGATTTATGAGATTGTGCCACATTTCTCAGAATTGCATACAGGTTAAAATTTATGAGTTATCTATTTCTGGAATTGTCTATTTAATGATTTTCAACTTTAGTTGGCTACAGGTAATTGAAACCTTTGCAAGTGATACTGCAGATAAGGGGTTACTACTGGATATCTCCTCCAACTGATATGGTAATGGGCTGTTACTCATAATAATATGTGGGTAAGAAAAGTCACATGCAAATTAAGTAAGTTAAATTTGAGCAATGAGTAGTTTAGGTAGTGCTGCGTCAACTGAGGAGTTTGATATAAGCAAGTAGAAGATGATTCATTGAGTATGTTTGTGAGCATCTAGTAGGAGTCAGGCACTGTTCTAGTGTTAAGGAAAATTATGGTAATGGAAAGAAATAAGTGGCACTTAAAGATGCAGAAGTACAAGGTTTATTTATAAGAGTATGGCCTCAATGCAGTCCTCTCTTCAAGCTGAGTGTTGCCCTTTGCTCAGCATCTTTTATAAAATAGTCAGACTTCTAGGTTTCAGGATTTCTCATGCAGGTAACCTTGATTTCTCCCCTTTTCTTCAGCTAGCTCCAGCTGCTTCCAGAGGTGCTAATCAAGTACCATTATAGAAGCAGAAACTAGCAGGTTGCAATTATTAACAGAGATAAAAACAAAAAGGAAAAAGAAACATCTTAGGAAGGAGTTGCTGCTTCACTGGTACTTGGGATAGGCTAATGAAACAAAATGATGTAGGTCCCTGCCCTGTTGTGGCTTACTTCCTAGGAAGAAGAGACATATAAAAATATACATGTAAATTTTATAATATGTTAAGAAGATTATGCTACACAAGAATGTGAAAGAGGGGGATCAGGAGGGTTGCAGAAGGAAATGTGATAGATTGCTATACAAAATGGAGTGATGACTTGATTATGAATTGGTGAGTCACAACAGTCTCGTGTTTATATTTCTTTCATTTTCCCTTACAACTCCAGAGTATTGGAAGTTGGGCCTGTCCAAAGAGATTAGTGGCGTAGGGATAGGAAGCGAATACTCATTTTTCAAATTGAAAAAAAATTCATATATTTTACCTAAGATTTTCTTTTTGTATTTTCTATTCAGGAATAGGAAATAATAAAGTGTGTTGCAGGAGAATGGGCAGCAGATTATCAGTGTTCTGAAATAGAGATAATATTTTGGAAATTAATCTTGTGAAGGATTTTGGTAGCATTTGAGTCATGTTCTTCATAGAAATTTTATGACAGTTTTGTGTAACTCTGGTTTGCTGAGGGAATTCTAAGTTTTATCTACTTTTCAAAAGACTGGTATAAAAATGGGTTTTTTTTGGCAAAACTATACATTTTTTGTCAGCTTGTTAGTATAATAGTATCTGTCTTTCAATTTCAAATATGCAGACTGTATCATAAATTGCCTTACTAAATCTGATTGCATACACACACACACATTCACACACACACACACACACAGTTTTAGTAGGTTATACAAGATTATTGCTGGTAAGAACTTTAAAGTAAGGCTCAGAATTAGATTATAAACTTGGTTCTTGATTACTGTATAATACTATATAAGTGATACTTAAAACAGATTAGTCTCAACTATTCCATGTATCACTGAGTTATATAGTCTTAGAGATATCTTCCTCTCCTAATGCTACTATGCAATTAGTGACCAGGGCTAATTTTAATCTGTATGAAAAAATATTATTAGTTTTACATTCTCTGTGGTCTGTTTAAACCTGCCTTTTAAAAATAATACCTGTTGGTATCTTGCTTATGTTTCTAGTGATGTGTCTGGTGAAAATATAGGATTTCTTTATAGGAAAAGCAGTATTTTAGACTTTAGACAACATTTGACAGTCTATGACATTTCAGTCACTGATTACATTCTATTAACGTGTGACCTTTATTGAATTGTTTTGTTTGAAAAGATTTTTCCCTTTACTGATTACTCAGTTTTCCTTGTCTCCTCTTTCCACTTTGTTCTCTTATTCTGCTCTTTTCTTCAATTAATCCTGTTTTCCAACCTCTACCCTTTTAGCACTCCACAAAAAGAATTCTCAAAACTGAGCTCTAAAACATATTAGAGAATGCTCATGTTGTAGAGAATGTGCTTGAATTCTAATTCAAGAGAATTAGAGAATTTGAACTTTGAGGTTTCCTTATTCTCAATCTTCAAATCTGTTTCTTTTTAATTTTAATTTTATTTTATATGGCAGTAGAATCCATTTTGATATGATTATAAAAGCATGGAATATATTTTGTTCTAATTTAGTCCCCAGTAACTCCCCTTTCTCCTCCCCATTCCTTCTGGTTTTTTCCCTCTACTGATCTTTAAAATCATTATTACTTTGCATGGTTTCACTCCTTTTGAAGGCAAAGCAATTTAATGTATATGTCTATCTATCATTTTTCCTCATACATTCCTTAGGAGTGAGGAAGAATAGACGTTAGGAAGGTGGAAAGAAGGCAGAATGTTTTCTCCCTTGGAGGGCTACTCCTCACTTCAGATTAAACACGTCAGGTGATGTTCACTTTTGGTGTCGCCCCAACAGTGTCCTATGTAAGACATTGTTGTCTCTACTTGAGAAGCACTTTTTACATAAATTATTTTTAGGGAAAAGAGTTCAAATGTATGTTGAGGATGGAGAAATTGATCCCTTAAATATATGTATATTCCTAACCACACTTTAGAAAAATCTTCATGTAATTTCAGTGGCAAATATATATGTTTAAAGACCATTGCACTATGCCCTATAGTTTCTTATTGTTATTTTTATTCTAGTCTTGGTGTGAGATATGTACATTATCATCATGGTTAACAGTGGCTTGTTGTTTATGTTCGGAGGGTAGGCAATATATAAATGTTATCTGTAATGCCGGTTTTGATAGTTTAGCTTTTGATAAAGATGTTGCAATGAAAATAATGATGAAGAAGAAAGTAAAGGAAAGGAGGAGGAAGACCCTAAGGAGTAGTTACCATCATTTTCCCCATTTATTAGATAAAGAAACTATGACACAGAGAGTTTACTTGTCCAAATGTGTGCCTTCCCTGCTGTACCAGTATGCAGTCATGTGCATGTGCGTGTATGTACATATACATATTCATATGAATGAATGTATTTGCCAGCACAATATAGTGGGCTCCATCATAATATGTGTGCATCAGCATATACCTGATCACACAGAGCATTTTAAACATTTGAGATGGACTGGTGGTTAGTTGAGGTAAAGTGTATGGGTAGTATGTGAGTCCCTGGGTTTGATTTCCAGGACTGAAAAACAAAACAACTATGAGAGAAAGAACATTGTAACTAATGCAGAAAAACAAATTCAAGTTTTTGATAATAGGAGAAAAATTAGAAATGTAGCAACAAATGTATTTCTTTAAAGTGAAAAAGAAAGTGATTTTTAAAATAAAAGCATTTAAAAATCACTTTCACAGAAGTTAAGCCTATGTACATTTATTATTTTGTGACATTTACAGATAAAATAATTTATAAATTTATTTAAACGTTTTTATGTTTTGAAATTGGACAAGATGCATATGTTATATCCTTTACATTTCAGTTTTTACATCTATAATGCCATTTTTCTTCCCTTTCTAATGGATTAGAAAATTAAATTCTTTCATTTAAAACTCCTTCCTCCTTTGCATTGTGACTACACAGAAAGAACTGAAAATACACCAAGTTTTACAATATTTATAATGATTATCACATTTAAAAATAAACAGGGGAAATAAATAAATAGTTAAGCATATTTGAATTAAACATAATAATTTCTGAGATATTAATGATTTCAACCTTTACATTATTGTGTCTGAACATTTGAAAAAGTGGATTCTGAAGTCCCTCTGGGATATTTAAGTAGACTTCTATTCTGTGCTGTCTGGACTGAGAAGCAACATAAAACAGCACACTGATATGTCCCCCTGTTAAGAACTGTTCAAAAGGGACCTGATAGATGTTTGAGCTCTGTATGCCTAGCTGCACCAAGCCAGTTCAAGTTTACTAGGTTTCCTGGGAATTAAGTTCATTCTTAATCAAAATGAGACCTTGATTTTGTCCTTCTCTCTGTCCTTTTCCTAACCATTCAGAGTTCTTTCTCTGTCGACAGTGGTCTCAGAACTCTGATTATCCTGAAAATAGGAAGTTATTTTGGTGAATTTATAAAATAATGTATTTTATCATATTTGAAAAATTGGTTATTTTATGGGTAAGAGGTATATGTATGCTGAGAGCCATAGCCAAGTAGGAATGATGCATGGTATTTTTGGTTGAAAGGTGACGCCAGCAAGCCATTGAGATGATATGATTATGTTAAGATCTACATTCAATTGGATATTAGACCCCTGCTGTCCGCCTCAGCCTGCTACTTTGGAGCTCTAGTGGGACTCCCGGAGAGTTCCCATTGGTTGGGGAAGTGCGGTAGGAGGCAATTCCAGAGGAGGGATTTCCTGTTGGTGTAGTGTGGCCCGGGAGAATGCTGCGTGTGTGGTTCGGCATATTTCCCGGGAGCATGTGTGGCATTGGCGGGAGTTTCAGAAATAAAGTTTGTTCCTGCTTGAGTGGCTCATGATTTTGTGCCCAGCCAGACTGTGGCATATGTAATTAACAGAGAAATTCTTATCTCTGATATTTTGTGTGGCCATGTTTAAATCAATTACCCTTTAGGCTTCATTTTCTCTATCTTTCAAATGAAAGGTGTTAAAAAGCATTTGAATCTCCATCCTTAAAAAAAAAATAAAGGCAACCTATGCTATTATGTGTACATATTGTTACTGATTAAAAAACCTAGTGGGTTGTATGAGGCTTGCATTCCACTTTGATGTTGCCCCTGTCAGCACAGAGGATTTTCTTGTATCATATTTAAATGGAAATTGTACCTAGGTCCAAGCCAACTCAGTTTGACTTTCCAATTCACAAGACTTGTTTGTACAGCAGCAGTTAACTATATAGGAAATTTAGTGTTAAAAACATGTATCTTCCTATGATTTAAACAGACCTCCTGGCATGGAATCATAGAAAATTCTGTTAGTATATATTTAGCATTATAGCATCACATGCTGTATTATCTGCACCCAGTCCTAGTTTGTACCAGATTTTTTTTTTTTTTTTTTTTTTTTTTTTTTTTTTTT
>NW_025999905.1:4279188-4309974 GCF_001458135.2 Marmota marmota marmota | reverse complement strand
CCATTTTTTTTTTTTTTTTTTTGGTAGTTGGAAATCATTTGAGATAGCTACACAGTGGTTGCAAAGAACACCTTGTCTTCTCATTAGCACAGGCCATTACTGAAGGTTAGGGAGGTACCTTGCTGCCTTCCTCCATCTGACTGCTGGCTTCAAGGTTATTTCATACAATATCATAGCATCAATGAGAGTTTATATTGGGATTAGAGGGTCAGGAAAGGGGTAAAATTCTGTATTGGAGGGTCTAGAAAATCAGTCAACTGCAAATGATGAAGTTCCCAAATACCTTCTCTCTATATATTTCCAGTGATTGAAACCAGTTTTGAAAAAGCAAAACCTGAAGTAGTTTTTGGCTATAATTTCCTATAGAGATATACACTAAGACTGTTGTGGGACCAATTTGTGGAGCATGATTAGGTGGCTCCCAAAAAGGAATCCTTACTCTGCAGTGAGCACTTGAATGTATTGATTTGGTCATTCCTAGGATAAATAATTCAAACCATATTACCTGCAGAGGTCTCATACAGTTTTTGCACTGCCTTATCTTCTAGTCCTTGTCGTTCATTATTGTAATGTTGTGACTCAAGTTTCCTCTCCCTGGGTCATCAGGACTGATAATGCAGTTTTGAGATGTGAAAGCACTTGATGCAGAGATAGAATTGCCTGAGACTGGGGCTGGAAAGGAAGGACAGACTTCTTACTGCTGGACCTCACCTTGAGTTGACATTGGATCTGCACTCTTTCTTTGCCAAGTAATGCCCTCCTATGAGTGTGAAGTTTCTCTGAGAACAAGTATTTTCCTAGTCATATCTTATCCTATGAGTGTATAGGACATAGTAGACCTGTATATTTAAACTCAAGACAGCTGCCAAGTGGTTCTAATTTCTGCTTTAAGTGTATATGTGAGTGTAAGGGAATGAGAGATTTATTGTTTAGTGGCTACTAGTATTATTGATCAGCATCTTCTAAGAAGACAAATGACTGACCCTGCTCCTTGTTACAGTGACTTCAGTTTCATGTTTTCTTTAGTCATTGTCTTTGTCCAGATTGTAAACAACAACTGAGCAGAGAAATGTTTATATTCCATTATTATTTTTTTTAACAATATGATGAAAAGGACAATCTCAAGTAAAGGAGATTGTGTACCTTTAAATTAGCTTTCCAAGGAAACAATTTTAGCCTTTAACTTCCATTAAAACTGTATATTTTTTTCCTCCTCTGGATGATTGTCAGAAGTTACTATAAAAAGAAGCATTTTTTGAAACAGTGAATATGAAACTCTTGAATATTATAGATGTTTAAACTCAAACCCCTTAGTTTTATGAAAAAGTGATGGTAGTTTATTAAAAAAATGTAGTTCTATACGTTTTAATGACTAAGAGCTCTTTCTATGCTCAAACTTCAAATGGATTGTTATAGATAAATGTATATATACAGTATTCTTTGAATCATTAGAAGTTAGTATTTTTGGTTGAAAAATACCTGCTCTTATAACTCACTTATATTGGCATTTAATAAATAACTCTACTAGATTTGTTTCGACTCAAGAATATTTTGCTTTTACAAATTTTGTGGAATAATAAAGAACAAATAATTCTTACATACTTATATGAACTAATGTTAAAGAAAATTTAGCAATTGAATCTTTGCATGCCTGAGTGTGGTACATCACCACAAAGGATATGGTATTGTTAAAATCCTTGTCTTCTATTACATGTATAATAATTGCCCATAACCTAATATATTTAGTTGTGTAGGTTGTGCATTCTAGAAGTGCAGATAGGTAATCAATAAAGAAAACACAAATGTTTCAGATGAAAATAAGACCTATACAAATAATTAAAATAGTGTTATATGATAGTTACTAGATAGCTAGAGTAGATGATTGGGAAGAATAATGAAATGGTTCTTTAAAATTGTAAAAATGAAATAATAATACTTTTCTAAATAGTAAAAATAAAATTATTTTATATACATCTTTTTAGAATTTATTGTTTTCATACTTTATTGCTAAAAATGCTCAGACTGACACAGTTCTTTTCTGTTTTTTTTTTTTTTCCCAACAGTTGTAGCAGTGGGATTTTCTTTTTTTTTAAGATCTATTTTAACTGATGTTTAAAAAAGAATATGTGCATTTTTGTGTATTTATGTAAATATTAACTCAGAGACAATATTCCAAGTATAATAATATATTTAGGGTTTAAATTTTTTTAGTTTTACTTCATTTTAATTTTTTATAGTGAAAAAATTGTATTTGGAAATATTCAGCAATATATACTATATATTTAAGCATATGAAGAAAAGACTTATAAAGCAACTCAGACCTGTTTTAAAAATACATCTTTATTTAATTGAACTTTTAAATTTCTTTATTAAATATACTGAACAACTTCATTTTTGTGTTTTTACATTGTTTGGATAAAACTGTTCATTTTTAGGGATCATTATATTTCCTTCTGTTTTCTCTGAGCAAACCATTTCCATGTTGCCACTTGATTTTTACGTCCATCATTTTAATGGCTTTGAAATAGAAGGTCAGGTGATTATGGTTCAATTTATGTGATAATTCCCTTATTTTAATAGTTTTGGTTTTAGTGGAGTTTTGCTGTTACAGATAATTCTGTGACAAATATTTTATGGTTTGTAGCTCTGTTTTAGTCAGATTTTTTCATTCCTGCAAACAATAGACGTGACCGGAACAATTTGAGAGGAGGAAAAGTTTATGTAGGGACTCACAGTTTCAGAGGTCTCAGTCCATAGATAGTAGCTCCATTCCTCAGGTGTCAAGGTGAGGCATGACATCATGGCAGATGACTGTGGTGGGAGAAATCAGCTCGGGACATGACAATCAGGAAGCAAAGACTCCCCTCACCATAGACAAAGTATATACCCCAAAGACATGACCCCAATGTCCTACCTCCTCCTGCAGCCACACCCTCCCTGCCTACATTTACCACCTGATTAATCCCTATCTGGGGATTAATCCTCTGATTAGGTTAAGGCTCTCATAACTCACTCATTTTATCACTAAACTTTGTTGCACTATCTTATACATGAACTTTTGGGGAACAATTCACATCTAAACCATAACATTCTTCCGCTGACCCTCAAAAGCTCATGTCCATCGCATAATACAAAATACATTTAATTCATTTTCAAGAATCCCCATAGTCTTAATAGTTCAAGCATTGCCCAGAAGTCCATGTCCAAAGGCTGTGGCTGTGAGACTCATGGCATACTTACAGCTTGAGCCCCTATAAAAATGAAAAGCAAGTTATATATATCCAATATATAAAGTCATAGAGTAAACATTTCCTTTTGAAAAGGAAGAATAGATCATAGAAAAAAGGGAATCAAAATGAAAGTAAAATCCAGCTTGGCAAATAAATTCTGTAGTTCCACATCCAGCATCTGGAACACATGGCATAGTGATGTCCTCTCTAAGGGCTTATACAGCTCAACCCCTATGGCTTTGCTGGTTGCAGCCCACATGCCCCCCCTGTTGGCTTGTCTCTGCTGGATTCCTATAGTTTTCCTTGTTAGACATTTGATGGTACTGGCATTTCTTAGTCTCGGAGGTCACCAGTGCTGCTTTGCCTACCTTCACACTTCTCCATGCATCGCCCTTTCAGGGGCTCCTCGCAGGAAATCTGACCCTGCTGCACTTTGCCTGGCCTCCCAGGTTTGCCTTTGAAATCTAGGTGGAAGCCTCCATGACCCAGTAACTCCAGCAAGCTCCTTTGTATTTCGGAGTATAGTGTCTTAAGGCAGATTGTTCAGATATGCATTTCTAAGTACTGATTCTTTGTTGTCCAAAGATTATATTCACTTTATAATAGAACTTAGGGAAGATTTGACTTGATCCTTATTCAATTTGTGATTAGATATTCTACAAAGGTTTTGATTTGAAAAAACAAAGCAAAAAAAAAAAAAAAAAGCCATGATATCTCAAAGAGAAGCTATACTACCTCCTTATGAAGTGTGGAATCAGAGCTTTTGATAGGGCTTTGGTGAGTCTTATGGAGGCCATTCTTTAATAAAGTGAGTCAACAAAGTCAATAAAGTAAAAAAATTATTTTCTTAGTTAATTTCTGTCTTGGAAATCTTCATTGAAAACTTATTTCTAGTAACAAAAAAGATACAGTAGTTTTTCAGTTTATCTTCAACAAAGGCAAATAATTTTTCAACAAAGGTCCAGCGAGCACTGGCCTTCCATTTGTTCCATTACATTTTTATGGACCCACCCATCCTCTTAATTGATCTACTGTGTTTTATAGGCCCTCCCACCCAAGTATCAGACTTAAAAACTGTATTTGTAGGTTCTTCATGTGTAGATTGAATCAACCATAGATTGAAACTATTCAGAAAAAAATTGCATCTGTACTGAACATGAGCAGACTTTTTTCTTGACATTATTACTAAAATTATATGTATAACAAATTTTTACATTGTATTGAACACTTTTAAGTATCTAGAAATGATTTAAAAATATACAAGAGGACGTGTATAGGATATATGCAAATACTGCACCATTTTATATAAATACTTGAGCAACAGTGAATTTGGCACCTACTGGGCGGCTGGTAGCATCTTGGAACCAATCCCTCCTGGTTGCTGAGGGACAAGTGTATACCTGAACATTAAACTGGATGAAAAGAACCGTTGTGGTATTACATTCTGCATATTTTTTTTTCTTATTTTGGATGGCTGTTAGGGTTACATTGTCCTAGTTTAATAGGACTTAGTAAAGTACTTGTGTATGAGAAGGCAGACCCAGCGAGCACTGAGCAAAATGACTTCCTCATGAGAACACAATAGTTTCCTTTTTCTTTGGTTAGTAAAATTTTGAGCAAGTCCTAAGTTCCTTAGTGATGAATATTAGCGTAGCATGAGTTACATTTACTTTCTAGGTTTATCTGAGTTTTCTTATCTCACAAAAGAGCTATAAATCTTCAGTAAAATATCTTTTACTGAGTTGGAGCATTCTTGTCCTCCATAAGAAAAGGGCATGATATATTTAAATTTAATAATGTCTATTGTTTATTTAATTCCTAAGGTAAAAGAGAAAACTGCAAAAATATTCATGAGCTGTAATATATTCTTATTTTGTGTACCCAGCATCAAGGATGATACTTGGAAATACTACTTTAAAGAAGTTTATTTTTTAAAAATAGATAATTTAAAATAGTTATCTCACTATTTTTCTAAGTGATTGTGTTATTTGTTAAGTAGGATTGTGTCCTAAGGATGGAATATCTGGTAACTTAAGGAAGGTCTGGTGCAAGAACAAGAGTTTTATCTGCAATTATTTACTTCTTTTTAAGTTAGCAGCAGAAGAGACTCTTGGAACTGTAGTTCTTTATAAACTCAAACTTTGAAAAAAATTGGAGAAGGATTTTTTTCCTTTCATTAAAAATTTGTAAATTTTTGTGTTTTTACTTTTCCTATCATGTAGGAAAGGAAGAATAATATTTCAGTTTTTGTTATTTTTAGATTCCATTTCAATAGTTTTTGGACATATGTCATTTAGCTTATACAGGGGGCATATTGCAGAAAGTGAAAATATTAAATACATTTTCTCATCTTGTTATTAATTTTCAATACACTTACTTTAAATATTCTCCATTTTTTCTGTGTTTCTTTTTCAGGACTTTGTAATTTTATGAGTTAAATTCAGGGCAGAAATAGAGTGGCTCAAGATACATTCCCTTATGATTGTTTTGTATATATGTGGCAATAGTTTCAAAGGCAATTACATTAGGATCATTGTTATCCAGGAACTGAATCCATCCCTCTAGTTTTAGAGCTAAGACTGTAAACCTTCTGATTTGATTCTGGTCCAGAATATTTCCTAAAATACTGTGTTGCCCTTCTGCTGTGAATTTGATTCTTGGGTCTGCATTTCTCAAAGTGCAAGCTGATATGTCCAATAAAAAAACTTAATGAAATTATTTTGCTACACGATAAATG
The DNA here is from genome assembly GCF_001458135.2 of Marmota marmota marmota. Classification (NCBI taxonomy): domain Eukaryota; kingdom Metazoa; phylum Chordata; class Mammalia; order Rodentia; family Sciuridae; genus Marmota; species Marmota marmota. Next base: position 4,304,007 of record NW_025999905.1, on the reverse strand, counting down.
TTTTGGAAAAACCCAAAGGTATTCCTAGGAAGGGATCATTTCTCTGAAATTCTATTGCCTTTGAAAGGCAGCATTTAGCTGTTGGCGTCTCAATTTAAGAAACACAGGCTGTTTCATCTGGGTTGAAGGTCAATTAGATGTGAGTCTTTAAATCCGTTACTTAATTCTTCTGTGTTATTGTGAAAGGATGATGTTTCATAAATATGGAATCAGAGATGCTATGTTGATTTTTTTTTTTAAGCCAACTTTCAGAGCTTTTATTTCATAATGGGCAGGTATTATCCTGCTGTTCAATTCAGGAACCATGCCTTGCACCAGCTGTGTTTGTGAGTGTCTACACTTCCCAGGTCTATGTGTGGGGAGCCTGCTCTGTCAGTTCAGGCTGCCAGCCCAAAGCAGGCTTCATATCTTTTACTGAGGCCCTGCTTCTTTTGATGACAGGTGAAACACTGGTGAAGGAGGTTTTTTTTTTTAAAAAAAAACAGTTTAATTGTTTCAGGTGAACAGAAGAAGGGACCCTATTTGGGTATATAGTCTAATAAAGAAAGAGATGATTCTATGCTTCTGCAAGTTATTTTAGGGTACCTTTGTGGGGGCTCAGGCTATGCTATGAAGAGTGTTCCCCTCACAAAATACTGAATGTTATGACTGAGAACTTTTTATGTCCCTAACAGTGACCTTATAAAAGTAAATTTTGAGAACTGTCAGAACCTATTTTGACTTTCAGTTTCATTTAAAACATCAGTATTTAGTTCAACAATGTAATTTTCAACTTCTTTAGGGTAGTTCAGAGTTTTGTAATTGAGTATCCTGAATTTTAGTTTATTGTATGTTTTCTTAAAATTATTAGCATGGCTTACCAATACTAGGTAGCCTTTGAGAAGGCTACCCAGTATTGCTCCACCATGTAAATTAAATTAAACATGTAAAACATATAAATTAAACATGTAAAACACTTCACGATAATGGGCCTTTTCCTAGGCCATGATACCTGTAAGAAGCTGTCAATCCTTACGTTAGAAATAAATCATGAGTAGGTAACCTATACACACACTCACAGGCACAACCCCTTCTCTACCTCTCATCTCTCTCTCTCACTGTGTCTCTCTCTCTCTAACTCTCTCATATTTACACACATTCCTGTGAATGTTTACCTATATCATCATGCATCCCTTCTCTTACGGTTTGGTTCATAGAGATTCACAAACCTTCCGAAGTTCATGGGTAACTAAACTCCTAAATTAAGACCATTTGAGTGATACTGAGTGAAAAGAGGAACAGAAAAGATGACTTTTTTTTTCTTTGAAAGAAAGCAGCATATTTATACATTTACCTGTCCTGAATATTTGTTCATCCATCTGCTGTATATAAATATATCTAACTGTGCCCCCACCCATTCATCCATGCAAGGGTCAGATGTTTTATGTTTGTCAAAATGTCTTAAATATTTTATTTGTATAATTTTCTCCCTCCTCTTCCCTTTTAAAACCTGAAACTACACTGCTTTCTAAATACAGAAAATGAAAGAATGATTCATGGAAACTATGAAAGTGTTTAAATACAGAATATGTAGAGATTTGTTTGTGGTTGTATAATGATATGCTTTAAAGCATTTACAGATTTGTGAAGGTGCTATACTCATTTCATCTGTGGCTTGGCTAATCTTAGGGCTCATTTTATACTTTGAAAAGTCTTCCTTTGAACTTTTTGTACTGTTCTAGTTTTAATATAAAGCATATTGTCAAGAAAGCAGAATAGGATTTTCTTGGGTGAAAATAAAGCTGTTAGGCATCTGCTATTTCTTTAGAAAGGTACTCTATCAAAGTTTTAAAAAAAGTTTCTAATGTAGATCATATTCCTTTTAGAAAAACTATTTTCCTTTATTTTTTTGAATTGACAGATTTGTTTATTTCACATACAAATTCACTTGTAAAGGTGTTTTAGGACTGTAGAGATTTACCTAAGTATTTTTAGATGTTCAAATTTTTATATTAAATTGTTTTTTCTGGTCCTTTAGTTCTTTAACAAATTACTATTGAAATCTTATTTCTTTTAAAATTTTCAGTATTCATTTTCTACTGCCTATATATTTCTTATTCTGATATGAAACAAAATCGATTTTGCTTTAGACAAGTAAGGCAGAGTGACTTATTTGTGAAATAAGGTTCTAATTGCCTTATCATTTTCTCTAAGATTGAAATACAAGAAAGGACACAATGAAGAAAATCCCTTAGAATATTGTAAAATATTTAAAAGTATAAAAAAGCAACATGAAGATTTAAATGCACACAGTCGGCTACAGGATGTAGCCAATGAGGAGTGCAGCCTGAGTGTTAGTGCTGCACATTGTGCATTCTTATCCGGAGCATTGCAGCCAATCAAGAAAGATGAAAAAGTAAATGTACTAGTAGCACTAAGGTGTTTTTTTTTTTTTTTTTTGTACCAGAGATTGAACTTAGGGGCACTTGACCATTGAGTCATAACTCCGGCCCCATTTTGTATTTTATTTAGAGACAGGGTCTCACTGAGTTGCTTAGCACTTAGCTTTTGCTGAGGCTGGCTTTGAACTCATGATCCTCCTGCCTCAGCCTCTGGAGCTGCTGGGATTACAGACGTGCACCACTGTGCCTGGCAGCATTAAGGTTTTAAAGTGAGCATAATCAGAATTCTAGCAAAATAAGATGCATACCTATATCTTAGAAAAATCAACATGTTTTATGGGAAGAATATATCAGTGTTATGAGTTTGACTATTAGAGCTGAGCTACAGTCTCTGTATTTGCCCTAGTGACATTCAAATGAACTGTTTTTAAATATTTATGATATGTGGGACTAGATTTATAATTTAATAAGTATTCTTAATATTAAGAATACTTGGATTTTTTTTTTTTGCGAGATGAAAACAGTATGGTTCTTCATAAACTGATCAATAGTCACAATCATTTTGCAAGGTTGTTCCCAAATTTATAGCCTGTTCTGATACTCTGTGCAGAAATATTCCCTTCTATTTATCATTTATTGAGATGGATCACTTAATTGCAATCTCAAAGTTATAACTTCAGTTTCTCCAATTTCAATGTGATGATAGTTTTCAGTTAAATAGTAACAGACATTATTATATATACAAACAAATGAAATCAGATTTTCTTTTTAATTTTTTGTTGTTCTAGAGGTCTTTTCTCTAAAATCTCTGAATATTCTTCTTCTTTCATAATGCACTGGTTGATCTTAAGAGTACCCTAATATTGCTTTTCCTAACTGATTTTTTTTCAAAGTCTTTTAGAACAAAACATCTCATTCAGCCTAGGATCATTTGAAAGTACTGATAGAAAATGGTTTGAAGCAAATTACAAAGCATCTTGAGTCTGAACCTCTGGCCCAACTCAGTTACTGGAAATTTTTTTTTGCAGGATTATTTGAGGCAAAGGTCAAGTGATATTTCTCTTCTTAGCCACTAACAGATAAATGATAAAAGAATTCTAAGGTCTTTGCTAGTGAACTCTGTAAAGAGTACTAGTCTTTGTTGAGCAGAAGTAAGGAGTTTGGTTCTGAAAGGGAGTGAATGAAAAACTATGACATTGAGGTGGTCAGTAATGCAATGAGATTAAGCTTTAAGACTTTGTAACTACACTCAAAAGATAGGATGAATTCTCATTTACCTCAGCTCCTGGCCCAGATTAAAAAGCCCGTCTCCAAACATGGATATGTACACAAGCAAATGTTTTTTAACATTAATTATATTTATTGAACACCAAAGCACTGAATGTTTTTAGTCTTTTTTTAAAAAAACATGTTGTACATAAGCATGTGAACTCTATATTTTACATATGTGTGTGTCTGTGTGTATGTAATATATGTATATGTGTAAATATAGCATATATAGCCATATGTTGCAGATAATAAAAATGGCATGTTCCAGTAAAACTGCATATACTAGAATTTTGGTTAGGTTGTTTAGAAGAAACAAACTAATCATCAAAGAAAATGAGATCACTTACATACCTGACAAAGAAAGTTGTAATATTTGTAATATTAAAAAATATCTAAGTAGATTGTAGACAATTTAGACTGCATTTTGATGTTTATCCTTTGTGCATTTTATATGGGGCTGAGTTGCTATATGAAAGATATACATTTTTAATTGCTACCTGATCTAGGAAATTTGTCTAAGCCCCTAGTATTCACTCTTAGGATTTTAAGGCTTTAGAGGATTGTTTACCAAAGTGAACTGCAGGTAAAACTTATCATGAAAACAAAACAGAACAAACTCTAAAATCAAAAGTGAATATATCTTTAATGATTGAAAATATCATACATGAAACTTAGGTTCAGTGGTGAACAGCTGACACTTAGATTATACAGATGATTAAAAATGTAGTGAATCTTCTAGCAGTATATAAGATAGTAAAAGGAGGAATCATGTTTATGTGTCTTTAGATATTTTGACATATTTATGAAGCAACTGTCATAAATAAGTTACTTTTTAGCGGTAAAATATATTTTATATATCACAGGCTTACTTATAATCCTTTCTGCAGCCTGAAATGAACTTTTTCCTCTATCCCAGCTGACAAAAATCTCACTTACTCTGTATGGTCCAGAAATTGCCTAGTCTGCCATATTCCTGTAACACTTTATATCATACTGTATTATAATTAAGTTCTCTTTCTTCTGTAGCACTTAGGGACATCTGCTACATAGAAGGGGAAATGTTTGATAAGTATTATGGAGTGAATGAGGAATGGATGAATAAATTATGTTTAATTAAATAAGCAAGATTTTTGAACAGTCTTAATAATTTGGATCAATTTTTCTAAATGCCTGAACTGATCAAGGAAGGAGAAAACTACATTTATGATTCCAAATCTTTGGGAGCACTTGCTATTTTCTCTTACTCAGTGAATTAAAAAATGAAGATTATGAGGAAGTAACTTTTAAAATTTGTACACATTTTATTATGGAAAATTTTAAACGTATAGAGAAGTTGAAATACTTTTACAGTGAATATCACTTATATTTTACCATTTTTTAATTATATAACTATCCACCTGTTAATCCATTAGGTCATCTTCTTTATTTACAGTGCATGACAAATTAAATTGCAAGGGCTTCCCCCTTAATAACTTCACTGTTTATCCTTGACTAGAGTTCAATAATAGCTTACAGTTTTTTTTTCTTTTGAGCAGAAATTTAAATACAATGGCATGCATAAATCTCAAATGAACATCTGTTGAGTTTCAACCTATGCATGTAGTGGGCATTTGAAACCTCAGTCAAGATACAGAACATTACCATCACCCCCATACAGTCCTCTCAGGTCCCTTCCTAATCAACCTCTTCCCCACACCTCAAAGACAATCCCTGTACTAATTTTTTCCCCCATTATATATTAGTTTTTCCAAAATGTGACATCTTTAATAAAGTAAATGTTACAAGAGAAACATGCAAAGACAAAGGATTGTTGAGCAAAATGAATAACTAAAGTGAAAATTGGAAAATCTGCAAGGACAATTGATGAATGTAAGTGACTTGATAAAATGACTAATGACAAGTAGTTAGGGGGATGCCACAAGTAACTCATGGCTAGCATGCCTTCAAGCTTTGTAATTGCTATAATCTTATTAGAATATGTAAATCTAAAAATCACTTGATGAAGATTTTTACCTGGTGATAAAATTTTGTAACCCAGATAAACATATATTTCTCAAAAGTCATAAGTCAAAATATGGTGTTAGTTTCAAATGTTTTGCTTTGGAGATAGAATTACTTAATTTTTAGTTTTAAAATGATCTAGTATGGAATGTTGAAAAAATATATAAAGAGTATTAATTAATGTATGTGAAGACAAATCTTTTGGTATATATGAAATTACTTTACATTACAGATGTAATGACTCCCATTTGTTATTTAGATACCTTGTGATATATCTATATATCAATATATATCATACTATGTTTCCATTTTTTTATTTTAAAGCTTAATTTTTGCTTTCTAAAATTTTTTATTTATTCTTTTTAGATATACATGACAGTGGAGTCTATTTTGACATATTATACATACATGGAGTGTAACTTATTCTAATTAGGATCCTATTACTGTGGTTGAACATGATGTGGAGTTACAATGGTTGTGTATTCATATATAAGAATAGGAAAATTATGTATAAGTCATTCTATTGTCTTTCTTATTCCAATTTCTCCTCCCTTCCCTTCATTCCCCTTTATTTAATCCAGTGAACTTTTATTCTCCTCCCACCCCTTTTACTTTGTGTTAGCATCCAGATATCAGAACATTTAGCCTTTGTTTTTTATGGAATGGCTTATTTCACTTAGCTTGATAGTCTCCAGTTCTATCCATTTACCACCATATGCCATAATTCCATTCTTCTTTATGGCTGAGTAATATTCCATTGTGTATATATATGTCCCACATTTTCTTTATCTATTCATCTGTTGAAGGGTACTAGGTTGGTTACATAGCTTTGCTATTGTGAATTGAGCTCTATACCATTGATGTGGCTGCATCACTGTAGAATGCTGATTTTAAGTCCTTTGGATGTAAACTGGAAGAATGGGATAGCTGGGTCAAATGGTGGTTTTACTTCAAGTTTTCTGAGGAATTTTCATACTGCTTTCTATAGTGGTTGTAGAATTTGCAGTCCCACCAGCAATGTATGAGTGAACCTTTTCTCTAACATCCTCGCCAACATTTATTGTTACTTGTATCTTGATAATTGCCCTTCTGACTGTAGTGAGATGGAATCTTGGTGTAGTTTTAATTTGAATTTCTTTAACTGCTGGAGATATTGAACATTTTTTTTATGTATTTGTTGACCATTCATGTTTGTTCTTCTGTGAAGTGCCTGTTCAGTTCCTTTGCCCATTTATTGATTGGGTTATTTGTTTTGTTATTATTAATTTTTTTGAGTTCTTTTGTATATTAATCTTGGGGATTAATGCTTTATCTGAGCTGCAGGTGGCAAAGATTTTCTCCCATTCTGTAGGGGCTCTCTTAACATTATTGATCATTTCCTATGCTGTGGAGAAACTTTTTAGTGTGATACTATCCCATTTATTGGTTTTTGATTTCACTTCTTGTACTTCTAAGAGTCTTGTTGAGAAAGTTGGTTCGTAAGCTGACAGAATGGAAAGTTGGGCCTACATTTTACATATTTTCTTTTCTCTGGTCTAATGCCTAGGTCCTTGATTCACTTTGAGGTGAATTTTGTGTAAGGTAAGAGATAGGGGTTTAATTTTATTTTGCTACACATGGATTTCCAATTTTCCCAGCACCATTTGTTGAAGAGGCTCTTTTTCCCATTGTATGTGTATGGCACCTTTGTCTTGAATGAGATAACTGTATTTATGTGTGTCTCTGTGTCTCCTATTCTGTTCTGTAGGTCTTTATGTCTGTTTTTGTATGAATGCCATGCCATTTTTGTTATTATAGCTCTGTAGTGTAAGTTAAGGACTGGTATTGTGATGCCTCATGCTTCACTTTTTTGCCTGAGGATTGCTTTGTCTATTCTGGGCATTTTTCCAAATGAATTTCATGACTGCTTTTTCTATTTCTATGAAGAACATCATTAGAATTTTAGTAGGAATTGCTTTGAAAGTCTGTATACTATCCAGATTTTGGTAGTATGAACAGGTTTTGGTAGTATAGCTATTTTGACAATATTAATTTTACCTATCCAAGAACATAGGAGATCTTTCCATCTTCTAAGGTTTTCTTCAGTTTCTTTCTTTAGTGTTTTATAATTTTCACTGTAGAGGTCTTTTACCTCTTTTGTTAGATTGATTCCCAACTACATTTTTTAAAGCTATTGTGAATGGCATAGTTTTGCTAATTTCTCTTTCAATTGATTCATTTTTGGTGTATAGGAATGCAATTGATTTATGGGTCTCAATTTTATATAGTGCTACATTGTTGAATTTGTTTATGAGTTCTAGAAGTTTTCTGGTGGATTTTGAGTATTCTAAATATAGAATCATGTCTTCAGTAATTAGGGATAGTCTGAGCTCTTCTTTTCTTATTTGTATTCCTTTAGTTTATTTCTTCTGTCTACTTGCTCTGGCTAGGTTTTCAAGAATTTGAATAGGAGTGGTACAAAAGGGCATCCCTGTCTTGTTCCAGTTTTTAGAGGGAATGCTTTCAATTTTTGTCTACTTAGAATGATGTTAGCTTTGAGTTTAGCATTTATGGCTTTTACAAAGTTGAGGTATGTTCCTACTATCCCCAGTTTAACTAGGATTTTGAACATGATGGATGCTGAATCTTGTCATGCTTTTTCTGCATGTTTTGAGATAATAATGTGATTCTTGTCTTTAAGTCTATTGCTGTTTCAGTTCTGAACGTTAGTCCCCAATACAATCTAAAATATAGCATGGCTTAGTTTAGACACTAGCCCTTGTCATTATGAACTCTTTGTGGTTTTTAACTATCTCTATATATCTAACTATAGCCAAAAGCCGAATATTAGCTAATTACCCATAAAATCATAAATCACTATCCCCTCCCACTCACAGGTACTCACTGTTCCATTTTCTGTCTCTCTGAATAATACAATAGTTTTTGAATGAGGGTGATAAATTATTGCTTTGTTCCCAGTCCTCTCAGGTAAGTAATTTTTCTTTTCTTTCTGTTTTTTTTTTAGTTTTATTTATTTAATTTTTTTTAAATACACGACAGTGCAATGCATTACAATTCTTTTTTCATATCTTTGTATATAGAGTATGTTCGAGCCAATTCATGCCTTTATACATGTACTTTTTTTTTGCATTACAATTCTTAGCACACATATATACCACAATTTTTCATATCTCTATTTGTATATAAAGTATGTTGACACCCAATTCAAGTCTTCATACATGTACTTTGGATAATGATGTCCATCACATTCCACCTTCCTTGCTAATCCCCTGCCCCCTCCCTTACCCTCCCACCCTTCTTCCCCTTTTCTTTTTTATCTTTAGTAAATGAATCAGTCAGGGCTAAATCAGAGAAACAGAATTATTAGAATATGTATATTTCAAGTCTAAAATTCGGTTCTTTATTTTATAAGACTTCTCATTTTATATTTGATTTTTTTCCTCCTTGGTTGTCAATATATTGCTCATATATTTGATAACATTATTCTATAGTTAGAGGAGGCAGCAAGTGAAAACACTTTGGAATGGGTGTACCTGGGAAGTCATATAAAATGTAATCCATTTAAAGCTTAAGCCATTTATGTGAAATTAGGCATTTCATTTGATTTCTATCCATGGCTATGGCTTTTAGAAATTTGACATACAATTTATTTGATGCAATTTCAGATTGAGAATAATCTTGAAATACAATAATGAGATATTATGTTACTGAAGTATTGTTTACTAAAGTGTAAAGGGTATGAAATGATATAAATAAAAAGTAACAGGTAATATTTGCATGAGTAGCATTTAGGTACTGGGCGTTTTTATATTTATATTGTATGTGCATTTTTATAACACAAAAAGGTGGTTTCAGAAATGTTGGTGTCATTTAGAATAGTCTTTTAAATGTAATTAGATGAGTCACATTTTTTGTATTTTATTTTCTCTAATGAATTTGTATTGTCAGGCAAGCATTTGTTTCAATATATTGTTTATTCAAGGAAAAGCCTTGTTAGTTTGAATAACCATAACTGTAAATGCATTAAGAACTTCACTGCTATTAGCAGTACAAAGCTTAATGGTACCTAATTCGAGGAATGACATATCAGTGCTAAATGTGATCCTTTTGTACTGAAGGTTAAAGATATAACAAATAAGTCCAGAGTGAGAAGAAAGGATGTATTTACAATTAACCCCTTTTAAGGTCTACTATGCAATGACAAGGTTGTGACTGAGTAATTAATGTAACACATATGGAATGAAAGAAATGAAAACATAGAGATTATTAATTAATAAATATATAGTTTAATGAAGATACTGTTTAGCATCAGGGGCTAATCAAGAGATGTAGACCTGAAACTTAGACCATTTAGGGGGAGTCCTCTGTCAAGGAAAAATACACACACACACACACATACACACACAAAAGGAAAAATACAAATTACAAATACAAATTTATGTTCAAGAGTCAGAATGTATTTAGAATAAGAAGTCATAACTGATTGCAAATTTTAATGAAGATGATCAATGACATTATCATTGCAGTATTTATAATATAGTATTTTAAGATGGCTGATCACACCTTTAAACTTCTTCTTTACCTACAGGATGTATAATGATGATTGCCTCTCCATATGGGAATGCTTTTATAACATTCTACAAAGAGTTTTAGAAGGATAAATTAGTCTTCCATATAGTATGGTAATAAAATTTATTTTTATTATTGAAATTGGAATCTATAAAACATGCAACTTCATACATACATATTCAGTTCTTGAAAAATTGCTTATAGGTGTGTCCTCTACAAACACAGGGTTTCTGAGAATTTCTCTTTTATGTGTCTCATTTTTTTTTTTAAAAAATGAAATGTATGGTACATTTATAATTGTATATGCATTATCAACTTTCTAATAAGAGGGAACTTCTGATTTGATTAAGCATTCATTAAAAACTTAATTATCTGCTTATACTTTTTATGTTTCCTGATTGTAAGAATTTCCCACAGATTAGCTTCTGGCTATGTGCATTTCAGACTTTGATTCTTTTCCACTTATTGCATACCTCTAGTCCTAATTTCCATTGAAGGTATTCATATCCCCATAGATTCTGACTCTGCACCTTTATATCATGACTCCAGGTTATTTAGCAGTGAGAAAAAGGTGTATTCCAAAAGTAATTCCTGTACTGGAATAGATAGCAGTAATTAACTACCTATGGAAATGACAGAACTATGTCTGTATATCCCAGAAAACCCAAACTCTGTTCTATTTCACCTTCCCCTTTGCTTAATCCCCAAGTTGCTTGCTGTTGTTCCCACCACCTGACACAAAAGAGAGAAGAGGGAATGAAAAGAGAAAGATAATTTATGCTTATATCATTTTTTTTCCTAAAATATGTAATCATGTAAATGTATTGCCAAGGCTCCTTCCAGGTTCTGAAGGGATCTTTGAAACTGAGGAGCCCTGAAGCTTAAGCTTCATTACGAGTTTGATGATAAATCTACCTCTGCCAAACAAGTGCTATTTCTGCAATGATGAATGTCTCTAATATCTGTGCTGTCCAATATGGTAGCTACTTGCTTTATACAACTGTTGTATCGAATGCTTAAAATGTGGTTAATGCAACTGAGGAACTGAATCTTTGATTTAGTAAATTTAAATTGCTATCAGTTTAAATAGACACATGTAATTCATAGTTACTGTTGGATAGTGTTGGTTTAACATCTAATTTATTAATATATTTAATAAAATTAATGCTTATTTTATCCTAGTAAAGACTTGTATTGTATCTTTTTCTGTTGAACTTTTGATGTTATTAAGATAGTTGACTTTTAATTACAGCCTAAATTTTGTATCATATATGATTTGTTTTTTGTCTATAAGCAAAGCAAGTGATTCTCATATTATGGACAGTATTATGCTGACAGAACTACAGTAAACTAAAAAAATACCTTTAAAGTGTTCCTTTTTGTTGACATATTTTACTCTTATTGTAAATAATCTTGAGTCAATTTTATTGAAGAATCTTAAATTATGGGTTAAAATCTTTTTGCTTGAAATATTTTTCTTTTTCTTTTAAGAAATTTAGTAAGTCCATTCCAGACAAAGGGAAAGTGAATTATTTAGTTGACATACTCAATATTTTATTTGACTACTTACCTATGAACCTTATTTCACTGCAGATTTCTGCCACTGCATTAACATATATTCATGAGTATTCTATGTATCCTAGTCTTACACCACAAATAGTTTAGTAATAGATGCTTTTGGGGTGAAGCATGCTGGGGATTTCACCCAGGAGTACTTCACTACTGGAGCCACCTATCCGGCCCTTTTTATTTTTTATTTTGAGACAGGGTCTTGCTCAGTTGCTCAGGGCTTCACTAAGTTGCTGAGTCTGGTTTTGAACTTGAGATCTCCTGCCTCAACCTCCTTAGCTGCTGAGACTACAGGTGAGTGCCACCATACCTGCCTAGCAATAAATGATTTTTAACACAATTTTAAAAAAATTTTAAGCATCAAATAACAGTAGCACTCCACATATTTTCAAAAAAATTCACCATAAAATTTGTGATGATTATGTGGTAAAATATAATAGTTTGCTAATCCTAGTGATCCAAACCGGATTTCAAATTTTGGACTAAATTGTAGTCTTTTAGGACACGGTATTACATGGTAACTCATGGATATTTAATTGGTAGAACAGAAAGAAATCACACATATTGTTTAGTACAGTTAGTGTATATCATGGTGTATCATTACATATAATTTTCTGAAAGACTGTGTATTTTTTTCATTATATGCTTAGTATTGGGTAGAAAATTTTCAGTACTGTTAATGCAGTGTATTAATGTGTAGTTTCAAGCATAATGTGTAGGTTAAGGGGCCAGTAAATAATTTTCAGTTCATTTGCTATTTTTTTGGGGGAAAGGGTGTATTGGGGATTAAACCCAGGTATGTTTAGCCATTGAGCCACATCCCCAACCCTTTTTGAGACAAGATCTTGCCAAGTTGCTTCGGGCCTGGCTAAATTGCTAAGGCTAGACTGGAACTTGATATCCTCCTGCCTCAGCCTCCCACATTGCTGGAGCATTTGCTATTTATTTTTATTTACATAGTTGAGTGTTGACAAAGCTGGGACTAGATAGTCTCTACACATGTATATGTAATAATTATAATTAACATTTAGCTAGATTAGATTTTTTTTTAATTGGTGAAATTTACTTAATATAGTTAACCATTTAAAATTGTATGATTTGGTGGCAGTTAGAACCTTCAAAATGCTGCATCACCTCTATCTAGTTCTAAAACATTTCCATTATCCCAGAGGAGGATTCTATACCCAATAAGCAGTTACTAACTGTTTCCCCTCCCCTAAGCCCTGGAAATCACTTATCTTCTATCTGTCTGGATTTACTTTTTCTGGATGTTTCATGTAACTGAAACAATACAGCTAAGTGCAAAATAAAGTAATTTATGTTTTATGACTATGAAATTTAATGATTCAGTTTTCAAAATGCCCTGAATACTCAAATGTCTTTTTTTAAAACTTAATTTGTTGGCTTTGATGGTTTGTCAGTGTGAAGTAACTATTATTAGTTTTCTATTGCTGTGTAACAAGTTACCACAAATTTAGAGCTTTAAAGCAACATTAATTAATTATCTCACAGTTGTCAAGAGTATGGGTTGGACATAGCTGGATTATATGTTATAGGTCTTACAGGCCAAAATCAAGGTTTTGGCTTGGATTTAGCATGTGCAAAGTCTCATGTGGGATTTCATGGGATCCTCTTTCATGGTCATGTTTTTTGGCATTATTCAATTTGTTAAAGTTGTGTGATTGAAGACTGCATTTTTTGGTTTGCTTCTGTAGAGAGACTACTTACTCTCAGTTACTGGAGTCCCTCACCCTTAGTTCCTTACTCTATTCTCTCACCCCCCCCTCCCCTCATACAAGGCTCAATTCTTAGAGATCAGTAGAAAGAATATATTGCTGGAGCTTTGAGGCTCTTTCTTTAAGAAGAGCCTAGTCCCTTGTAAGGTCTTGCCTGATAAGCCCAGAATAATTTCTGTTTTAATAAACTCAAATACACCTGCTTTGGGACCTTAACTACATAATGGTAGTGAAGTCTATTCTATTTTACAGTTCCTGCCCTCACTTCAAGGGAAGGGATGATAGAGTGTGCATCAGGATACCTTCATACAATTCTGCCTACCACACATAAATTATGTGAAAATTTTATTTTATTTTTTGTTTGTTTATTTTGGGAACTGGGGATCAAACCCAGCACCTTGCACGTGCTAAGCATTGTTTTGGTCAGCTTTTTCCACAGCTGTGACCAAAAGACCTGACAAGAACAATTTTAGAAGAGGAAAAGTTGATTTGGAGCTCATGGTTTCAGAGGTCACAGTTAGACTGCAGGCTCCATTCCTCAGGGCCCAAGGTAAGGCAGAACATCATGGTGGAAGGGTGTGGCAGAGAAAAGAAGCTCAGGACTTCCAATCAGGAAGCAGAGGAAAGCTAAGCTCAGCACACAAAATATGTACCCCTAAGGCACAGCCCCAGAGACCCACTTCCTCCAGTCACACCTTACCTGCCTATAGTTACCATTCATTTAATCCAGTTAATCAGAGGATTAACATACTGATTAGGTTAAAACTCCCCAAACCCAATCATTTCACCTCTATAAAGTTTCTTGCATTGTCTCACACATGACATTTTATGAACCATAACACATGTGCTCTACCACTGAGCTATTTCCTCAGCTCCCAAGTTGTACTTTTTTAAAAATAGTTTTTAGTAGTCAGTGTACCTTTATTTTATTTGTATGTGGTGCTGAGAATTGAACCCAGTACCTCACGCATGCTAGGCAAGTGCTTTACCACTAACTACAACCTTAGCTCCAGGTTGTATTTTTTAGACTAATTTTTCATTTGATTTTTGGGTAATATTTTCCTGCATTTTTTTTGGCCTGTGCCAAACCTTTTTTTAAAATTTAAATTAGATAATGAATGTTAGGATTTACATTGTTCAGCTAAAATTTCAGCCATCCCAGCTGCATCAAACTCCAGTGTGTTTCTCAATTTCTTTGGTCCATGAGGCTCTTTCTGAGTTCCCCATCCCTATTATATCATTGTCTGGACTTTATATCTAGGTTAAAATATAGGCAGTCTTAGAAATCACCTGATTTATTTTGCTTCTCCGAATAATACAGGGCAGTCCTTTCTTTTTCCAATATCTGAAAAACCTTTTTATATTTTCTCCACTTTTCTAATTCATTACATCTTTGGGAGGGCAGTTCTATAGCAGTTTAGTATAGTTATTTTTAACCCTTAAATTCATTGTAATGAATATACTTGCTTTAAATTTGAACATAGAATTTAGTTAATCTTTAGAGCAAGCTGTTATTATATACTTGTGTCAGGGATTGCATAGATTCTTTGTATAAGGCAGTAAGATTATTTAATAAATGTTATATCAAACTCTTTATAAAGAAAGCCAAACAAACTATTACATTTTTCACAAAAGTTAAGATGCTTGGTAGGTCATTTAAAAATTTTTGTCTAGGGGCTGGAGTTGTGGCTCAGTGGTCAAGTGCTTGCTTAGATGTGTGAGGCATTAGGTTTGATTCTGAGCACTGCATATAAATAAATAAAATAAAGGTCCATTCATGACTAAAAAATATTAATTTTTTGTCGATGTTTTTGTACACCATTCATTACATTGAAAACATAGAGCTTTTCTTAAAAACATATACAGCTTTTCTTAAAATTACATTGAAAACATATGCAGCTTTTCTTAAAAACATATACAGTTTTTCTAAAAACAAACCCATGCTGTTTTGATGGTTCTTACCATATTACATGTTGAATAATGAGAGTGGCTCATTGTTATATGTTACCCAGGGGGATTATTTAATGTTCTTGGTTACATAGACTTACAAATTTTTAGATGTGGTCTCATGTCCATACTGAATCATAAATTTAGTATTGATGCATTGCTTTCTAGGTAGATATGTTATACACTTAAGATTTAAGAGTAGGGATTGATTTTCTATTGTGGAATGGTTTCTTCAACTTTAAGTGAATGCCTTAAATAGATATACTATTAATGTGTATAGCTAACACACATACACAAAAGTTGTTTAATTATTAGCTTGGAACATTAATTATAAAGTTTCCTAATAAAATACTAGAGGAAACATTTACTGAAGAATATTTCTACATAAAAGCAATTTAAATGACAGAAACTTGTCATCACTTAGAAACATTTATTCTGTTATAAATGGAATATTTTTTAGCACGAGTTTTATTCTAGGTTTGCATCAATATATCATTTAGACAGAAAGTGCTGATGTAGGTTTTTTAGCCCTAGACTGCAAAGATATTGAAGGTGAATATGATTTTAGTTACTCATTCACTTTCCTTTACTATCTGTGTATTGTGTTTTATTAGACTGTTTAAAATACATTGTGGTCAAATATTATAGGCTTGCCGATCATTTATATGCCTTAGGTTTTTTTTTTTTTTGTTAAATATTAACTACGTACTAGTGGTTTATTTATCATGTCTTTTATTTAGTACTCTCTCTAAATTTGAAGAGTGTTTTATTGGGAGATACACAGTAAGTTAGTGTTGCCAAGTTTTCCATCCATATTGGTTTACTGCCATGTGAAATTTACTACTAAACTTTCATGTGAAAATGACAAGACACACTGTCATGTTATCTTGTCCCATTGTGTTCTTCAGTTGTAAGAGCAATGTTATACCTACATTTTGTGACATGATAAACTAGAAAAATAGAGTGTGTAACTCAGTATTTGTGCTTATGTTTATGCATGACTCTTGCTGAATAAAATTGTCTTTATATATACCATAGTGATATTTCTGTATCTGTTTGAACATAGTATTTAGTAGATTAGATCATGTGCATTCTTTATATTTGTTTATAATAATATAGTCTATGAATATAAACTATTGTGTAAAGAACACATATTATTACCAGTGTCAATGACTACTAGAGATAATCAAAAGATTTGCAAGTTGGTTACTTATTGGACTGACTTTAAGTGTATATTCAACTTATCATGTTTAACCATATTTGATGTCATTTTCTAATTTTGCCAGTAATATGGATAAATGTTATTGCTTAGCATATAAAGTTAGAGTTATTTACATTTATTAATATAAGCTAATGTATTTGTAGTATATTTAGCTTTGTGACCTTGGGTATATTATTTAATTTCTTTGTGCTTCAGGTATTCCATCTCTGAAATAGGTATAAAATTATTTTGCTTCTAGGATTGATAAAGATTACTATATCAATGTTTACAGCAGCTCAATTCACAATAGCTAAACTGTGGAAGCAACCTAGATGCCCTTCAATAGATGAATGGATAAAGAAACTGTTGTTTATATACACAATGGAATATTTCTCAGCATTAAAAGAGAATAAAATTATGGCATTTGTAGGTAAATGGATGGAGTTGGAGAATATCATGCTAAGAGAAGTAAGTCAATTCCAAAAAACAAAAGGTCAAATGCTCTCTCTGATAAGTGGATGCTGATCCATAAAGGGGTGGTGTGGCATGGGAAAAATGGGGCAAAGAGAAGGGGGTGTGTGGGGAGAGGGCATAGGGGCAGGAAGGATAGTGGAATGAGATGGACATCATTCCCCTAGGTACATATATGTCTGCACTTATGGTGCGATGCTACATCATGTACAACCAGAGAAATGAAAAGTTGTGCTGTGGTTGTATACAGTGAATCAAAATGCATTTTGCTGTCATGTATACCTAATTAAAACAAATAATTTAATTAACAAAAAATAATGAATTAACCCATACATGCAGTTAATGGATTGGTAGATTAATGGGTTTATCTCATTTGTGGGTCTACTCTAAAAGACAGTTTGACTAGGTCTTCCACATTCTCTGAGGTGCAAGAATGCCATCACCAGATGTAATCCCTCAACTTTGAACCAGGATCATGAGTCAAAATAAACTTCTTTATAATTTAAGAAAAAAAAAGATTAAATGAATTTATATATGTAAAACACTTGGAATAATTCTTGACTTCTAGCATACTGGGTATTAGCTATCATCATCATTATTACTTTAATTAAGTCAAGAAACACTTAATGAAAGATCTTTTTTCTTTTTCCCCTACATTTTATCAACACACAATTTACATTCCATAAAAACCCATGCTAAGCATAGAAATCAGTTATATATAGTGAATTTAGAGTTGTGTTCATCACCTTCATCAAATTTTAGTATGTTTTTATTATCCCCAAAACATTTCTCATGGCTCTATGTACTTATTCCCCTTATTACCCACTAATCCCAGTCAACCATTAATGCACCTCCTGTGTTTCAATGGATTTGCCCTTTGTGTATATATTTCTTTTAATGTGAACCATACAATGATTTTTTTGTGTTGCCTTCTTTTATTGAGCATAACATTTCTGAGGTTCATCCCATTTTATAGCATGTATCAATATTTTGTTCCTTTTTATGGCTAAATAATATTCCTTGTATAAATGTACCTGATTTCATTAACATATACCTTTTGACAGACTTTTGTTTTCAGTTTTTAGGTATTATCAAAAATATTGATTCAAATATATTTTTACAAGTCTTTTTGGAGTCAGGTTTTCATTTTTCCTAGGGAGATTTATAGACGTAAAACTACTGAGTTATATGATAAATTTATGTTTAACTTTTAAAGAAACTGCCAGAATTTTTTCCCAGGCAGCTACATGTGCCACTTTACATTTCTACCCGCAATACATATTCTGTTTTCTCCACATCTTGTTAACATTTGTTATTTTATTTTTGTTTATAGCAATTCTAGTGAATGTGAAATAGTATCTCATTTTGTTTTTAATTCATCTTTCTCTAATTTCACTGCACCCAAGGTTACACTTCTCTGGTGATACCCTTAATCTTAGGATGCATTAACATATGGGCTCTAAGACCCAGCCCCTCGGCCTCAATTAGGACAATTCTGCCATTCTGCAATTCTCTTTTCACTCCAGAGATTCCTGTGGACAAAGCCTCTGTAATGTGGTTCTGTTTCTTCCTCTACCTACCCAGCTTCAACTCTCCCCCAAATGAGTGCAAATTTCAAGAGTCTTATAATCTATTTTGCATGGAATCCAACTCTAGCAATGTTATAAAGAGATTGACTAAGAAAGGACCTCTATTTTGAACTAATGCTTGAGGAGAGACCTGAATAAAATTAGGAAGTGAGCCAACTAGATATCTGGGGAAAGAATCTTCCAGAAAGAAAAGGAAGAGCAGTGATTTAAGGCAGAACTATTCTTTTTTTTTTTAGAGAGAGAGAAAGAGAGAGAAAGAGAGAGAGAGAGAGAGAGAGAGAGAGAGAGAGAGAGAGAGAGAGAATTTTTAATATTTATTTTTTAGTTTTCAGCGAACACAACATCTTTGTTTGTATGTGGTGCTGAGGATCGAACCTGGGCCCCACGCATGCCAGGCAAGCATGCTACCGCTTGAGCCACATCCCTAGCCCAGCAGAACTATTCTTAACAGTAGAGACCTATACGGAGAAATAAGAATCAGGGGGAAGAGAGCAAATATAACAAAGGGACACACCCTACCTGGCCTTTGCAATATTTTCAGTAGTGTAATTCTATGATCATTCTAGATTCTCTGTAAAAAATAGCATATAAGGAACCTAGAGCAGAAATAAGGCTCCGGGTCCGATAAATATTGTTGGTGAAAAATGGTTGTGACTTGAGTTAGGGTGGCAGCAGGTAGGATGTGGAGAGAATTGTATGAATTTTGAGAATATAATTTTGAGAATTGTATGAATTTTGAGAATATAATTTCTTGAGAATAGAGAATCTGAGAGTAAGAGTCGAAGAAGATTCTATAATTTTTGGCCTAAGTAATTGTGCATGAATGGAAATGTATATAGGAGTAGGTTGGGTGGTAGAAATAGAATTTTTATGTTTTAGATATGCTAAGTTTTTATCCATTAGGCATCCAAGAATATATGTGTCTTGAAAAGAGGGAATGTAAATCTAGATCAGGACTGAAAACAGTATTTTGGAAGTTGTCAGAATATGTAATATTCTGAATATGTAATATTCAATATGTAATATTCAACATAGTAAAGCTATGTGTCTGCGAGACATCCCTTAGACAGAATTTGACAAACCTTTCCTGTGAAGCTCAGAAATATTTTAAGTAGTTTTTATTATTTTTATAATTACTCATCTCTGATCTTATATTGTTATAGAATGTATAAACAATTAAGCCAATGGGTATGGCTGTGTTACAGTAAAACTATAAAACTTTATAGGTACTAAGCTAGATTTGTCCTACAATCAATAGTTTACTGACCTCTAACCTTAACAGTGAGTAGAGACAGAAGAGACCTAAACCGTAGCTGAGTCCTAAGGTAGTATTAACTCTTAGAGCTTTGAAATAATGGGAGAATGGAGACAGGGTTATGAGAAGGAATATCCAGAATATCCAGTGAGACAGGATAGAAACTCAGAGTATGTGGAGAGGTTTCCATTTAAGGTTCCTCATTTCACCTCTGGGTTTAAGTGGACAAATGATTCATGTAAGAGTCCAAATAGGTAATATTCTGATTTCCTGTAGTCTTAGACATACTAGTTCTCTGATAATATACTTTAATAATTATTTTGTAGAGTTTATTTTATCATGTTAAATTTTCTTAGTCTTGAGTGTAAAGTTCTAATTACAATTTTTAGTACATTCTTTTGAGTGGTATTCTAAAATTTTTTATATAATCTAATATGTGGGGGCTTTTTGTTAAAATGCTATAATTGGATATTTCTGTTTCAGATTATTTATCTGGTTTTGTGTTGGAGGATATACATACGTGGGAACAATGAAAGTAGAACAGAGTTCAGAGATAAAAGATATATCCTTTAAGTTTGAGCATTTCTATTTCTTGAGACCTTTGAAATCTTTGTAAAAGGATGTTGTTGCATATTTTCTATTAAATAATAAGTATGAGCTGTATATGTACATGTGGAATTCACTATACCATCATTGGTAAAAGGACTTTCACAGACTTGTAATGTTATAACTCAGAAAGATTACTGATAATATATAATCAGAAATTTTGGTCAAACTTGTATTTAATTTGTGGAATTCTAGTTCTAGCAATCTATACCTGGTGTAATTTTAATTTTTTTGATATTACTATAAGCACAGATGTAAAGAGAAATAGGAACTATGGAATTCCTTTAGATGTGTATTTTTTTCTTTAATTTTAGGACTTCAGACATTAGAAGTGGTTTTGAAATTTTTGTATTGCTTACTGACAGACATTATGTATCAAGAACTCACATTATTGTAGGTCACTGAATTAATTTAAGAAATACCAATTGACATCATTCCTTTAGGGAATTGTGGGCTGCTCTTTGATATTATTGTCTTTGTCAAATGTGAAAATTTAGAATAAATTTTATTTTAGTGTAGAGGATCTTAAGAATGAAGTGATATCACTCTTCAAATTTGTTTTCAAATGGATGGCAAATGAAGTTGATAGACTTTCTTTCTAAGATAGTTTTCTCTCCAAAATAGTAAAGTACTTACATTTACCATGTATTGTTGTATATTATTGCTTAATCCTAAATGGAAAAGAGGTTTCAAAAAACATTTAAAACTCTTCAGAGTTATGTTCAAAGGTCATTTGTTATTTGTGAAAGAAGGTAGCCATAATTAATATTCTTATGTGCCTATTATATTCAAATGTATTTATATTCTGTCAAATATAATGTGTTTTAGATGAGATCATTAGGAAATAAAATTTTTCATTGTCATTACTTAACAGTTGGGCAAACCCTTTTTGCTAAAAGGCTCTCAATTATTCCACTAAACAATGGTGGTAAGCATTTTTAATTATATCAAATTGAACCTGATTACTTGGTATGCTAGTTATCTGCTCAGGTAATTTACATTCTTTGTGCTCTGAAATATTTTAGCAACAAATTGACAAATAATGAATTTATGATGCAATTTATTTTCTAGTCATGTAGATTACATACCATGATCTAGGGCAGTATTTAATATGATAGATTAGTAAGACCTTTGTGATAATACTTCTTATGTGTTGTGCTTCCACTGATATTATTTAATTATTATATATGTATTTAGGGTTGTTCCATGTATGCCTCTTACAATAGCATGTAGAATAAAAAATACTTTTCAAAAGACTTTAAATTGGCATATCTAATTTTGCCCAAATAATTTATAGTTAGTTATGATGGCAATTTTATATTTAGAATTCAAGCTACCTTTTTAATCAAGGAGACCCCAACTTTACTAATACTACTAATAGTAATACAAAGGAAGAGGTCCTCATTCTTAGCTTTTATCAGCCATCTGCAGGATTCTTTATAACCTGAAGAATACAGAACTTGGGGGTTTGAGGTAGTTTCTCAAGTTGTATGTAATTTTGGAGTAGCTGATTAACTTTTGGTCTATGTTTTTTCATGTGTAAAAAGAAAATTTGGACTCAATTGTTTTATTGGTCATCTTTAAATAACTTGTATATCTTATATTTACTATTCACTAATTGATATACTAAATATTATAGGAAGTATAAAATAAATAAATGATGAAGAATTGTAAGCTAGTTGGCATAAAAAAAGCGAGACCAATTTAAAATTATATAAGGCTGACAATATGAACACTGCATACTAAAAGGGAAGTAGTATGGATTTGGATGATCTGGGAGGACTTTCTGAGGAGGATAGTGCTTGAGTTATACTGGAAAAGATTTGGATTGGAGGGAGAGGATTGCAACGCAAGGATGGTCATAGAAAGTACAGGTGTAAGTAGACATAAATGAATGTAACATTTGTAGCACTCATTGGAAGCTAATAGGTAGCAGATTTAATATGTAGATATGAAGTTTCTTGAATGCTATCTTGAAGTGTTCCTGTTTGATGATGTGGTAACTGGAGACTTTTAAGGTTTACAAGAAAAAGGGTGATTCCATTTCATTATGAGGGTAACCTATAGGAATAAATAAAGGAACTTGATATCAGGGACCAGGAATAACCAGGTGGTGAGTTTCATAGACAGTTTCAGAACAGCAGGCTTTTGCTTAGTACTGATTTTTAATACATAGGATATATATAGGGAGAATGAATGAAGGATTGGTTTATGAATTTATTATTGTCATTTTTTTAACCATGAATATTTAACATAGGAGAAAATTTCCTGGAGAACATTGTTTCCTGGATTTTATATACTAATCTAACATTTACTACTATGGAATATCAGAGGCTTTTATGTTGGCTTAACTTTGAATCTGTGATCTTTCTACTTCTGTGGCTTCAATAAAGCATCTCATTTTTTCTACCGATTTTTGTATATATTTATCCACTTTGTATTTAACCATGTGAATTACTTGAAATGACCATGACTTGGCTGACATTTTTGTCATTCAGTCTTCACATATAGTTTAGGAACTATGGTCCACCACCAGTTAGAGCCCATACCTCTAGAAGTGCTATAGGAATTGTTACTATACTGTATTTTTGGAGAGGACATGGCTAGGAATTTTTCTCTTATTAGTAGCTCAAGAAGTACATTGAACTCAGCATTAAAAGAGAATAAAATTATGGCATTTGTAGGTAAATGGATGGTGTGGGAGAATATTATGCTAAGCAAAGTAAGCCAATCCCAAGAAACTAAAGGCCAAATGTTTTCTTTGATTAGTGAATGCTGATCTGTGATGGGAGGGGCATGGGAAAAATGGAGGAACTTTGGATTGGGCAAAGGGAAGGGTGGGGGAGGGGTTATGGGGGGAGGAAAGATGGTAGAATGAGATGGACATCATTACTCTAGTTTATATGCATGATTGCATGAATGGTGTGTCTCTACACCATGTACAACCAAAGAATTGAAATGTTGTGCTCCATTTGTGTATGATGAATTGAAATGCATTCTGCTCTCATGTACAAGTAGAACAAATAATAATAATAATTACATTGACATTTAGATGGGTATTAGAGTTACAATTTCAATAATTTCCGCCTTTCTATATTGTAATGCTATAATTTTTATGTAGAACCATTTTATTCTGCCTTGTTAGTTGAGCACAGGTTTCTCTATATTACCAGAGTGTACATTCCTTACAGGAAGATAATTGATTTTATGTGCCCTTGTTCTTTGAGAACACTTATTACAGGTTGACAGAAAATATTTGATTTAAAATATTTTCTTTAGTGGTTATGTCTAAATATTGACTAAAATTGGAATTGTATTTTATTTTGTAGACTTCTTTTTAACTCATGTTTTAACTTGGTGAATGATATTTGAAACAATAGGCTTAAGTTTTTAATATTTCTCAGTGAGATTAAGCTATTTCAGCAAATAACATAAGATTCTGAAAAAATTTAAAACTAATGTTAGCCCAAAAAGAAGTTAGTCTAAAAATTCATGGAAGTATTTGAACAATTTAAACTAGAGCAAAAAATGGGAAAAAATAAAACAAACCTTTTTTAATCAGAATATATTGGCAAAGGACTTGTTGGTTTAATCTCCCCCGTCTTTTCTCCCTATATGTGTCTGAATAATCATTTCTATTGGTCATTATAGAAACAACAGAAGTTGTAGAATTGAAAAATGTTAATTATAAGAACTTTTACTACAGAGACATCTGATTTTTTTTCATTTTTATTTTTTCCTTTTTTTAGCTTTGTGAAGATTTAATTGACAAGTAAAAATTAGATGGTGTACAACATGATCTTTTTTTAAAATTTTTATTGTTGGTTGTTCAAAACATTACATAGTTCTTGATATATCATATTTCACACTTTGATTCAAGTAGGTTATGAACTCCCATTTTTACCCCGTATACAGATTGCAGAATCACATCAGTTACACATCCATTGATTTATATATTGCCATACTAGTGTCTGTTGTATTCTGCTGCCTTTCCTATCCTCTACTATCCCCCCTCCCCTCCTCTCCCCTCTTCTCTCTCTACCCCCTCTACTGTCATTCATTTCTCCCCCTTGTATTATTTTCCCCTTTCCCCTCACTTCCTCTTGTATGTGATTTTGTATAACCCTGAGGGTCTCCTTCCATTTCCATGCAATTTCCCTTCTCTCTCCCTTTCCCTCCCACCTATCATCCCAGTTTAATGTTAATCTTCTTCTCATGCTCTTCG
>NW_025999905.1:4204678-4276095 GCF_001458135.2 Marmota marmota marmota | reverse complement strand
CGGTGTATGTTCTGATAGGAGCAGGCTCCAAGAAGCAGTTTCCGCGGGTTATTTAGCACTGAGCCTGAGTAATTTGTCTGCGAGCCGCAGGCGAATGGCAGCCTGAAATTACCTGTTCTATGGCTGAATGAGCTGCGATCAGTTGAAAACAGGGATGGTGACGTCAGCTCTCCAAGATGGTGGCCGCTGGCTTCCTCTGTGGTCTGACCGGTGTGGAGAACCGAATTGGACCGCTTCCTTCCCCCGTCTGAAACCCAGAATTCAGCACTGAGTACGGTGATTGCACAGCTGGCAGAAGCCCGCAGAAACTGCAGCGCTGTATCTTTGCGTTGCTATCTCCTCGTTTCCCAGCGCGTGCCACAGATTCTAGCCACGGGGCGATTTGCTTAATAAGCAGCGTGACCCTCCGTGCGGACAAATCTCTCGTGTTTGAGCCCCCATAGCTGATCCTCGTGCGATGGAAATCCTTCCTCTAGGTTTTGGAGCACCCCAATTTTGCTGGAAATTCCTAACAAGATAGCTTTTAGCCGTTCTAACTCGTCATTCTCCCGTACAGTGATGTGGTACACGGGGGCACGGGGGTAATGCTCTCCCTTCGCCGCCGTCTTCCCAGCTATCTCCAACATGATCTTTTTATTCATGCATGAATACATTATGAAATAATCAAATCAAGGTAATTAACTTATCTATCACTTACTTTTTTTGTGTTGAGAACTTAATTTTTTTTTTTTTTTAGTTGTAGATGAACACAATGCCTTTATTTATTTGTTTTTCTGTGGTGCTGAGGATCAAACCTAGTGCCTCACAGGTGCCATAAGAGCAGCCCCTGTGTTGAGAAATTTTAAGGTGTACTCTCCTAGAAAATTTCGAGTAGCTAATGTATTGTTATTAACTATAGTTAGCAATACTGTACAACATAACTTCAGAATTTGTTCTTCCTATCTGACCAAAAATGAGTCTTTTAGTTAAACAGGATAGGCCAACAGTTCCTCTTTAGCTCTGTGCCTGATGTCCTGTATCATTATTTTCTTCCCATTAAGCTCTGCAGAATATCTGAATGCAAATTTAGCATGGGGAAGAGACATTAAAAGATGTTGTCATTTAGATTACACACACTCTGAGGATCAATCACGTAGAAAAGCTCCAATGAGAAAAAGATAGGGACATTTTAAATGGACAATAGGTTATGTAGAAATGCCAAGTCTGGAAGAACAGAGTGGTGGGAACGGAGAAATATCACCAAGTAGGAGGTACAGTGGCAGAGTGTGTAAGATTAGGTTCTGGAAATAGAGGACAAGTCATAGAATTTTGAGCTTGAACAGACTTAATATATATTTGTCTTGCTGAGAAATTACTTATTTCTAAATTGAATATCATGGCCTAAAAGGTTAAATGACTTGTTCACTACTGAAATCATTAGGAATTGGCAATAGACCTGAAAGGGATTAGAAATATTACTAATATTTTTATTAGTAATCAATTTAGACGAGAGCAAAATTCATTCATTCAACAGATATTTACAAAGTGTTTAATGTGAGCTAGGTGATAGGGGTAATATGATACCTGAAATATAATTCTTCTAAGATTATTGTTGGTTAGTGGGAAGACCCATTGGTAAGTTAGAATGTGATATTTAAGGTGGTAAGTGCTGTGATCAGGCATGGCTTTGAAAGCAGGAGAAATACCTATCTAGTCAGAGTGTGACCCAGGGCCCCTGAAGGCCTTCTGGGCAAACTGACATTTAATTAAAGTTAGTCTGTACTCTATTGGTAAATAGGAGATGACAGGGTTGTTTTAATGGTAGTTTAAAATGGGACTTATCTTGTGCTTCTAATTTTGAATTTGTTTCTATAGCTAGAGGAATTGAGTTCTTTTTAAATTAATATATTATAAATATAGTGTGTTTTACACTAAACAGATATACCAAACTATTCTTTATAATTAGGGTATTTGTTGATTTTCTTATTTTATAGTACTGTTAGCATAAAAGCAAGGACTGATGGAGAATGCTGGTTTTGTATTTTAGAAAGTAGTCAAACATGCTAATACATGTTTATGTTCTAGATTTTAAAAACATCAACTTAAGTTTTTTTAAATGTGAAAGGATCATGGATAATACATTTAATCTGAACATGTTTGTTTGAACTTGATGGGTGAGATTATTCTGTCTAAAATATAACCACAGTTAATGCCCCTCTATTTCTGTGTGCAAAATATGGAAACCATAAAAGTGCTTGAAGTATGGATGAATCATTTGAGAATAGGTTGAGGAAGGTCTTCCTCAATTGAGAGCAGAAATTATAATGAACAGTTTGGCAAATTTGATTATAAAAATGAAAAAAGTTATATGTCAAAATAATTAATATTTAAAAGCAAATGAACACCTAGAAAATATGTGTAATATCTAATATATTACTCATTAAAGAATAGCTAAAACATAGTAAAAAGCAAATGGTTTAAAGGAAAAGGATCAAAGATTGTGAACAACAGCTTAAAAAAGGAAAAAAGTGAATGGAAAGTGAACTTATCCAAGTGATTATCCCTAGTGATAATTAAAATAACATGAAATTAAATAAGGTGCACTTTTTATCCACCATAGCGGTAACACTCAATGTTGATGAACTTTCTGTTATACTTGTACTCTTAGGCATTATTGGACATAGTTTGGTGGTAGGTATCAAAAGCCTTGAAAATATTTGTATGCTTTTCATTGCTATTTTCAACTTTTAGATTAATATCCTAAAAAATAAACCAGAAACCAAAGCAAAGATAAGATTATATTCTTTACAGAATTATCATGGTAGTAAATGTATTAAACATTGGTTTGTCAGCCAAATACACTGGCATAGTCAAAAGGAGGAACAGGTATGCAGCCATTCAAAAATCATTTTTTGAATAGTATTTATCTTTTTAAAAAAATATTTATTTTTTAGTTATAGGTGGACACATATCTTTATTTTATTTTTATGTGGTGCTAGGGATTGAACCTAGTGCCTCATGTGTGCTAGGTGAGCACTCAACCTCTGAGCCACATTCCCAGCCTCTCATCTTTGTTTTTTAATCTCATTGTTTATTTAGAAACACGATGATGTTGCTGATGTATCAATTAGAATTTTTTGAGCACTTACTGTATTCTGTATTTAGTGTTATATTTCATGCTGCTAGAGTGGCTTTTTGTGAAAGTAGAGCCTAAGCTAAACAAAAGGTTGCGAAGTTGTACTCCTGGCAGTAGGATATGATGGTAGGATTTTAAAAGTAAAACATTAGTTTTGAAAAATAGATATATTGTTCCTTAGGGAATGTTCTTTCTAGCGGTACTGAATCTGTATAGCTCTTCCTAGCATGCAGTTTACAACTGTAGATACTCCCCAAGCACAGCAGATGTGAGAGTAACTGCAATTGGAAATTTCTAATGATTAATTTCTGCCTAATATCTGGTACAAACTTGGGAAAGGAGGAGGAAAGAGAAGGAGAAATGGGATAAGTTTTTCACAAGCGGGTGGTGGGAGCAGGGCAGTTGTAGGGGATAAGTCACAATTAAGTAACTATTAATATAAGGTAGTCTGTGGAAAAGCAGAAGAAGGAAAGAAAAAAATTGAAGTATTGTGGTATCATAGAAAGACATTTGGTCTTTGTTTCTGTAGTGTTCTTGAGGTACAACTTATTAAACCCTTGGAATTTTCTGAATAATAAGGGTGTTTTAGTCAGCTTTTTCCGCTGTGTTCAAAAGACCTGTCAAGAACAATTTAGAGGTCAAAGACTTTATTTGACACTTAAGAATTTTAGAGGTCTCAGTCCGTTAGTGCCACTTCCATGCTCTGGGCCCAAGGTGAGACAGAACATCATGGCTGATGAGTGTAGAGGAGGAAAGCAGCTTAGAACATGGCAACAATAAGCAAAGAGAACTCACCTGAGACAAAATATAAAAACCAAAGGCATGTCCCCAGTGACCTACTTCTTCTAGCAGCACCCTACCTTGCCTACAGTTACTACCCAATGAATTCATCAATGGATTAGTGCAATGATTATGTTAAGGCTTTCCTAACCCAATCATTTTACCTTTAAAATTTTTTTGCATTGTCTCACAAATGAGCTTTTGGGGCACACACATATGTAAACCGTAACAAAGGGTCATTTCATTCTGAGACAACTCTTGGTGGGCTCTTAAAAAGCTTATGGATAAGGGTTGATAGTCAGAAGATTCATCACAGATTAGAACTTGGAACTTTAAGCACTATTCCATAGCTACTAGGGAGGGGAAAGGAGATGGAGATTGAGTTAATTCCCAGACTTTGAGAATTTAAGCAAACACGCCTATACAATGAAACCTTCATAAAACCGAGGAATTGGAGAGTTTGACCTTAGACAAAGTATATCCACCTACTGGGAGATGGTGCCCCTCAAGGCTTCAGGGACAAAAGCACTTGCATGGACCCTCTATATCTATCCCTGTATATCTATTCATTTGGTTGTTCATTTGCACCCTTTAATAAATCAATAATAGAAAGTAAAGTGCTTTTAGAGCTTTGAGACCCCTTGTAGGAAATTATTGAACCTGAAATGGGTGGGGATGTTGTGGGGAGTTCCCTTATACTTTATAACCAAGATAGACAAAAGTGAGGGTAACCTTGAGACCTGGTGTTTGTGATGGGCATTTGAAGTAGGGGATCTGTGTTGTACGAAAAGACCCTTAAATCTGAGAGTATGAACCTTAAACTTTGGGTTATTGGTGTCAGAATTGAATTGAATTTTGGGATGCCCATTTGGCGTCAGAACAAATTCATGTCAGAAGGAAACACATGTCTCATTTGATATTAGAAGTGTGGTGTGAGTTAGAACAGCTGAAGTATGTATAATCAGGAGCAAGAAATCTGAAGGTGGGAGATAAGGATGTAATAGTTTGATGAGAAATGAGGTCAGTAGTAGATAAGGAAGTTAAGACAATAGAATAAAAAGTAGTGAGAGAAAATGCTTTAGGATCTTAAGCTACAAATGTTTAGCCTTTGGCAAGAAATTCTTTTTATGGTAGTTCTTGTGTATTTCCAACTGATAGGGATATTAATCATTAAAATATGTCTAGAGCAGGAAAAAAGAGACTTGACTAGATCAGGTAATCTTTCTACTGGTTAGATAGTATATACATTGGGAAGGTCACTTTAATTATTGAAAATGTGATGATTAAGTAATTTCCCATGTGACTTTGGGGTCAACAAAAAATTCTTGTTTGAGGTCCACTTGGGTAGAAGATGGCTAAAGAGCTAATACAGTTTGCTGATGTGGTATGCTGGGTAAATGTTGGTAATGAAGACTGTGAATGTGTAGCGCAAAGCGAAAACTGTGAAGCAAACTGGGCAAGAACAGTTTCTGAGCCTTTAATGCCAACCAAGAAGAATTAGCCTTTAGATTGCAGATCTGTCAAGGACAAGGAGGCACTGTCATCCTTAAGAATAGAGGGCAGGAATCCCATTTGGAGAGCAAAGGCAAATGAGTGAGGTGTGGTTGAATTGTTGTGTATTAAAGGATCATGTCAAGGCTTTCTTGAACTCATAATCTCATGATCTTATTGTCTATTTGTCATTTTTTTCTGGTAAAGCTGAAGCTTTTCACTTTAAAGAGCTTGAAGTTTTGCATATTCGTTCTTGTATAAAATGTTCACACAGCAATATTTAAGGCATTTATAAAACAACCTGAGTGTAGAATCCTTCTAGATTTGAATTATTATTTCCTTAATTGCTCACAGGCTAGTGATACACCTGATTTGGTCACATTTTTAATGATTTTTTTCAAAGCATTGGAGTTATTTTTCTTGGATGAAATAATCTTTCTCTTTTTGCACTCATATTTCATCAGTTTCTAGATCATTTACTTAATGCAATTACAGTAATAAGAACAACTAGTAACAGGTGTGGCCACAAAACAGCAACTCTTGGTGAGTGGTAGCTCAAGTGCTAAAGGAGAAGAA
The DNA here is from genome assembly GCF_001458135.2 of Marmota marmota marmota. Lineage (NCBI taxonomy): Eukaryota > Metazoa > Chordata > Mammalia > Rodentia > Sciuridae > Marmota > Marmota marmota. The sequence continues at coordinate 4,270,133 of NW_025999905.1, read as the reverse complement.
CATATGTATAGTAGACACTGGCCTGGATAGGGTTCTCCACAAAGGCGCCAGTCTCTGTGTTTCATGTGTTGGAGTTGGGGACGTTTTCAAAATGGGCATCTTCTGATATTGACAAGAAATCTGCTGATATTGCTTAGAAACTCTCCAGTTTTTCTATTCCTATGCTCTTAGAGGCTCTTTAGTTCTTTGACAATCTTTCATATATGTATTGGATATAAGCTATGTTATTATTAAAGATAAAAATAATGGTATATATTATTAATTAGAATGGACATTACAGAAGATAAAAACTTCTGAATAAAATAGTAAGGATTCTCAAATTTACAAGGGAAGGGTTTTTTATATTGATAGAATATATTTTGGTAGTAAAGTAAGGAGTGATATTGATTATTGAGATTTCGTTCTTTTAAACTTATTCTATAATTAGGATTTTACTTTTCATAGTTTTCTATTATGTTTGTGTGCATTTTTTTTGAGCTTTCTTTGTTTGAAAATGTGATGCAAACAATACACACATAGAAATTGAAATTTAGCTCTACTGCAGTCCCATAATCTCCTCTTGTTTTGTTCTGTTGCTAAGGCAGAAATTCCCATTTACTTGATTATTATCTATTGCCATGGAAATCGTTTTGTTATATTTCAATTTCACTACAGAAACAAGCAGCAGGAGCTAATGGACCATAAGAGGGAAATTTGTTGTTTAAACAATGATTATCTTTTATATTTGGCTAACATGAAAAGGGGAAAGTATAATTCCTCTGTCCTACAGCATGAGAAGGTAAATGGATGAAAGTTAGAGATAGAGTGTACCTGAAAAAAAATTTCTATCTGCCTTGTGAGTCAGAAATAAAATTACTGACTCACAAGGTAAAATTATAAGATGTGCCCATATCAAGTGATGTTTTATCAAATCAGAAAGGAAGACTTTGTGTCAGGTTGGGCCACAAGATGTATGTTGGAGTTGGAGTTTGGTGTATTAGATGTATGTTAGGGATCACCCTGGGGAGACGAAGGGAAAAGGTATGGGAATTGGGCCAAGGAAGTAACCAAACTACAATGGAGACCTGGAAAAAAACCTGCCAAGTTGGCAGAGTGGGGTCCTGGGGAAAGTATGACCTTCATAGTTGTTTCATATCACCCTGCTTTGTCATAGGATGCCCAAGGCAGGGCATTTATGGGGGATATGTTGAAGTCTCTTGGCCTAGAGGCCATGCATATGGACAGTGAGTGAGCCAGTTCTTCCAGAGAGTGAACTGGATGTGCATCTCTTTTGTCTGCATGGGTCTTTTTATTTTATGACAATCAATATTTTCTTCAGTTTTATCTATATAATAGTTATATAATTCCTGAATATACATCATCCCAATCAACCAAGTGGTTTTGTTTTTGTTTTTTCCTTTTTCTTTTTGCATCACTAGGGATTAAACACAGGACTTCACACAAGCTAGGCAAGTGCTCTACCCCTGAGCTGTATCTCCAGCCTCCAGCCAAGTGTTTTGTAAGAATCAACAGATGTTAAAATTTCTTTTGACTTTCTTATTTTATTTGAGTCCTTTTAGAATATTATAGGCTGCATTTTTGCCTCTAGCCACAGTGTGTTTTTTGTTTTTTTCAAATTCATAGTAGATTGTAGACCTTCATAGGAAGTTGAGGTTTTTCTTAACAGTATATGAGCATTGAATGCCAAATATTTTTCTTTGTTAAACTTTTTTTTACAGTGATTTTAGACTTCTAGAAACATTATAGAAATTGGCCAAAAAACTCAAATGTGTTTTTCATCAGATTACTATTATTAACATCTTATTACAGTGGTGGTCTTATTATATTCTCTTTTTTCCCCTTTCACTCTTTTCTCTCTCTCCTTACCTTCACACATTTTTTTTGGGGGGGTGGACCAGGGATTGAACTCAGGGGCACTCAACCACTGAGCCACATCCCCAGACCTGTTTTGTATTTAATTTAGAGGTAGGATCTCACTGAGTTGCATAGTGCCTCGCTTTTTGCTGAGGCTGGTTTTGAATTCACGGTGCTCCTGCCTCAACCTCCCCAGCCGCTGGGATCACAGGCATGCACCACCGTGCCTGGCACTTTCACACATTTTTATTTTGAATAATTTTTTTGGCTTGAGGGTGAGTTGCAGACATGAGGCCCCACTAGTTCTTCAGTACTTCACTTCCTATTTTCTCAAAATAAGGACATTCTTATAATCAATTCAATATAAATAGAAAATGGGAAATTAATATTGATACATTATTTCTATCTATTGCACAGATCCAATTCATAATTCACCTATTTTCCCATTGATGTTCTTAATAGGTACAGAATCCAGAGCTTATGTTTAGTTGTCTTGGCTCCTTGATCTCTTCAGTCTGGAACTGTTCCTGCGTCTATCCTTATATGTCCCTTTATGACCTTTGTGTTTGTGAAGAGAATAGCTACATTATGTTTCTCTTGTAGGGTTTTTCTGATGGTTCCTCATAAATAGGTTGAGATTACCAAAGAAGTGATGCTGTTTGTTCTCAGTTCATCAGGCTAAAAGATGATCTAGGTATATCTTAAATTTTTCTTGCCCCGGTCCTGGAGCTATCATGGATTTCTGATTCATTTTAATGGAAAATGACAATTAAAAACCAAGATCTGGGTCCTAAGCTTAATGATAATGGGTGTCTTACTTCTAGAGTTTTTAAGTGGACAATCCTAGGAAGTATAGGTTTGCATGTACATACCTATACAAACAATATATGTTCATTTATCTATCAAAACAGCATACTATAGGGCATAGCCACATCAATGTTTATAGCAGCACAATTCACAATAGCTAAACTGTAGAACCAACCTAGATTCCCTTCAATAGATGAAAGGATTAAAAAAAGTGGCATATGTACACAGCTATAAAAGATACTAAAATCATTTCATTAGCAGGTAAGTGGATGGAGTTAGAGAAGATAATGCTAAGTGAAGTTAGCTAGCCAATCCAAAAAAAAAAAAAAAAAAAAAAAAAAAAAACAAACCAAAACAAACAAAACAACAACCAACCAACCAACCAAACAAACAAACAAACAAACAAAAAAAACAAATGCCAAATGTTTTCTCTAATATGAGGAGGCTAATTCATATGGTAGGGAGAAGGGAGGAATAGTCGAACTCTATAGAAGGGAGGGGGCATGGGGTTAGAAATGATGGTGGAATGTGATGGATATTATTATTCAAAGTACATGTATGAAGACATGAATTGGTATGAATATACTTTGTATACAACCAGAGATATGAAAAATTGTTCTCTATATGTATAATAAGAATTGTAATGCATCTCATTGTCACATATAAATACAAAAATAATTAAAAATGTCATTCTAAAGTGAAAATAAAAAATTAAAAAATAATCTTAGTAAAAGAAAAAAAAATGTTCCCAGTGGTATTTCAAATTCTGGTCCCAAACAACAGAGTTTCTTCTTTCTCCCCACCTTTATACTTGTAGTTTACTCCAGCATTGAAAAACCTGGCTCCCATTATTTTTAATATACTTACTAGTTTGGTTAGTTCTTTTGTATGTAAACCAATTTGACCCCTATATGCGTTACCTCCTTAACCTTGCCCAGTGACCTCAACCATAGGGCTGAACATTAGTTTCTTACCTTGCTGGCCATGCCAGCTACTTCCTTAGCCCCAGTCATGGGCAAGGGGCCCAGATACTTTGTTTCCTAGCCCTATTATTATTTTCTTTTGTATATAAAGTGGTACATGGAATATAAAGTGATTAGACTGAGCAGGTAGTATTTGGTATGGGATATGTCATAAAAGAAAATTTCAAATTAAACATGAATTCTTTAGTATTTCAGTTTTTAAAAATTATTATTCCAGATGTGAATGACAGGTTTTTAGTGTTTAACTTAAGATTCTTTCATGGATGATAATAATAGCACTAGGATAAATGCTAGCCATTTCTGATATTAAAGATAGCTTCTTGTTGAGAGCCACAGCTGAAGGGGCCCCAGCAAACTTCCAGCTGCCAGCAAACTTCCAGCTGCCGGCTGATGATTGGCTCACAGCGGCCCCAGCAACATCTAGCTCATTGGCTCCTCTGCGGTGATGCTCATTGGGCTGTTTCCCTGCCCTTTCAGACCACGGAGCTGCTCATTGGGGGACTTTTTTGGCTCCGCCCACGTGACCCAGCCAATCGGCCTCAAGAGCAGGAGGATTGTGGGAGGTGGAGAGAAGCTTGTGTGGGAGAGAGAGGCTTGTGGAAAGCCGGTGGTGGCAGTTGAGGCTCTGAGGGTTTTTCCTGAGAGGCTGTTTTGTTTGGCGTGTGTGGTTCTAAAAATAAAGTTAGTTTCTTTTGACAAGTGGCTCCTGATTGTGCCCAGCCAGACTGCGGCAGCTTCTGGATAAGAATTCATCTACATTGTTAAGGCATATTTTTCTTTGGTTTCTTTTTGGATTTAATTCTTGGCAGCTTGATAAGCAAGAGCTATTAGTATAAAACAATTTTTTATTGAGGCTTGTTTATTGGTTTGCAATAATGAGAACAGTTATTGAGTCTGGTGATTTTGTGCTTTTATTTTCAAGTAACAAAGTGTTCTTATTTTGTGATGATACCATAGAAAGCTAGTTTAAAAGCTAGTTTTAAAGGATCTGTAGCTTTGAGAGGTTATAATTTAGAATGGAGGCATGGTAGTCAGAGGAAATGAGCCAAAGTTAAAAGCCTTTTCTGTACCATTGCATCTGTAACCACCCTCAAAGTACTCTGCACTTTATGTCACAAGAAAGCCTCAAATCCTGTGGGTAAATGTTATCTGCAGGAACCTCATCATTTCTGAAAACAGTTCTTTTATTCTTAGAGTGTTTGAACAAGAAATACAAATAATAGTATTTTCTCTTCTTTTTATAGGACAACATATAGATATAGGGATTCTTCTGCTAGTTTTGAATAAGTGCCATTTGATACAAAAAGCAAAATCAAACTTAAATTCAATGGATGATAGGACAGAAACTTATTGTGTTATGTTGGTTAAATCTCTTTTGTGAAACAGGGTTATCAATTTTTCATTTATGTGGGGCTGCTTTATGCCTTATTTTATTTTGCAGAGTAAATTATAATTATACTTAACAAGCTAAATATTTATGGCACAGATATTTTTGCAAATAGATTTAAAGATAGAGCTTGGTTATATACAAACTGGAGGGAAAACAGGAGTATGTTGGATTTGGATAGAACAGTGAGTGACTCACTCACTGATGAACAGTGAGTGACTGAAGTGAAGGCTCATGGCTCTTTTTTTTTTGTTTAAAGTTTTACATTTTCTCATAATTATGTTGAGTTTTTCCTTTGTCTAATGTAATTTAGTTATTCTTATACCCTGCCTCTTTCATTTGCCTCTTTCTTTTAAGAACACATTTACTCACAAAATAAACATACATACACACATGAATTTAAATAGTTGACATACTTAAAAATATTCCCAGCTGAGGATTGTATAGAACCTATGTATGTGCTCTGTGTGTGTGTGCGTTCACATAAACATAGCATTTTCAAATAGCAAATTATATACAATCAAAGTATTTGTAGGTGTTCCTTTTGTGCTTGTTAAGTGAATGAATGAACATATGAGTCTAAAAGCAGAAATGGTATTAAGGACTGGAGTTAACTAGATATAGGGATGGATTATTCATACAATGGTAATTTATTCAGAAAAATGTATTTGTTGTCTAGTTGGTTATTTAAATTATTTATTAATCATACAGAGCAATTTGTAGGTCGTATCTGCTTTCTTACCCCACTTTTTTGAACCAAATCTTACTCCCAGTTGGTAGAAGTTAAGTTGATAATTAACTGAGATACACAGATAATTCACTGGAAAAGATAAATCATGCCTTAGAAGAAGATGGTGATCTGTTAGTGGGACTAGAGATTTATGTTTTCCTCCTATTAATAACTCTTTTTACTTCAGCTCATTTTCCATTTTGTGATAGCCAAGAAACTCTGTAGAATCAAAGTACTTTTTTTTTTTTTTATGATAGAAACCATAATGAACCACCCAGGACATCTGCCTTTAAAAACAACAATACAAAGATAAACTTTCTACAGTTATAACTTTAACATTTTATTATTTGTGGTGGTATTGCTATTGCTGTCTGTGAAAATTGCCACTTGTCATCTTTTTGGACTATTCAAATGTGTGGTTGGGGACTCACTTTGGCCTGGGATAGTGGTCTGGATTCTGTTCAGGATTTTCAAACAACTTTCCTGATGTTCTGGAATGTCAGTGAATGAATATTTTATTGCCAGATTGAATAGACCATTGGAAATCTAAGATTTGGTACTCTCCTCTTCTTTTAGATCTTTGTCTAAATATTGTCTTGTCAATGAAGCCTTCTTTGGTCATTTTATTCATTTACCCCTCACTCTGCTTTATTTTCTTCATAGCACTACTTGACATAATTTTATTTATTGTATTTGTTACCTGTCTTACCCAAAGAAAAAGGTCCAGTAGGGCAGGACTGCTGCAATCCCAGTGCATTGCACATAACAGGCAATTATTCAATATTTGTTGATAAATGAGGTCTTAGAAAACTCACTTAATTTTTATGACTTTATGTCCTCAAGTGTAAAATGGTACTATTTGAAATACTTTTTATACTATAATGTACATTATAAAATGCTCTGCCTTTCTTAATGAAGTTGAAATTCTGTATTCATTAAGTACAATTTGTGTAATTTTGGTAAAATTAATCAAATCTTTGGAACTGTGGAATCATATTTGCAGTTATTATTAACCATATATTCTCAATTATTATTGTATATAATCCAAATAATATTTTAATTCAGAGGTTAGACTTTTTTCCTTTTTGGTACTGGGGAATGAACCCAGGGGCACTTAACCACTGAGCTACATCCCCAGCTCTCTTTTTATATATATATATATATTTTAGTGGTCAGGGTCTTGCTGAATTGCATAGGGCCTCACTAAGTTGCTGAGACTGACTTTGAACTTGCAATCCTACTGTTTCAACTTCCCGAGCTGCTGGGATTACAGGTATGTGCCACTGGGCCCAGTTCAGAGATTAGACTTTTTATGTGCACCTGTATTAATTGTTGCTTATTCTATCCCTTCTATCCCTGGAGAAATTGATGTGCTTTCTCTTGTTCAGAGTTGCCTCTCCATATGGTTCAGGGTCTCCACTCCCAATTCCTCAGACCCATGCTCCATTATTTATTTCTTCTATTTTTAATTTGTTCTAGATAGTTATACATGACAGTAGAATTCATTTTGACACATTGTACATAAATGGAGCACAACTTCTCATTCCTCTGGCTGCCCATGATACTGAGTCCATTATTTATTTCATTTCTTGCTGTTTTAACCAGTTCCTTTGCACTATCTTTCTGAGCTTTTGAACATGCCCACCTCTCTCATATCAAAAACAAAAATGAAAACACTGCAAACTCTTTCTTGATTTTGGGCTCACTACTTTATTGTTTTTTTTTTTTAATCCATAAATAAGCTTTAGAATCTCTTGTCTATGGTTGACCTATTTCCTTGCCTCCCCTTTGCATTTTGGAGTCTTGCTCCTTCTTACCCCTGGGATCCCTTTCATGAAGGTCTTCAATGATCTCTCATTTGCTAAATATATTCTTTTTGCTTTTAATATTTTTGTATGCTTTTCAATGCTTCTCTGAAATTACTTTTCTTCTGTGCTTGATCCTTTCAAATGGTATTTCCTTAAAATATTCTTTTCTTTTGACCAATAAAATACAAATTAATAGAGTAGTGAAAGGAAATCTAGTAGAGTAGAGGAAGGAGAATGGGACAGGGGAGAGAGGACGGGAGCGGGAAAAGGAAGGGAAAGGGGGGATCATGATCCAAAGTAGATTTTTATGAATGTATGAGTTTGTGGGGATGAACCCAATTACTAAGTACCCAAAGCTCTCATAATAAGGAAGATTTTTTTTTGGGGGGGGGTGCTGGGGATCAAACCCAGGGCCTTATGCATGCAAGTCAAGTACTCTACCAACTGAGCTTTATCCCCAGCCCCAAAAGTTCTCATAAAAAAAAATCTTATCTTTTGGTTTCTGTGACTCTACATTTATGTATTTTGCTCATTTATAACTGGCTGCTCCTTGTTAGTGGACTTATTATTTCTTTTTGCCTTTACTGTCCTTAAATGTTCTTCCTTTGTATAGCACGCCCTTATCTACATCCTCTGCCTGAGCAATCACAGCCAAATCCTTCATTAAGGACTGCTGCCAATTCAACACTGATAACTCCAAATTCTCTAGCTTTTGCTCAGATCTTTCTCTTGCATTTTAGATCCTGGCATCTAATTGCTGGTAATTCCATTTAAGTAAACTAGAGGCATTTCATACATGATACATTGATGATAACAAAAATATTCCTCCTTCCTCTATTTGCTGCTTCAACAGATGATAATAGTCTCCTCTCAGTTTCCCAAACCAAGTAGCTGATAATAATTTTTAGACCTTCATTAAGCTCACTGTAGTATGACCAGCACGGTATCCACTATATATCAGGCATGCAATAATGATTTTAATGAATGAGTGAATGAATATATGACCTGCTTTCTCATATCTTATATCCAGACAGTTCCCAAGTCTTGTCTCTTACTTTCTGCTCTTGAATTTTTTCCCTTATTATTCTTCACTCTACCTGTTCTGGATTAGGATTTATCTTCTCTAACTTTGGTGATTGCAGTAGCATAATGGTCTTCATTTCCTCCTACAGTTCCCTATTCTACATTGTGCTGCCCAATTCAAATTTATTATGGAAGCTTATAGATATAGTTTTATATATTTGAGTAGTCACAATGAAGAAGGTCATATTGATTTAACTTATTTTATTTGATCCAGTCTATCCAAAATACTATTCCAATATGTGGCCCTAGCCAGCTAAATGTTTAATAGGCACAGGTTGCTCAGGTCTAGCATACAGGTGAAAACAATTCTACCTACCCTGCTGTCAAGATAAAAAATATTGTTTCTCTCCTCTACTTCAACTTTTTAAATGAGTCCCCATGTCTTATAGGACAAATATCTCAACTTGGTATTATCTCTTTAAAGGTTTGACATGACCTGGTCCTTATCTACCTCACTTCATGGTATTTGTACTTTGAACCCCACTCTTTAAACTCCACCAGCTAACACCAACCTAATCTAGTTCTTAGAAATATGATGGGTGCTCAATTTTCTTAATTGCTTTCCTATCTTTATCCAAAAGCTACCTACCCTTTTATGGAATCAATCTCTCCATACTTCATCCTGAATGCTGTTTCCTTCATGAAGAATGCTTTCACATGTTCAGGTAAATTTTCTCAGCCTATGGCTTTCACAGTGGTTTGAGAACATCTGGTTAGAAATATATATTTTTAATGTGACGCAGCACATATATGCACACATACATTCTCATATTACTGTCTTTAGTTATAGTAAAATATATGTCTGTTAATATCTAAATCTTTGCCTATGTAAAACTGAAACAAAGTTTGCAAAGCATTGTTGTGTTTCATGAAGTATACTTTAGTGTTTTATATTCTATTTAAAATTTACATTAAAAATTCTGGCTATGACTATACTAAATCCATGACTCACAAAATTAATCAGCATCTGCAGTTAGAATAACACAAATTTTAAAAAAGAATAAAAACACAAATTTATACTAGCAGCAATCTTATACATATAAAGTCTATTATTGACATTTAGCAGGTTGCACTAACATTTGTGTTTCGTATGTGTCTCCCTGCTAGATTCTAAACTTTCTTTCTCTTTTCCTAATCTGTATGGTTCTATTGCCAAGTCCAATGCCTATTGCAATATAGATGCTCAATATATGTATCTGTTGAAAGACTCAAGCCCAGAAGAACTATTCACAGGGGTTCAAGGGCATATTTTAACCATCCAAGTTAATCAGCTGCAGCAGTTTGTACTGTGTTGTCTTGGCCCTTGTTGACTGAAATGCAAGCCCCTGGATGATAACATGGTTTTCTTTATTTTCAAATCTACTTATACCTGAATAAGCAGCTCAGATTTGTTCTTTCATTCTGGCAACATGGAAAATGGATAGCAGTGAGAACAACTTGATATTTTTTTATTATAATTAACTCAAGTACTGTAGAGAAACAGGTTCTGTTACTTTTTTGTGAAGGAAGCTGAAATTATGTTTATATTTAGAGATTAGCAATTTATATCTGATATTTTTGTTATTCCTGATAACACAAAACTAACTCAGAGATAAGCCAGATGGCTAATTTCTAGGTTAGTTTTACTGCTAATTAAAAGGCTGATTTTTCTCTCTCAAACTCAAGAGTGTGAATGTATTTATTGTCAAAATATTCAATAGCTGGACAAGTTAAATTGGTCCAGGAAGACCTAATTGGGTATTTTCCATCTTGCATAACTCTGGTGCTTATATTTATGAGAGCCTGGGGAATAGCTGTTAGTAAAGGTATTGATTACAAGTCTGCTGCTTTTTAATAGCTGTGCATTAAGTCAAGAAGTTAAATTTCAAGGGACTAAAATTTTAAAAGAAAAATAAAAATCTGTAGAACTAGTCTTTCACTTCTACTTAAGTGAGTAGCTTGCATTTATTACATCTGGAGTGTTGCTGTCAGTCTATATGAAGAGGAACTCATGATCAAATTGCTCAGATTTTGACAAGAGATCATTTTCTGGCTGGAGCATGTTGTAAGAATCAATAAATATATAATTTGCTATTGCAGATTCTTTAAAGATACCAAATATAATATTATTTTGAATATAGAATGTGTTTCTTTGGTAAATGTTTAAAACTCTTATAGCAGGGTCTTAATATGACAAGTAATAAATATACCATTGGAAAAGTGTTAACCAAAAGACAATATTTGAAATACCTTCAAATTATTTAGATGCTCTAATAAAGTATTGTTTTTATCCTAATAAGAAAATTAGTGATTTAATTATTTCATTTATAATGTTGAGGGATACACACAGAAGAGTTTTTGGTGGAGCTATTTTTACTGTCTCTGGCAGTTCACTTTTGATTTTTGTTTAGATAATTCATTATACTAAATTGACTATAGACATGAGTTAGAATATCCACATTTGTCTTATCTGTACATTTCTGTTAATTTTTATCTAACCTTATTCATATGTATGAATTTTGTTATTAGTGTTAGGAAACATTTAACCAAGATTGTAGTTTAGAAAGCCCCTCATGAATCTGTTCCACACTTGAACTCACTTGCTAGTTTTCTTACTCTTAAAATGAGTTCCTTTATATTTGCTGAGCAAATAATTGGTAATTATATGTTGAACAATTTTTTTTTATCTAGAGTTTGATATTATCTATAATTTTGATATCTGAAATTTTCTGATTTTGAAGTTGAAGGCTTCAGGTATATATTGTTATTATCATTATGAATTGAGAAAATAACTTGCATTTCAGCATGTTTTTTTTTTACCTTATTAATATGATAAGGGAATTGATTTTCAGCTCACTGGAATATCAAGAATGTTTTTCTGAGTTGTAACAATCTAATTGTTTTAAAGTAAAATAGTGTGAAAGATAATTTTATCATATAAATATTTTGACCTATTTTGCATTTTGGAAAATGGCTTATGTTTAAATACCTATAATGATTATAATCATGTATAATGGATATATAATTTATGGCTCTCATTGGTAATTTCTTTGACTAGAATATAAATTTTACTATTAGTCTGAGTTTGAAGTTTGCCATAGAAGTGAGGAATTGATATTATACATGGTCTTTCTTATCTCTAATGGGAATTTTTACTGTAAAGTTTATGCTAAGCTTTCAATGATATTTTATTGGTAATTCTGGTCTTCTCTTACTGTGTACAGATGTCAAATATCTTGCTCTTCAGCTAATAAACAGACTGTATTCTACTGTCTCATTAGCTTTTTAGTTAATTGTGTTTCAAAATGATCTCATTAGCCTTTTGATAAATATCATTTTAATTAAATATGCATAAGTATGGAAGGATATACAGTATAACAATGCAGTAATTAGGATATATTTTATATTGTATTATGGATTTATGATTGTATTTCTCATGCATAATAACTATATAGTTAGGAGCATAAACTAACCTGTTTTCATGTTGTAAAAATCACAAGTCTGTTAAGCATGTGGATTGGATTAATTGAGTTAACCTTTATCACAATGCAGAGAAATTGATATTGTAAGTTGTCAAGTTCCAAGAAGTAAATAACTCATGTTTAGTAGCTCGTTGTGCTGATTTAGAGAGTTGACTTTTTGCCTACAGGATTTTAAAAAATATTGATCTGAGAATGCAATTGCATATTATAAAAACCCCTGAGTTAAGTTCTCCAGCAAGATATTAAAATAATTCTTATGGTATTACAGAAGCATTTGTAAGAAAAAACACACTTTAGAGATGGAAAGAACTGGCTTCAGATCTCTTTTCCAGTTACAACTACCACAATGCCTTTGACTGATTATAATAATACCTGCCTCATAGGATTGGTTTGAAAAAAAGTGAAATAATTAAATTTAGTGAGTACTAAAAATATTAAGTATCATCATCATCATCATTGTAAAAGTCATTTTGTATTCTAAATGTGTTTAATTTTTCTGGAAATTTTGTTTATCAATTTTTATATTTGTGACAATTGTAAAATGTTGACTAAGTGAATTAAAAGTATATTAAGCTTTAAACGTTTTGTGTGTCTTGAATGCCAGTATAATTAGCACACTGAAAAAGATACAATGGATATTGAATAAATTTGCTGAATCCCTAGCAACCACTAATTTGCTTTCTGTAGATTTCACTATTCTGAACATTTCATTTAAATGTAGTTATATAATATGTGCTCCATTGTTACTAGAGTCTTTCACTTAGCATAATATTTTCAAGGTTTGTCATGTTGTACTATGTATCAGTACTGTATTCATTGTTATGACTTAACAATATTCCATTGCATGGATGTACTGTATTTTATTTACCCATTCACCCGTTGATGGACATTTGAATTGTTTCTATTTTTTGACTACTTTGAATACTGCTTCTATGAAGCTTCACATATACGTTTTTGTTTGAATCCTTCTTTTCAGTTCTCTTTGGTGGAGAGCTAGAAGTAGAATTGCTGGCTTATATGGTATCTATATTTAAGCACTTAAGAAATTGCTAAACTGTTTTCCAAAGCATCTGCATCATTTCCCAATTTCACATTCTCATCAGCTGTGCATGGAGTTTCAATTTCTCCACCTTCTCATCAACAAAAATTATCTTTCTCTTTGATTATAACCAACCTAGTAGATGTGAAGTGGTATCTCATTGTTGTTTTGATTTGTTTTTTCCTGATTGCTACTGATGTTTAACATTGTTTTATGTGTTTATTAGTCACACACCATATTCATATATACTACATATGTATATATACACACATATATAATGAGATTATAAAGCTGTTTTATTTTCATAATTTGTTTTTAACTGAAGTAATATTATATTTGTTCGTACATTTATACCATTACTTTTTATTCTTTATGGTTTTAAGCATGTGTTAACACAAAGTCAGTTGTTCATCATAATTTCTAGTGAACTAAGTATTATAACCATTAAAAATTGAGACTTACATAAGATAAATAATTTTCTCAAGGTTACAGAGCTTGTTAATGGTATAGGGTTTAGCTTGTTAATGGTATAGGATTTAAACTTTTTAAATCCAGAACTTGATGAGTTCTTAAAGGTGATACTCTATTACATCTCAATCATGTATTTTAAGCTTTCTATATTATTATTTTTGTTGTTGCTGTGGTTATTTCTTTATACCTGATTGTATAATTCCACAGAAACAAAGACTCACATTTAAAAGGACTTTATAATTCATAAACAGGCACTTTTACCAAATGTAGGAAATCTTTTCATATGTTTGCTAAGACATTGTTATTTAGCCAGGATTGTACCTTGTTTTCTATCTAAATGAGAATTAACTGGATTGTTTGTTAAATGCATATTTTTAGGTATTACCCAATATTTTATGAATGATTCAGGCCTAGAAAGTAAAATATAAGCGAGTGGGTGAGAATCACTTCTTTGGTGGTTCTATCTCATAAGACAATTATTATTATTTTTGATAGTTTTTCATCTCTTTTCTAGTACCTTTTGTTAGTTTATCAGTTTCTTGTATTATTTTATCTGTAGCAATATTTAAATATTTTAAAACTGGCAAATATGGCACCAATGTGAAGGGAGACTACTTTAGTCTCAGTTTCCATCCTGGGAGTTCTGCTGAGTTAATCCTTCAGTTAGAACTCCATTTCTGAGAACCACCTAAATTGACCAGAGATAGCACACTTGAAGCACAAGATCTCTGCCATGAAGGAGCCAGAACTCTTTTAGTAATTATAAGCATTTATTTATTTATTTTAATATATATGTGCGTATATATATATATATATTCATATGTGTGTGTGTGTGTGTGTGTGTGTGTATATATATATATATATATATATATATATATATATATATATATATATATATATTTAATTGTAGATGGACACAATACCTTTTTATTTTGTGTATTTATTTTTTTGTGGTGATAAGGATTGAACCCAGTGCCTCATATGTGCTAGGCATGTGCTCTACTACTGAGCCACAACCCCAGCCCAAATAAGCATCTATAAAAATAGTGAAGTCTTTTAATTAGATTATGATATCATATTAGAATATATTAAATTGTATATATTCCTTTGGGAAAACAAAAGTCTAGTCTGATTTCTTTAATGAACTGTGTGATACCTATAGCTAATATCAGATGAAGCATTCAGTGTCTTTGCACAGGAAATAACCCCAACTCTGTTTTCTCATTTACGCTGCCAAGCTAGTGGGACTATTAAATGGTCAAACTTATGTACTCAGATCCTACTAACTTTTACATTTTAAGAAAAGCTATTTTACAAAGAGTCTATTTATTTGACTCACAGGAGCTGACTGTCCTTTTGTTCTAACTTGGTAAGAACTGTATGAGTTCCTTTTTTGACTTAACATTTGTGAAATATGCAAGGAACTTCATCACAGAAATAAGGATAATGGAGTAGACTGGACCTGGAAAAGCTCACTTTGTAGAATTGTTAAGTCCTACATTTCTTCTATTTATTTATTTATTTTTTGCCTAAAAATCAGCTTCTTACCATGAAGCTCTATAGATTTTTCTTAGTTATTTTCTTTAGAAGCCATTTTTCCTTTCTGTTTATCTATTGTCATCAGCTTAGTTCAGGACCTTACCAGCTTTGAAATGATCAATACAAGGAAAAGTAAAAGGGTCAGAGGTGAATTTATTACAGGAGTGTTCACTTGATTGATACAAATGCTTTGTCAACAGGTTACCAATTTGCATTATTCAGTATTGATTTATAGACACTTATGACACTGTCAAACTCTAGTGTGTGAGCATTTTAAAAAGACTGGCTTTGTGCTTGGATAGTTCAAAGTGGCTCCCATTAAATAATTTGAAATCACTATGATGCAGGTTTGGCTTTTTCATGAACCAAATGGTGTCTTTACTGAAGACTAAAATAGAAAGGGTCAGAGTAAGTCTAGAGCATCAGAGAGGAGTCTGACATTTTCCTACCCATTATTAAAAATCAGGAAAAAAAAAACACTTTTAAGCTTTGATTTGATTCAAAACAAAAGCATAAGCCATTCTTGTCATCTGTGAGTTTCCTAATTTAAAAATGCATTCATTTAAATCTTTGATCTGTTTCTACATATTCTCCATTTATGCTTGGTGGGCAGAGTGAGTGGGATTTATGAACTACTGTACTCAGTAGAGGAGAAATTAATTTGGCATGATATATATAGGGTCAAATCTTAGTGCTTTTTGTGTGTGTGTAGTATTAGAATTTATTCTACCTTCATCACCCCATCCTTGAAGACATTTTCCTTTAGTTCCTAATCCTCACTACCAACTTGTCTCCTATAGGAACTTATAAGCATCAGTAAAGCTTATAACCAAAGTTTTCAAGAAAAACAGGCAAATTAACATCTCTATCCCAACTAGTTTTACAAGTAGCAGCTCCTGGAGCTTTAAGGCATCAAGAAAGCGGAAGCTTGCTGCCTGCCCTCTTTCACTTCACCTTACTTAGCAGATTTGAAAGGCAGTTTTCTCTCCTTTATTCAGTGTTTTTTCTCCATATCAGTAGTTTTGCTCCATTCTTGATATTTACTGAGCGTATTTACAAACACTATTTCATCTAGTTTTTAAAACAACTCTGCCCAGTAGGTGATACTCATTCCACTACGCTATGCTGCCTATCCTCCAGTATATCAACTTTTTTGACCATCTCTAATCCTTTTTCTTTTTTAGTGAAAATTTGTTATTTCCTTTCCCTACCATGTAGTTTCAGATGAAACATATTCTTTTAGCAACTTCTTTGTGAAATGCATGAGCTCTCTCTTTTCTTCTGTATTTATTTTTTTTCTGTCATATGTGCCACTTTTTTAGTGTTTTTAGGGCAAGTTGTATAATTCTTTGTAATGAGTAAACTGGATAATTTTGTAGGCCTCATCCTCAGTAGCCAAAAACAAAACAAAACAAAAAACCCAAAAAATGAAAAAGTAAATTACATTGGTGCTTTATTTTCACTTTTATCCAGGCTGATTATTGACCTTAAATGTGTAGATTTATGAGTATTTGCTGAAATATGATTCATAATTTATAATATTTGAGACAGGAAAATGAAACTGATAAAGAATTCTGACTTATCATGCTAGGGTTCCTTGTTTAATTTTTATAGTGTTAAAATTGGTGTTTCTAACCATCCTTGTTTATACATGGTGTTCATGACCTCTTTGGTAGACTAGGAGTAAAAGAGAAAGCTTTTATAATTTGAATTTCTTTATTTATCTGCTGCTCTGCCCCCATACTCATCATTTTATTTTCTCCTTTTTGGGGCATGTACTGGACTTTGAACCCAGGGGCACTTTACCACTTAGCTATATCCCAAACCTATCTACTTTTATTTTATATTTTGAGACGGCTGAAGCTGACTTTGAACTTGCAATCCTTCTGCCTCAGCCCCCTCAAGTAACTGGGATTACAAGCATGCTCCTCTGCCTGTGATTTACCATTTCACTTTCTATGAAGCAGAACTTGCTTATATTAAAGAAAAAAGAAAAGAAAAAGAACTCACATGAGAAATAATCGTGTCAGTGATCATCGAGAAACTTATAGGTAATGTTTTTACCTTTACATTTTTATTTTTGATTGATAGACTTCATTTTAAAAGAATATTTTGTTTATGAAAAATTTAAGCAGAAAGTACAGAATTTGCATAAAACTCTCTCTGCCAAGTTTCTTCTTTATTCGTTGTCTTGTACATTCTATGGTTTTGACAAATGCATAATAACATGCACCGACCTTTATGTTATTATACAGAATAGTTTTACTTCCCTAAAAATCTCCTGTTCACCTCTTTCTTTACTTGCCTACCACCACCAATCTTCTGAGTTTTTTATTGTCTACACTTTTGCCTTTTCCAGAATGTCATATAATTGTAGTCCTATAGTATATAGTCTTCTTAGACTGGCTTCTTTCACTTAGCGATGTGTATTTAAGACTCTTCTGTGTCATTTTGTAGTTTGATAGCTCATTTATTTTTATTGCTGAATAATATTCCATTGTACAGATGTACCATAGTTTATTTATTTGCTAATTGAAAATATCTTTGTTGCTTCCAAGTTTTGGCAATTATAAATAAAACTGGTATAAACATTCCAGTGCAGATTTTTGTATCTATATATGCTTTCAATTCATTTGGGTTACTAGAACCTTTTTTGTTTTTTAACACTTCAAGAAGTTAGAATGACAATGAATGAGTGTTTTAAAACAGTTTATATAAAAGAGAAAACATAAGCTTATTTCAGTAAATATATGTGTTTGTGCATTGATAGTGATTGATACCATTTTGTTAATAATTAGTAATTCATTTTTGAAATTTATTATTTACTTGAGAATATATATTTGTATTTTGTATGAAAAGATAGTATTGTGTATACAGAGAACAAAAATAACTCTTTTCAGAGCAGGATTGCAAAGTTTATAGACATATTTTTTGTTAGTGTTTGTATGTGTTGAATATGTTAACTTCACATGAATCCAATATAGGATTATTACCTCATACTAAAAGAGTCAAACATGACTAGTCCAGGGAAAAGAAAGAAAGAAACCTCTACTCCTGTCCCCAAATTTTTACAACTCTTTTGGGTATTGTTTCACTGAACAAAAACTTTTTGAATATACTTATTGAATGCTCTTTGTGTACTAGGGAATACCAGTTAAGAAAACAAAAAAATTCTGCCCTCAAGGAGCTTACATTTTAGTGATAGAAACAAATAAGAGCATTTGTGGAGAATTCTAATAGAATTCACAGTGCATAAAATATTTGCAAACAGTGTTGGAAAGAACAAAACTAATACAGAGAGCTGTGGAGTGGCAGGTGTGTCTGGGGAAACCTCACTACCCACAGAAACGGTGTGGGAATTAGAGGAAAACCTGAGAGTCCTGGGCTTCTCTGGATGCTGATGAAATGGGGAAATGAAGGGCATAATATTAATTCTGATGGTTCCAGGAAGATAAAATTGTAAGATTATGAGTGTTGTGGTGGCAGAGGAGAGGATGGGCTTTCAGGTTTTACTTTTTTCCATGGCTGTATAAATGCTGGGGAGGTTTGGTCCTCCCAGAGCTCTAAAAGTCTCCCTTGGTTTGGTGTTGATAGAATCTCAGAAGTTAGGGAAGGCAATGTTTTTATCTAAAGATAAAAGGGAAAGGATCTTTTTGGGCAGCTTATGTGAAAAGACCAGAGCTGGGCAGGGTTAAGGTGTGGATTAAACAGTGCCTCAACCATGTCACTAAATCCCCACTTCCATAACTCTTTTCCGCCTCTGTGGTATCTTCCTTCTAAAGCAACCCATTTTGCGGTTACGTGACA
The DNA here is from genome assembly GCF_001458135.2 of Marmota marmota marmota. Classification (NCBI taxonomy): domain Eukaryota; kingdom Metazoa; phylum Chordata; class Mammalia; order Rodentia; family Sciuridae; genus Marmota; species Marmota marmota. Next base: position 4,251,164 of record NW_025999905.1, on the reverse strand, counting down.
ACAGCCAGTGGCATCTGTGGAGTGGCAGGTAGAGGACAAATGTATTTTTTTTTCCTGCTTGGCATCAGAAAGAAAGAGAAAAGAGATGAATATCCCTTTCTTTAACATGGTTCCATTTTTTTATAGAAGCATTCAATATGAAGCAAAATTTATTCCCAAGTTTTCGATCTTTTGTTATGTTTTGTGTCTTATTTGCTAGTCGCTTATAATTTTTATGTGTGAGACTGGGCAAAACCTCAGGCTAATCGTTGTGTAATTTTGATTGCATCTCCCTGGCAAAACTGGAATGGTAAAGCTCTGTGAAATATTTGCCAGAGTGATTATTCTTTCACCCAGAATTGTGACCATTTGTCAATATATTCTGAGTTTCATAGCTTGGAGACTGCCAATTATAACTGATTAGCTTGAAATACTACTGGGCTTGTTTATTCTAAAATGGACACACCTCTTCACACCTTTTAAAATGTTAAATTTCTAATATATGCCATAAATATTTTCAGTTGTTCACTTGACTTCTGTTTCTTTAAAGAAATGGCCTAACTGCTCGTGTGACCTGTGAGTTCAGTCTCTGTACATACAGTCTGTCATTATGTTCTTTCTGGTCCACAGCGGGTGCCTGATAGTTGCAGTGAATCTTTTTTACAAACCTCATGATACATATTATGCCATAGACCTCCTTTAAATGATGCATTCCATACATGTTACTGAGATTTTGGTTTTGTTTTTAACTTTGTGACCCCATTATCCAACTGTCATTGAAAGAAAGTCAATCAAAGGTATACAGTCATTGAGGGGCTGCCATGAAGACTCTGCTCCATAGAAGAAAGCAACACACCCCAGTAATATCTTCCCTCTGAGGAGGGATGCAAGTAATAGAATGAAGCAGATGTATGCACTTATTCTGAGTGGAGGCAGGTTATAGAATTCAGGAAGCTGTTGCAGCAATCGGGAAGAAGACAGTGTCATCAGACAATGGAGAAGGGCTGTGCAGAGAAATTGGTGGATTAGCAAAGGAGAGAAATAGGCCAAGGAGAGTCCAAGTATGGAAGACTCAGACTTGCCTTTTGACTCCTCAAGTTGCTCTATTCTGGGGACAGGTAGATTCTGTTCTTACTTAGCTAATCATATAGCCTCTCCTTTCAATAACCCCTCCATTCCCTATTATATCACCTGACATATGCTGAGTGTGTTTCTGTTTCAGCGTTGTCTGAAAGAGTTGATGTGTCACAATTGCCTATTAAATAATAAATCATATTTTGAATTATGATAATATGTAACCCTTAAAGACCTTACACAGTGAAATAGTCTAAAACAAGTCTGATAAATGCCACGAATGGAAGTGGAATGTGTGAAAAAAAGAAGTGAGATTATAGGTTTTGTGCTAATATTTTCTTTCTGTGTATAAATTTTATTCATCTTTATACACAGTTTATCTGTTTATGCCACAGTTATTAAGAAACTGTAATAGTTTAAATGAGGAAGAAAAGATGGCTATCTACTAAATTGGTTTGGAGGGAATCTCTTAATACTGTCTTTTGGTCAAACTGCTAAGGCTCACTGATTCAGTGTGAACTTTGAGTAATGTGTTTTTTTTTAATTAGAGCTTCATAGTCATAAATAGTTGTGTTTATCTCAACAAACTCATACAAGCATGGAATTCAATTTTAGTTCATTATTGCCCCCTTTACCTTCACCCCTTTTCCCTACCTCTTCTCCTCCATCCTCCTTCCTCTACTAGACTTCCCTTTGCTTGTCTATTTATTTATATTTTATTTTTTTTTTACTTATACATAAAGGTGACATTCTTTGTGGCATATCTATATATACACATAAATGATTTTTTAAAATTTTGGTACCAAGGATTGAAATCAAGTGTGCTTAATCACTATATCACATCCCCAGCTCTTTTTTTTTAAATTTTTGAGACAGGCTCTTGCTAAGTTGCTTAGGGCCTTACTAAGTTGCTGAAGCTGACTTTGAACTTGAGATCCTCCTGCTCAGCCTCTCAAGCTGCTGGGATTGCAGGCACATGCCACAGTGCCTAACCCTAACATGATTGTTTAAGAATTCATTTTGCACTGCCTCCCCTTTCCCATTCCTCCACTCTGCCTCTCGATCTCCTTCTTCTCCATTACTGCTCTTCCCTTTATCTTTATGATAGCCTATTCTCCCACCCCTTTCCTTTATTTTACCCTAGCTTCTGCATATGAGAAAAAACAAAAACAAAACATTTGACCTTTGACTTTCATGGCCTGGCTTATTTCACATAGTATGACTTTGTTCCTTTCTATCCATTTGCCTGTAAATGTCATAATTTCATTCTTCTTTATGGCTGAGTAGAACCCCATTGTGTGTGTGTGTGTGTGTGTGTGTGTGTGTGTGTGTGTGTGTGTTATAAGAGAAATGAGATCCTGACAGCATCAATTGGCAATTATACTTCATCGTCTAGAGTTTTCTTTGTTTTTTAATGTTTTTGGTTATTTGAAAAATTCCCATTGTTAATTTTTTTAATACATAGATGAACTTCACAGGGAAACATTAAATGGGGACAATTTTTGTGGCTTTTAGTGCCTAAAGACCATAGATCAATTTGTATTCCTTTTTTTGCCATCCCACAATTTAACATAATGACTTTCATGATAGATGGAGGATTTTGTGAATTAGAATTGCTTTGAAAGGTAGTAACATCCAAGCTTAGGTCTAGAGAAGTAAAACTTTAATAAGGGGAGTGAAATATCAGACTTTCAAATATAGTTAGTATTTGATAAATGTTAATATTAAATAATGATCATTTTTGGAAATGTGATTTAATGACATTGTTCTTCTTGACTTGAAGGGATTTTTGAGACTAGCCCCTTTTTAAAAAAATATATATATTTTTAGTTGTAGATGGACACAATATCGTTATTTTTGTTTTATTGTTATGTGGTGCTGAGGATGAAACCCAGGGCCTCACACGTGTGAGGCAAGCACTCTACCACTGAGCTACATACAACCCCAGGCCAACTAGCCTCTTTTTTTTTAATATTATAAAGAATTAATAGTAGTACTTTCCTATTAGATGTCTTGGTTTCAATACTGAACTCCTTCTGACTTTATGCTATGATTTCCTACTGGTTTTCACAACTATTACCAATCTATGGCCAATGCCAGTTTAAACATTTTTCGTGTACTTGACACAAGTAATTGTATGCTTTTTAGGAAAATTAAAAGCACAGTACTATTATGAATATATTTCTTTGAAAGTATACTAATCATTTTATACACATGTAGTAAAATAGGTTTATCAAATCATTTAATTTTTAAAAGGAACTATTCTTTTGAACATACAACTTTTATATAAGGCTGGTATTTATACAGTATTTGAAAACATGAAGAAAAGCACATTTGAGGAAAATGTTGTGGTATTAGAAAATGTAAAATCCTATAGAAGATGCATTGCTTTGCCTGTGGATCTCATAAATGCAGTGGCATTTACTGAATACTGATATTTTCAAAACAATTTATTTCTTATAGCTAAATCTTCTTAGTCATGACATGTTGTTCTTTTAAGGAAAGAGTTTAAAAGTATTTGATTTCTGTTCTGTTAGAATTTGCTATAACATCTTATCTATATGTAAACCAGTAGTATCAAACAAGAAAGAAAAAGGGAAAATACTATATTTCAACAGTTACACATGTCTAATTTATTGAAAAAGGTCTATATTATTGGCATTTTGTTATTTAAGAATCTTTGGTCTCTTCTATGAAACATAATATTTTATGATTGTTTTCAAACAACATGCAAGCTGGGCACAGTGGCACATGCCTGAAATCGTAGTGACTTGGGAGGCTGAGGCAGGAAATTTGCAAATTTGAGCCCAGTTTGAGCAATTTAGTTAGACTTTGCCTAAAAAAAAAAAAAAAATTAGAAAAAGCTGGAGATGTAGCTCAGTAGCAGGGCACTTGCCTAGCATGTGCGAGGGCCCAGACAATAAGCTGGGCATGGTGGTGCATGCCTGCAATCCCAGCAGCTCGTGAGGAGAACATGACTTCAAAGTCAGCCTCAGCAACTTAGCAAGACCATAAGCAACTTAGCTTCTAAATAAAATATAAAAAAAGTTCTGTGTATTTGGCTCAGTGGTTTAGTGCTCCTGGGTTCAATCCCTGGTTCCCAAAGGAAAAAAAAAAAAAAGAGAGACAAAAAACTTGCAATTCATACCATCTTCCTTTGTGAGTTAGGAAAAAAAAAACTAGAATTAATTAAACCTTCAAATATTGAAGCCAATTGATGGAAAAACCTGGGTTGGATTCTAGATCTTTAAATCTTTTGGCCAGTACTTTTTGTAACATACCAAAGTAGTGGAAAAGCATAAAAGTCACCCAAAGAAATGTTCAATGTATTATATTAATTTTATCATCTTATGTTTTTTCTATACATTTATTATTGCTGTTATCATTTCCAGCAAAGGAAACAGACTGATTTAAAAGCTGAAAAGAAATTCCTTCAAAGTATGTAGAATGAGAAGAGCTCACAGAATTGAAGAGAGACTGCAGAGAACCAGGCAGATCTGGAAGGTGTTGGTAGTAAGAACACTTGGTAGTAAGAAAAGAGAAGAAAGGAAAACCCAGTCTCATGAATCAATTCTAAGCATCTCTTTGATATGTGTGTAGAGTTGACCTAATAATATACTATGTGTCTGATTGACTGAGCTTGGGTTGTATGCTCACTTTTCTATATACCAGTAGAGTGAGCATAGGGTTTTCTTGAAGCAACCTTCAAGGGATGCCTTTGGTTGAGAATAAAAGTTCCCAAATGTGAGTTGGGATGAGGTCCAGAATGGGGCTGTGGAGGCTGGGTTGCCACATATATCTAGTTGCCTGATAATTGATCATATTATATTAGAAAACATATTTTTTCCTGCCTTCAATATTATTAGCCTTTTCTTTAGAGTATACTTAAATTTTTTTTAAATGTATATTATCTAATAAATAGAGAAAATATTTTAAGTTTTTGTACCATTGCTTTGTTTACTCAGTAATACTTCCCTTCCTCCACCCCCATAAATGGCCAGAAGAAGAAAAAAAGAGGGGAATGAATCTAAGATAGTGTTTCTTTCTACATTTTATATACAGCGTCTGCTGCCCACAGCGAATGGAAATGATAGCTGTAATTTGTTGCTTGCCTACAGGTTTAAAGTAGTGGATTTAAAGTAGTATGTGGACATTTTATCTATGTTTTCAATGCAAGAACCATTGAGGTCAGAATGTTGGGTTCAGAGAGGTAATAAAGGTGTAGTGGAACATAGTGTTTACACAAATATGAGTTGTAGAGTGAGATTCCCTGGGTATAAATTCTGAGTCTAACTGGGTGACCCTGGGCAAGTTACTTGATGTTTCTGTTTCTGATTTTTTTCCCATCTGAAAAGACAGTAAATAATAAGATCTATTTCATAAGAGTGACTTGGAATGAAGTAAGTGCTGATTAGCATGATGCCTGGTACTTAGTAAGTAATAAATTTTAGCTATAATTATTTGTAGTACTCTTGTTAACTGTGTTGTTTTATTAAAAATAACACCTCATGTTTGTTGACAGGAAAAAGTACTACCAAGTTAAGGAAGAAGGAAGATAACTAAACACAAAGTAACTCAACCTAAAAACAATATTATGCTTTTTACCCCCCAGTGCAATAAAATAAATTGAAGACTATTACTTCAGAAGTACTTATTCACCTAGGTCCTGTTGTGCTTGCATTGTGACTTTTTATAATCACATAGTAGTTTTGAAAGACTCATTGAAACAACTTATAGAGCATGATTTTTTTCCTTTATTCTCTTTTCTAACATAATCTTGCCCACACAAGAGTACATGCAGTACATGTAGTTGTAAAGTATGATTGTAAGAGGAGCAACCATGAGTCTGTCACCCAGGAGGGTGAGCCCGTGGTATCATCAATGCATTGCTCCCCTCTCTGACAGAAGTTGGATTTCGTGTTTCTCATTCCTCCATTTTTTTCTTTGCCTTAATCTTCTTATTTGAAAGTAATTTTAAACTTACACAAAAGTTACAAGGGCAGTACAAAGAATGCCCATATGCTTTTTTTATCTTTATTTTGTTTATTTATTTTTATGTGGTGCTGAGGATCGAACCCATGGTCTCACATGTGCGAGGTGAGTGCTCTACCACTGAGCCACAACCCCAGCCCTGCCTATATGCTCTTTTAAACTAGGATTTATCTAGTGTTAACATTTTCTTCCCTTTGTTCTACAATGTGAGCTGTCTTTCTTCACATATATATGTGGATGTATGTATACGCATAAACTGAGAGAATGAAAAAATTATGTATATATAAAGATGTATATATATGTGTGTGTGTGTGTGTGTATATATATATATATATATATATATATATATATATATATATGGATGTATATATATATGGATGAATGTATAGAGAGAATGAATAGAGAGTAAAATGCGTAAGCATAGAATAAAATGGAGCATGGAAGGAATAGACGAACTCTAGATAGGGCAGAGGGGTGGGAGGGAAAGAAAGGAGGAGGGGGGTTAGCAATGATGGTGGAATGTGATAGACATCATTTTCCAAAGTGCATGTGTGAAGACATGAATTGATGTCAACATACTTTATATATAACCAGAGATATGAAAAATTGGGCTGTATTCATGTAATAGGAATTTTAATGCATTCTGCTGTCATTTATTTTAAAAATCAATAAAAAAGAAAAAAAAGAATAAAATATGTAGAAAAAATATGAATATTCTTTCTCTTCTCAGAATCTTTTGAAAGTTATGGATATTATTGCCTTCCTTTCCCTAAATATTTCAATGTGATTTTCTAAGAGTAAAAGTTTGTTTTGCTTAACTATGGTATAGTTTTCCAACATCAATAAATTGAATATTGATATAATGCTATTAACTTACAGCTCATAGTTGAATTTTGTCAGTATGTACTTTATACAATTTATTTATTTATTTCTCTCCAGTACAAGATCCAGTATAGTATATTATGTATTGTATTTAGTTGTCATGTCTCCTTTGTCTCTTGTAATCTTCAGTCTTTAACAATTCTTCAGCCTGCTTTTTTGTCACATATAACATCAATTTATTTGAAGAAGAGAGGGCTCTCCCTTCCTTCCTCACTCTTGCTTTTTTTTTTTTTTTTTGTTGATAGAATGTGCCCCATTTGGGGTTGGTCTGATGTTTCCCTTTGATTTAGATTCAAATTTTGCATTCCAAGCCAGAATGCTATATAAGTGATGTTTTCTTTTCCAGGTATCACATCTGAAGACACTCAATGTTTGCCTGATCAAGGTTTTGTCCAGTTTCTTTATTGCATAGACGCTAATTATGCTCTTGCTTTTTTGTTTGTTTGTTTACATATTATTTTAGTTGCTGATGGACCTTTATTTTATGTATTTATATGTAGTGCTAAGGATCAAATCCAGGGCCTCACATGTGCTAGGCAAGTGCCCTACCACTGAGCCACAACCCCAGCCCATGCCCTTGCTTTTAATAAGCAGTGTGTGAGGAGACATTTTCTGACTCTTCTTATGTTTTGCTCCTAGTAGAAATTTCTCCTTTTGACTTAGTGTCTGTTAATATTTCTTGCCTTATCCAGACATTTTTGTGATGGCTGCAGAATTTTGATATTCCAATGCCAGCATCTCCTTCGCCCAAACTTCAACATTCTACTATGAAACTTCCCTCTGGTATTTCTATCTTTTTAATTTTTTTCCCCCAGTGGATTATAATTCTGCGAACTTGTGACAAGCAGTACCCTTCTTTGAGCATTTCCTTATTTTCTGGCATAACAAGTTACTTAAGAACAATCATGTATTTTTTCTGTCCAGCCCTAGACCTAGCCATTTCTTTAAAAGTCACAGTTCACTTTAGAGGAGTGGCATTAAAAACAAAATCTGTGTACTAGGTTCACTGTACCCGAAAGTTGATTAAATTTTGGTTTATAACCAGTTGACAATTGTTTCTTCTTTTCATCCTTAAGCAGGTTTTGGTTATTTATTGGGTTTCTGTCTTTTAAGTCAAGATGCCTCCTTCAGAACCTGTGATATTTTAACTCCCTAAGCCTTATAGTTCCTTGTATATTTATCATGGTGTTCCTTATATGAATGTCACGATTGGCTACCATGTTGTAGGAAATCCAATAACTGCTCTAGTGTGGCATGAAACAAGCAGCTGTATGAAATTAATAATGATGCCTGTCATGGGAAGATGAAATAAAGTATTATGATGAGGCATTGTTGAAAAGGATAAGCATAAAAATATTTTCAAGAAATGAAATATTCATGTTGGCAGATCATGTTTCAGAACCTGACCAGTTTAAAATAATCACTTATAAATTCTACATCTTTCATGAAGTACAGGAAACTAAGGAAATATAGGATTGTGCAAAGGCCACTCCAGGATATTAATTTTATATTGAATTAAATTCAAAAGTTCAGCATCAGAAAGGTTAAGACCTTCTCATTTAAAGTTTACCTTATTTCTTAAGGTACTTCCTGTCTTTTTTTTTAAGAGTTCTAACCACAGTTTTTGCTACAGTGGATCTGGTTTTAGCAAAATGAGTAATTACAATAATCCATACATAATGTTTATAGTTTACATATGATGTTTCACTGTATCACTAATGTGACCCCACATACCTACACTGATTATGTAATTACTGTTATTGTAGAAAATGTTTCTGAGACAAATTATGTAATTTCATCAAAACAATAGAGCCATTCTCTCTATATATATTCAACTTGTTGCAAAAAAAAAAAAAAAGAATTGAGGCAGATTATTAAAAAAAAGAAAACCCAAACATAAAACCATCAGATAACATTCATGCCAAAAGCACATGAATAGTGAAGAAACAAATTTGCCAACTGTAAGATCTATTCTTTTTTAAAAAAATTTTTAAAGTCATATATGGACACAATGTCTTTATTTTGTCTATTTTTGTGTGGTGCTGAGGATTGAACCTAGTGACTCACATGTGCAAGGCAAGTGATCTGCCAATGAGTCACAACCCTAGATCTATTCTTATGATTAAGAATTAAATTTCATTTTATTCAATTTGACTCTTAATATTTATCACCTTATTTGTGCTATTAAGTTTGTTATTAAAATAGAAAGAGATGTAGAGAAATTTTCTGAATATAAAATGATAAGTTCTGGAGAGAACAAAGAAAATAAACATTGCTTATTGTGCATGTGTTTGAAGGGGGAATGGCATGTGTTGGGGGGTGGTCATACATGAAAAAGAGATGGGTAAGTTGAGCCTTGAAGGACATGTAAAAATTAAGTAGGGCTAACTAGGGCAAGGTGTTCTAGAAAGAGACAACATGATGGACAGTTGAGCCTTGAGAGGTAAATAGTGGCCAGGTAATCATGTCATCATATTCTTTGTTTTCAAGTTAAAGATACGTTGAAGACTTTTAAACAAAAAAGTGTCATGATCAGATTTGTTTTATAGATCCTCTCTTTAAATTGTGGAGAAGATGGACTGAAGAGAAGAAAGAATACTGGTGAACAGGAAAAGCTAGTCTAACACTTCAAAAGTTCAGGATAATGATGAACAAAGGCATTCCTAATTGGTTTAGAGTTCAAGCTTTATGGTCTTAGGACTTAAACTGGCCCAGTGCTAATAAGATGGACAAAATTGTAAATATGAGGGTTACCTAATTCTTATGATCAGAAAGGTTGAAGTGTCATTTCTTTTAGAGACAAGTGTTTTTTATACATTACATTTTCAAAATTAGTTTTCCCCTTCTTAGGTCAATGTTTCTCAAAATTTTATCTTCATAGGAATCACCTAGGGGTTTTGTTAAACTCAGATTCGGATTCATTCAGTTTGGGGCAGGATCCCCAAATTTTCAAGGTTACAGATAATTCTTTATACTGTTGTTCTGAGGTTAATATTTCAGGTAGCAAGAATTTACATCTTTTTTACTTTTCTGATGATTGTGGCACCAACAATAATGTTATAAATACAGAGGTCATCTTCATATGATTGCTTTCTGTGAAGTGCTTTGGGGTTGCATCTGGAGGGAAGGAGAGAGGGAAGAAGATAAGGATGGGGTAGGGGGTGGGGAGAGGGAGAAAGAGAAAGGAGAGAGAACTTAAAATACTGAAAATGCTGAAAGATAGAATGTCCTTTAGCACTGAGGTCTTCAAAATATGGTACATGATTACTTTGCAAGGAGTATGTAGTTGTTTTTGAAGAAGTCAGTTTTTCAGTCTTTATCATACTCTTCCCTTTATCATTCATCCACCTGCAAACCCTGCAAAACCATGTTTTCCTTTTCTACCTTTTAGTTCATAATTACTTTTCTCTCTTTTTACAAAAGGAAGGCAGATCTCTCACCCAGTACTAATCTTATTATAGTGCATATGTCTAGGGCGGAAAATTCCGCTTGCATCAGGAGTGGACAAGTTAGAAAGCATTGTTGTTGCTATGAAAAAGCAAATGACCTGGACACTTGGTAACAAGTCATTTTTTAACTCAGAGGCTTTCTAATTTTTTGATTTTGACAAATTTATAGGAAGATGTAATTGTGTTATGAATTACCAGTTGAAAGATTATAAGAACATTTGATATATGAAAACTGATTTTGAACATTTGAGTAGCATTGTTAGTTGAATAAATGAAAAAGGGTTTTTCAGTCCTTTCATAAAAAGAGAAAATAAAAAATGAAAAGAATATTGAAGTGGAAACTAGTCTTATAATAGAAGCAACTAATAATCATCCAGAAACATGAACTATTTTAAAAAGAAAAAAACTAGCCTTTTTATTTGATTAATAAATGTATTTCCAACATTTTTTTAGTTTGAACATTATAGTTTTGGGAAATAACACAAGCTTTAAAAGTTCAGTTTTAAGATTTTACCATAAATATTTTTGTTATAGAGAAGTATGAGAGGGTGACCAATTAAAAACTTTCAGAAATAAAAATTAGAGTAAAATTCTGTGGGAAAGTATGGATATGAGTTTAAGCAAAAAAGTGGACCAAATCTAATTTCTAACCCTGATTCATTTCTAAGAAATGTATGCTAATTTTTATCAAAATACTATGAATTTTTGATACCTTTAGTATTCTTCAAGAAGTGATAGAATAGTTTTACTTTAAATTAGCAACTTTTACAACATACTGGAAATTATCTTTTGTGATCATTTAAACTTATGATGAAAAATTTTAGATGTCAAGTGAAAGTATACATTGTGGAGTTTTAGAAATTTTTTAAAACGAACAGGGGAGGACAAAAAAAATGAAGGCTATTGCTTCAAATCTGTTTTCATAGAATGTAATTCACTATATCTCTGTATAAAATTTGGGTGATAAATAAAACTAAGATAATGCTCTTTAAGAGTATGTTATTTGTTAGTAATAAAGAGTATAATCCTAGGTTGTGAATGTCTCATACGCAGCTTTATGATAAAGCTGATCTGTTATCAACAATGAGTGGCACACATAGCTCTCTTAGATGAACACTTTTTCACTGAAGGAGAAGACTATTCCTAGGCAACCCCAACATATTCCTGGGAAAGAAACTTTTGGATCAACGCAGGCATGAGCAGACAAGTATTTTGTTTCAATAGAGTCCAATAGATATGATTTAGATGGGAAAAATTTATGTCCTAGGTTTCATTTGCCTGATTTAGCCATGCTCAGTTATACTGCAACTGCTATGATAGCTTGTGGAACTCTGAATAGTGAATTAGCTGCAAAATATGCTCCCTAATAATTGAATTAGTAAGTGTATATAATTATATAGAAATTACTCTATATACTACTGGATAATTAGATGTTGGTAAGTGCTTGCAAAATGCAACAATTTTTGTTTTGATATGCATACTGTGTGTTGTATTGGTAGTAGTGAGAATAATAGGGACCAGATGCCCACACTGCTAATAAGTTGTGAAACTGGTATTTAAACCCTTTTATTCAATATCATGTTCTTTCAACTCAGAAATTGGAAAAGCTGCCTAGTATTTTATACATATAGAAAACTGGTTCTATTTAAATATAGTTTATTGTTTACTAAAAGAAATCCTGGTGGTATTATAGGATTGTGCTAATTTGTTTATGGTTTTTTAAAACTTAAAAATTCAGGACCTAAGCAGATTTTATTAATATAGAAATTATCAACATTCAACATATTAGAAATTAATACTGAGAACATTTTAAATACCTTCTTAATTAATTTGAAACTGAGTAATACCCATTTTATATTAATACAAATAAGAAATTTTTAATGAAAAATATATTTTCTGAACAAAAATATTTAGTAAGAAGAGAGGCACTGTTTTACATTTTTGTAAATCTCTTTAATGTCTGGCTTAATAGAAACAGCTGTATTCCCCTATCTGCTTTAGTATTCAATTTGTTGTGGCATGTTTGGGTTGAAGTATATATCAAGACAATCTGCTCTCAGATCAGTATGTACTTGGAAAAGGGAGACCTTATGGAACCCCAGAAAAGTTTCCAGAGACTATCAGAGTCTTTGTATTACACCATGAGGTATGCTGCTTTAAAATATTGTCATAGTGTTATATTACACTTTCATAATTTCTTTGTGATGTAATAAAATGGGAGTACAGCTTTTACATATGTATTATTTTGATATTGTCTGCATTTGATTTTAGTGACATATTATGGAGAACATTTTCTAACTTTGTGTAATTACATTTATGGCAAAATTATAATCAGAACCTGAAAGGACTAAAATAATTTATGGAATATATTAGAATATTAGATTCAACAGGGTAGGATTTATGGACAAATGTTTTTCTCAAACAAAAATTCATTGAAAAGAAATTAAGATATATTTTTATTAATTTAATAGTTGTAATAGTGCTAAATACTTCTTTTAGGAAAGAACATTTATCTCATAAACCCTTTAAAAAAATCTATATCCCCAACCATTTATTCTTCTTTCTCCTTCTTTCCTACTCTCCCTCCTTCTTTCCTCTTACCTTTGTTCCCTCTTCTTTAACATTATTTTAATACATCTCTCTTGAACCCCTTAGGGTGAGGACTAACTTAACAGATTACAAAATATCCAATGGTCTAAACACAATAAAGCTTTATTTCTTGTTATACCTAATGAATATGTTTCTGTCTGAGAGAGGGGCTTCTTGATGCATAGGTGGCCAGCCAAGGAAGCTGCAATTTCTGCTGTTCAAGAACCTGGAGGATTATGAGACCACTTCAATACTGTGGGATCTAGGACCACATGTCTTCCTGGATCACACTAGTGAAATGGATGCCATGCCCTGGCTGCTGACACTCATGAAAGCAGAGATTGAACATTGGAATCTATGCTGCAGAAAAATGAAATTTCTCTGTGATTGATTTTTCATGTGAAAGCAGAGGGAACAGCAGCGGGCCTTTGCCCCACTGTATTCTCTGCTTTCCCAAATCAGAAAATACAGTGCCTCTTGCCAGTGCCTCTTCTTGGCAAGAGCTAGATCATGTGCCGGAGTCTAGCTATCCTGGGTGTCTAGGAAATAAATTTTAGCTTTTGCTAGCTATTCAGCATCTATTAAAGAATGCAACTAACATGAAGGTGAAGGAACCAATCTGCGTGCATTAAAAAAAAAGGACTAAAATGAAATATAATAAAATGTTCATAACAATTGTCTCTGGGTAATTAAATCACAACACCTTTTACTGTCTTGATTTCTCTTTTCACCCTTCTTAATCTTCATTTTTATAAAGGAGACTTCATCTTTCTGCCATTCCAAATGCCTCTGTTAGTTGCTGTAAGAACATAAAACCAACAGCTAAAACCATCTACATTGGTCATTTCTAGCAGCCACTGGAAGATGTTACTTTTCATTTGAAAACTATAGAAATTTAACCTGTGCATAGTTCTCTTGGTATTGGGGGTAGTTTAATGACTTGTTTAAGTGAGCCTTTCATTAGTACTATAAGTTATTGAAATTTATCAGTCGAGACCATTACTGCTTTGCTGCCTGGTATGGATATTTTTGGGTTTCTAACTCCTCACTCTGGCCATTATGGTAACCAGAGGGTATTGTGATAATGAGTAAAACAAAATAATTTTATGCTTTGTGATTTTTCCCTTGGGATGTCAGAATCAATTACTATTCTCTCCTATGCATTGCTGCATGTTGAAGAGTCTATGTAGAATATGATGGGAAAAGATACTTTTGTTAACTCTAGGGTTTGCCAAAGTAAATGGTGAAGTACATAATTTATCCTCAACTCCAGTGGTATCCTGATCTTTGGGGAGCAGGAATTAAAGGTAATAAGATAATGAAGCTGTGGTATAGATAAGGAAACATGAAAGAGTATTCCAGGAAGGAAGTCAAGTTCAAACTTACTGGGAGTATACATATCAACAAGTTTATAGAGATTGAGGCACCCAGGAGAATACTGCAAAAACAAGCCAAATTTTATTCCAGCTAATCTAGAAAGTTAATTTTCTCATAAATAGCACGGCTTATATGGGTATTTTCCTCAAAATTTATAATTCTATGTTAAAATTGGACCTTTAGGAAGTGATACTTAGTAAAGTATTATTTGAACATGTTGAGTGAATCAATTTACTAGTCTATGTATTCTTCTGACTGTATTCTACAATAGCCCAGTAGAGATTGGGTTTCTGGATCTGAAGTGGGGTGTCCTAAGGGTTCAGCTAATCCTAGGATGAAAAGCTTAGGCTCTTCATTGTTTGCAGACATGAATCAGTATAGTTGTTGGTAGTGGAGAGGGCCTGGTGGAGGATTGATTAAGTAATAATCCAAATGACTGGCCAATGGCTTCTATTGACATGCACCCTTTGTTTACCCCATCTCTCTCTTTTTTTTTTATTAGTTGCTCAAGACACTACAATGATCTTGACGTATCACACATTTGAATCCAATAGGGTATGAATTCTCATTTTTCCACATGTACAGATTGCAGGATCACATTGGTTATACATCCATGTGTATACATACAGCAATCCTACCCCGTCTCTTTTTTTATGGGAAGATAGTTACATCCCAGATGGTTCAAAGTAACTGAATGGAATAGAAAACAGCATTTATATGTGTATCATAAGTGTGTACACACACACATGCAAAAAATTTTCATGATGACTCATATTGTTTAAGGTTTAGAGAATATTTTTAATACATCGCTTACTTCATTAAAATAGTTTTGTAGACTTAATTGCATTAATTTGTTTAATAAAAATATTTAGACAAAATAGAGCTCATGAATGCTCCAGTAATAAAAAATGAAAAAAACAAGTGCAACATTTAGGTAAAACAAGTTAATTCAGCTGACAGTGTTTTTAGTTGTGAAAGGACAAACCAGCATCTGAAGGGAATGCATTCAGGATTTTTAATGTGGCAATTAAACATGGTTAGGGGGCTATGCAAATTAGCATGTTTTTAACTGTCTTTATGGTCTTCTTAATCTGATATGGCTGACTTAATTTCATAGTCATTTGAGGATAGTTAATTCTACTTTATAGTTGCTTACCAGGAAATTATGCCTGATGCTGTGTAGTGAGGTTTTGCAAATGAATTTAAAGAAAATTGTTATTATTGGAAAAAAATTCATTGTTTAAGCACCATCTAAAGTTGCTGCCTCTAAGGGATCATTGCTGCATGGTATTTAAAAAAGGTTTTAAATGTGTTTTATATCTTGACAGTTTGAATAGAAGGACACAGATGTGTGTATTTAACCAAAAAACTTTAAATACCACAGAGGGCCAGACTATGTCCACGTCTCCTCAAAGTGGTTGGTGATTAACCCCATGACAAATGAGTTTGCAGTTTATGAAGTACTGTATCAGTTGATAATACTCTTCTTGTTTGTACATATATGTATTTTTAATCTTCCGAATATCTGTAGAAATATTTGTTTTTTTCCTCTTTTTTTTATACCAGAAATTTTATTCCAGCTAATCTGAAAGTTAACTAACTTTCTCATAAATAGTACTGCTTATATGGGGATTTTCCGAAAAATTTATAATTCTCTGTTAAAATGGAAACTTGAGTGATATTGAGTAAAGTTTTATTTGAACAATTGAATCAATTCACTAGTTTGAAAAGGACTCTGGATGAACTAATTCTCTTTATAGTTGATTACGTTTATTCAATGTAGATATATATATATATATATATGCAAAAAATATGTGTATACACAAAAATATGTGTGTGTATACATATGTATATAATGTGTGTAATATCTGTGTGTATATTTTGTTTTGTAAATTCTGCCAATGTAGAATCCCATGTGGCATAATTATTGTCCTTTGGCATTTGTATTTTCAGATAATCATTATATACTCATGAAACCAAATATTTTAAGGCTCACAGCTTTTCTAATAAATTAGACATTCTATTTCCAGATATATGTAATCAAAGACTTATAGAAAAACAACTCAAATATTACTATTAGTAAAGCTTAAACATAAATCATAAAAACATGAAGCAAAAGTAAAGACTATGTTCTATGTATATTCTCCTTAAGTAAAAAAAAATATCTGAATGTGCTTTGATCTTTACTCAAAAGGAAATTAGAAAATAGATTATATTTAATATATAAGTGAAAATTCAAATGATACTAGAAAGAACATTTTTCTGTACGTCTTAAATATGAGTAGAATGTTTTACTATTCTATTTTTTTTTTTCTCTTTTTTAAATTGCTTTTCTTTGAGTTCTAGGGATTAAACCCATGGCCTTGTGCATGATATGAATGCAAACTTTTAAAAAAACATGGGAAATTTATGACAAATGGAAAAAAAATAGATTTTGGAAAAATACCAAGTTACTATTAATGAGAAGATGTACAGTTTACATCCTCTTTATTATGTAATAATGCTCAGTATTATATTGAGAAATTTTTGAAGAGTAATATATCTTGTATTTATACTGTGTCTCTGGTTAATGATTTACAGTGTATTTACAAATTTTCATGATTTATTTTTATAAAGAACATTTTAGCAAACTTATTTCCTGCATTATTAGTAATATATGCACTATATATGTCTAACTTTAAAAAATTTAATTCAATTTTGTTTTTTTTTAAATGCCATGTTCATTGTAGGAATTGTTAAAGAGAAAATCTCTAATTTTACACTACACAGGCAACCATTGTTAATTATTTTAATGAAAACCATCATGTTCGTAGCAATATAATACATTCAGTGGACATTCATGAAATGTTTTTCATTGATGTCCATGTTAAAGACTGACTTGGGAAAACTAAACATTGTTATTTTTCCCTAAATGGCTTCCTCCTAGTTTCTTCTCTTTTTCTTTCTTCTCTTGTATTTTGTTCTAGTATCTATGCAGTTTCTTTTATTCTGTTTGGATTGGGCTTCAGTGTAAGGTAAAGATTTATTTATTTTTTCTCAAATGAATGGCATATCTTCATTTTGGAGAACTTTCATTGCTTTTGATAAAAATTTGCAGATATGTTTATATAAACTTTGCACATCCTTCTTAGATTTATTTCTACTTGTTCCATAGTTTTTGTTGCTCATGCTCAAAAACTTTTTTTAAAAAAATAAAATTTGCAACTGGTTATTTCTGTAGATTAGAAAGCCATTATTGTTGATCATGATTCTGACCATGTTCTGAATGTTGTTATTTATCATTTTCAGTTGAATTTATGTGTTTTTCCAGGTGGTCATATCATAGATAGCAATAAGTTTTCTCTTTTCTTTTCAAAATTTTGTACTTTTCTGTCTTGTTTCATTTCTTGTCCTGTCCTCCCCGCCCCCAACCAACCCCCCAGTTCTTCTTTGACCAGAACCTCCACTGCCTTTCATTGACTTTCATGGGAATCCTATTATATCGCCTTAAATGCAATATTTGCCTTAACTGTTCATATGGGTTAAAGTTTTCTTTTCTCTCTTCAAGGTTTATTGATTGCTATTTGTGTATCTTAAGGTGGAAATTAGATTTTAAGCACTTCAGCCTTTGACACTAGATGTCAGTCAAGGTGGTGATAGGATGTTCTGTATTTACCATTAATAAAGTATGTTATGGTTTGGATATAGTGTGTCCCCCAAAGCTGCTGTGTTAATGAAGAAGTGTTCCGTGGTGATATGATTGGATTGTCAAAGCTGCAGAGCTGTAATCTATCCTATTCATATTAATTTGAATGGACTGAGTGGTGACTGTAGGAGATACAGTGTAGCTGAAGGAGGGGGGTTACTGAGAGTTTGCTCTGGAAGCATGCATCTTCCCTGTGGTCTCTTCTCCCACTTTGCTTCCAGGCTTTGAACAGAGGAGCATCCCTCTGCCACACCCTCTTGTTATGATGTTCTGCCTTACTTTGAACCCAGAGCAATGGAGTTGTCCCACTGTGGAATAAATCTCTAAACTGTGAGCCAAAATAAATTTTCCATCCTCTAAGTTATTTTTTATTAATATATTTAGTTGTAGATGGACACGATCCCTTTATTTTATTTGTTTATTTTTATGTGGTGCTGAGGATCAAACCCAGTGCCTCACACGTGCTAGGCAAACATTCTACCACTGAGCTACAACTCCAGCACTGTTGTCTAAGTTATTCTTGTCAGGAATTTTGATTACAGTGAAGTAAAGCTGACTTAGTACATAGTATCTTAAATTAGCTAATGAATGAGATAATTTTATCTTATTTTTTAGTAAGTGTTGCCTTGGCTAGAAGGAGAGTTGAAACAAATTTCATAGATTAGACAATACCACATCCTGCCTATCTTTATTCTTCAGGCTGAGACTGAGGGTGTGTGATAATACAAACTCTTTAGGCAAAGATTTGAGCAGAGAAGATTTGTGCTTCACTCTAGGTGAAAGCAGCAAGGAGCAAGTCTTACAGGAAGGCCTTTCTGTGACCATGGTATGGGGCAGAAGTATTGGAATGGCTGCATAGCCTGCTGCTCTGAAATTTTGTGAATTAGCAATGTCATGGATGTGTCCCATACGAAGTGACATTTGTTCAGTGCAGGAGAGGTGGGCCCAGGGAGGCAGTTGAAACTTCTTGTGTTCCTGGGCAGGGTGTGGCAGCTGTCTACAAGACCAGAGCTTGAAAGGACCATCACACTTATGATGAGACAAATTTAGAATGTCAGCATGGAGTATATGATTGAAAGCCAAGAATAGTACAGATTGCTAGCCTTAGCAATGGTGAGATTGCCCGAATGCTGTTGACCTTAGACTTGAACAGGTTTCAGAGCAAGATGCTACAGATGCAATGCCTCCTACTAATGCTATGTCATTGCTCTGTGAGCTGTCACTCAGTGTAGAATCCTTACTTCAAGGAAGAGAAAGAGAAAGTCTTGATTTCTTGAGCTTCTGCAGAAATTTCTGAGGAAAACCAGAAATAATATAAGGTTTTCTAGAAATGAATATAATGTGTGATACTAGGTGGAACTGGAAGTTGAGATAGGTGATGCGTTCCATTCTAGAAAACAAAATTCTTATATTTGCATATCTGAATTTGTATTTTGTGAAATAATGCATGTGCAAAATCAATAATGTACTTTGGAACTACACAGTCTTCATGTTGGGTTGAGGGAATATGGGAGAATCCCTGAAACTATCTTTGGAGATCTCTGAGCTGTACTCATTTTCCTTCCCTTTCCCTTTCCCTTTCCCTTTCCCTTTCCCTTTCCCTTCCCTTCCCTCCCCNTTTTTATTTTATTTTATTTTTTTAGTACTGGTCATTGAACTCAGAGGCACTTGACCACTGAGCCACATGCCCAGCCCTCTTTTGTATTTTATTTAGAGAAGGGGTCTCACTGAGTTGCTTAGCTGATTTTGTACTTGTGATCCTCTTGCCTTAGCCTCCCAAGCTCCTGAGATTATATGCTTGAGCCACTGCACCTGGCTGAAAAGTACCAGTTTTGAGGGCACAATGACTTGTATAATAATAAGAATGATTTATTGGTCTTTTTCATTCTCATTCTCATGAGCATACAGTGAAGTTTTCCAGAGACTGTAGGACATGCAACATCAGAACAAATTAATTTAGAAGCAAAAATGAGAATCCTCTTGTTTCTCTTAAACCAGACACCAAAGAGATCTATGGAAATGTAAAAAAAATATATATTTTTTTAAAAATATTTTTTAAGTTGCAGAAGGACACAATTCCTTTATTTAATTTATTTATTTTTATGTGGTGCTGAAAAATCAAACCCAGTGCCTCACCTGTGCTAGGCAAGAGCTCTACCATTGAACTACAACCCCAGCAACCCCAGTCCCTGCTTTTTTTTTTTTTTAACTAGTTTAGGGAAAATATAGTTATTTGAAATAAAAATGTTGTTTATGATAACATATAATGGGGTTGTACTTTTATTTTACATTGAATTTGTAAATACTTTACTTTGCTGATTTTAGTTTCTAATGTAATATAAAAAGATTATATTAGAAACTAAAATTTTAAATGTAAGAAATTCCTATGTCAACACAGTTTGAGAATGATTGACTTCCACTTGGTCCAACACTTGAATTGGAGGATATAAATGTAGAGATTAGTAAAATAGAATATTTGAAAAGCACCCAATATCATTCAGCTAACAGTCATGTTATATTGTTATATTAGTTCTGTTCTAGATATTATGGGAGACATCTATCAGAAAATATCATATTGTTTCCTTTTTTTCTTATTCTGTATTTGGAAACTGGTACAAGAGTTAGAAAAATGTTGAGAAGATTATTAGTTTTCTTTCTCAAAATGAAAAAATTTATACTTATATAGATATATGAGCCTGTCTTTTTCTCACATTTTTGAGCTAGTCATGCATCAAGTATGTTTTCACTCTGATATATAATCTGAATTCTTTATTTCTTCTGCATTTTCTCTGCTTATACAGGTCTTTGTCACCTTTATACTATGCATATACCGGTCTTTGTCACCTTTATGCTATGTTTATAAGGATTTAAAAAAATTTCTTGCCAAGTATTACCATTCTGGTAGGCTGTATCATGCCTCTGATGTTTGTGCCCAGGATTCTAAACTGATTGACAGCTTTTATAACTTTTCTCATATGTCTTGGTGTTATGGATGTATTTGTTGTCTTAATGGGAAAAAGGCTAATATAAAATGCTACAGAGAATAAAAAATTCTCTGTCAAGTGCCATTGTATTGAAATGAAAGAGATGTTTAAGAAAATGAACATTATTTCACTGAAAATTTGTAGCCTAATCAGATTCAGTTTTATATTAATATATCAAACAAGAAATATTAACGTACTATGTAGCAGCTGTCTTGAAATATATAGGTCAAAAATCTAAAGTGGTATACATTCAGTAGGTGGTACAACATGTATGAAATTGAGATGGGCAGTGTGTCAGAATTCATTCATTTCAAATGCATAGATTGAAATTAATAAAATAATTACGTGATTAGTTAAAAACAAGGAGTAGTGAGTGTGTGTCTTTTCTTTTTGCAATCCCATGTTACTGTAGCCACTTATTTAACAATTTTTAACTGTAGCACTCATTTGAAATTTACATGTGTCAAAAAGGAATAGGTTTTATCAGGAATGAAAGTAGAACTTGATGATAAAACTATGTTGGTAATGAATTGCTCCTGTTTCTGGTTATCTTCTTGAATTGGAAGTTATCTATAGTGCAGTATGAGGAAAAATAAAAAATAAAAAAGAAGAGGCCACCCTCATTCATTTTGATTTAATGGATTGGTAGAAAATACAAGATACCATTTCCCCAGTGTATATGCAGCAGTGAATTGAGCAAAGTAGGTATTAAGTTCTTTAGTCTAACATCAAAATCAATGCCAGTGTGTTGTTGAAAATGTGAAGATTATAATTTCCTCATCAATTCTGGTTATATTTCATCTCTTAAAATGTAATAGTTGGCAATCTAACATAATAACATTAAATGTAATGACTGAAAATGTGTAGTGTGGTAAGCCATTCTTATAGACCGTGGCCGCCATTAGAAGATGGCGCCGGCTTCCACTGTGGCCTGTGATAAACAACTCCTTTTATGGAGAGTTGGCGCGCAATCCCTTACCACCCTATGAGAGAGATCCACGTGGCGGCTTAGGATTGGGATGCGGGGGGCTTTATTAAGCTGTGCTTGGGCGTGTCGAGCAGCGGGCGCTAGAAGATGATACGTGACTCAAGGCCTGAATAAACTGTTGAAAGAAGAATCCTGTGTCGTGTTTCCCTTGCCGGCGAGGGGTCGCGACAGTGTAGTCCATTTTTTACATTTTATATCATCCCCAACAATTACTGTGCTCATTGTTCTGGCCTAAGTAAATGGAAGTTCTGTGAGGAAATTAGTGTATGTGCACTCACAGAATTAAAAATAGATCAAAAGAATGTGAAGTGAAAGTCTTCATGGTGATAATGAATTAAGTATTCTGGATTATTTCTGGAAAATATATTAATCTATTTTTCATATACTTTAAAACATTCTGTAGAAAGTAAGTGAAATAGTGAATGTTCTATGGTAAGGTCAGCTGAAGCTTATTTCTAATCACAAGCCACTTCAGATAAACTCTGCTGTTGTGACTATAATATTTTATGGAGGATAATTGTGCAAGATAATTAGTAAACTCCTAGACACACAACACACCTGTTTGAAGTATTATCCCATTATACTGTGTTGAATTTATTGAATTCAACATTATACATTTATTAAATTCCTATTGTACTGGTATAAGCTCTGGGGCCACTAAGATGACTCTGTCTTGAAGGAGTGCATCATCTAGTAATTATAATTATGCAATACATTAATAATAATCACAAAATAGAGCAGTTCAACAATATAACTATATATGCAAACTTGATGATTATACATGTTATTATTTTAACAATTAAATCAGGATTCCTCTTAATTAGAGAATATCTTTGTGTTAATAAGGTAATGTGCTCACATGGTGTACATGGAAGCCATGATTTTGGAGGAGTGATTTTTACACTTATGCTTCAGACAAGAGACATTCGCTTTTTTAATTTTTTTTTTAGTTGTAGTTGAATGCAATATCTTTATTTCATTTATTTATTTTTATGTGGTGCTGAGGATCAAACCCAGGGCCTTGTACGTGCTAGGTGAGTGCTCTACCACTGAGCCACAACCCTAGCCCAAGAGACATTCACTTTTATTAGGACAGGGAGAGGATTGCTGAGAGAAATGAGGAGAGGAGGTTGAGGCAGAAGGCTGGGTTGGAACTGGTAGACAGCATGGTCCTGCTGGAGAAGGTCAAGTATTTCTTCCATCCATCCTTTCTTCCTTTCTTTTCAGTGGCTATTCCAGCTTTTCTCTTTCTCCTCATGTGAAACATTCCCTTTTATTTCCCTCACATGACCACCTTTCTTCTTCTTTGGACATTCTTAGTTAAATTCTTTTGCAGAAGATAATCTATTAATGTTTTAACACAACATAGTTAGGGCTCTTAGTGCTCCATGGAAACAAAGAAATGTTTATTTGCTTTCCAAAATTTAAAAAGCTGACATTTCAAAATTAAAGGGAAATTCAATTGATATAAATTAACTATGTACATTTGTTCAATTATTGCTGAAAGCTCTTTACTTTTTTATACTTTTTTCCAGACAGCTCAACCTGTCTGGAAAATTCTTGGAGGATGGAAATAATGTTTCATGAATTTCAGTTGCCATCCCAATACCTAACATAGCAATCACCTAACATGGGTGCTCATTCCTAATTGTCAAATAATTTATTGCTATTAATTTCATCAATAAATTTTATTCATTTTTTTGTTGCCAAAATTGCAGAGAAAAATAGAATTGAAGTAATAATTCTGTGTTCTGATTCTGTTAATTAAAACTCTGGGAGGCTCATCTATTTTGATAATGTGGTTTTTGCTCAGATATCATTTTTTTTTCTTTATGGCAAGTAACTACCATTTCAGGACAATGGCCTCTGATATGTTCAGCATGCAAGCCCACTCTTATATAAAGTATTAACCAGTATGCTCATAACTCAGTCTACTTGGGGAGGAAATAAATACTTGAAAGGATTTTTTTAAGGTAGAAAACATATCTTTGCTAGTCAAAATTTATTCTAGGAAAGTCTTTAGTCTTCATGATATGCACATGTAAGAAGGACAGAAGAAATCTTGTTTGCTTTCAGGCATCAAAACCCTTGGGTGACAGAGTCTACCAGGGTGTTAGTTGAAATAGCAGAAGATCATTTTCTTCTAGGAGAATGGGTAGGTACCTATGAGATGTGGTTAAATGTTATTTTAGAAGATTCTATGGATTATCTCAAAAGTTTAATTCTATAAATGATACTAATAATGTTATTTGACATATTTTTAAAACCTATGGAGGCAATCAATGATCTTAATTCATAGAGATTTATATTAACTGTCAGGAAAGTCTTGCATTGTTTTTTTTTTTCTATTTAACTAAAACTGCATCATTTGGTTTCAACTATACTAAAATGGAGAAAGAAGCATATTAGAATACAGTTAAGTGGACTGATAACTGACTTGTTCCTTTTTTTGGGGGAACAGGGGATTAAACTCAGGGGCGCTTCATCAACAAGCCACATCCTAGATCTTTTTTTTATTTTATTTAGAGGCAGGGTCTCACTGAGTTGCTTAGCACCTTGCTAAGTTGCTGAGGCTGGCTTGGAACCTGTGATCCTCCTGCCTCAACCTCCCCAGCAGTTATGATTAAAGGCATGAACCACAGCATCCCACTGGCTTGTTACTTTTAAGAAATTTAGAAAAGTATTTTAAGTATTATTTTAAGTATTATTATAATACTTATAAGTATTGTGTGAGAGATAGAAGTTTTATTTAAGAGAGAAGAAAGTTGGAGAAAATATCACAGATGACACTACTGAACTGGCCTTGAAAGATGAGTACTAACTGTGGGAATGCCTTTCCTATATCACTTTCCTCCCCCTTTTTCCCCCAAATATTGCTTTTCATCTTTGCCGTCACACTCACGTTCTACTCCCTACTCCCCAACTTCCGTCTACTCCTACTCCATTAGAGTTGATTGCAAGTTATTGAGAAATACCAACATTGGAGAGAAACTTATTCAGTTTCTCTCTACAATTTTAATCACCTCTGCTTCCATCATTGCCTCTTCCCTGTTTTCCATGAGGATAAAGGTCCCCTCTGTTACTGCTTAAGTCTTGTCCTTCTGCTCTGTAGCCATTTCTCTGGTTTTCCTGTATCTGAGACAACTATCTTTCTCTCTTCTCCTCTGGTTGGGTCACTCCTGAAGTAATCCAAGACAGGACATAGGATTTGGGTCAACCATGGGTTCAGTCCTGACCTTGTCACCTAGAGCTTGCTTTCACTCTGTAATCATTTTTACCTTAGACCCCTCCCTTTCTTCAGATTTTTCTCTTTTAAATTTTACCTGCTAGTGCACCCCATTAAAATAAGTCTCTCACCTTCTCTGGCTCTTCGGTCCTTTTTACTTTCCTTCATAGCCAGCCTCCTTTAAAAGCCTAGGCTACACTGCTGACACTTCCATGCTCTTAGGCTCTTTTATGCTGCTGTAAGTACACCTGAGACTGGATAATTTATAAACAACAGAAATTTACTTCTTATAATTCTGCAAGTTGGAAAATCTGAGTCAAGGGATTGGTAGCTGGTGAGGAGCTTCCTACTGCATCATATCATAATGGAAGGCCAAAGGGAGGGAGAGGAAGGGGGGAAGGAGGAAGGAGATGGGGAAAAACAGGGAAAAGGGCACTTTAGCTGCAATGAGAGAGTTGTGTGAGGCCTGAAGAGCTGCACAAGAGGGCGCTGAGTTTCTTTTTTAAGGAAATTGCTCCTGAGATAAGGAATCCACTTCCATGATAATGGTGTGAATACATTCAAAAATAGCTCTCATGACCTAAACATGTTTTAAATGTCTCACCTCCCAGCACTTGTGCACTGGGGATCAAGTTTCCTACACATGAACTTCAGGAGACATATTCAAGCCACAACATGTATTCTTCAATCCATTGCTGCTCATTGCATTCAAAACTGTACTCATATCTTCCTCCTCAGACCTGCCTTTCTGTTTGTGTTGTCTCTTGTGTTTATCTGGTCACCTAGACAGAGAGTTGGCAGTCATTGTAAGACTACTCCCCCACCCCGTCTTATTCCTCTTCCTTCTTATCCTCATTGCTAATATTGCATATTCTCACATGGCAGAGAATTTTCTAACCTTCTATTATCACAGTTAATTTTACCAGCATCTCCATGAGTTAGGTGCTCTTATGCCTATTTTATAGTTGTAGGAACTAAGTTGTAGGAACTATAGCAACTTAATTTCCACATTAAGGTGGTGGAGCTGGAATTCTAGAGTGTGACTGGAGCTGATTCCAAACCACAAGCATATGGGAGCTTACAATCACCAGCATATACTGTAAGTTCTGTTTTTTTAGATATTTCCAGAGTCCATATGCTTTGTGCCATCCCCACACCACTAATGTAGCCAGATTTTTTTCATGACTCACTTAACTGTTGTTAGAGATACATTACTGCTCTCAGTCTCCAGTATGGCTTCCTGTTTATTCATATCTACTTTTAGAGAAATCTTTAGAAAAATAACCTTAGTATGACTATAATTCTATTATCTAAAAAATCATTGGCTTCATAAGTCCGAGATAAGTTAGTTCATACTTATTTCCGTAGCATTTGTAAATCTCTATTCTCAAATTTGTCTTGTTTAGCCTTTTTAAAAATTTACTTGGAGAAAAAAATGAAGTTTGCCTGTTGATCACATAGATTGAATAAATGGGTCAGTTTATATATTAAATAACAGAATGTAGATGTAACAGATGTTCAGAAACCTCTCTTACCCCCATTTTGTCCTCTGTTCTGGTTATGTTTCCTCTGAAGTAGTCCAGAACAGAGGTTGGGGCATAGGCTTTGGAGTCAACATGGGTTCAATTTCTGACCTTGTCGCTAACAATATAGCTTCTAGCAAGTAGTTCTATTTTTATACTCCTCAGTGTCTTTTTTGTAAGGTGGTGATTATCATTTTTCCTCATTAGCATTTCATGAAGTAAGACATGCAAAGCACTTAGTACATGTTTGGTATTTTTTGTTTGATTAGAGTGCATTTGACTTTAATTATTGAAATACAGCAATGTCTATGCCAAGAAGAGAGTGGGTAGGTGATGGAAATGACACAGTCCTATGGTTGTCAATAAATTGAATAAAATATAATTGTATAAACTACAGATATTTAATTGGAAGACACAAAAACTGAGGTATGGGGGTATATAATATTTGTTTCCAAATATTTATGGAGCTGTGGAAAACAAATTTGATTTATTTTGTTGATTCTAGAGAGCAAAACCTTATGAGTAAATTAAAAAATTGAGGTAGATTTTCACCCAGTATAATGAATTCCATAGTGGGGTTGCCATAAAATGCCCTGTCCAGTTTGGTAGGCATTCCAGTGAAGACCGGATGTCCACAGTCAAGTTAATCAAATGGGACATTAATGCTTTGAATAGAGACTTAGATCTTTTAACCACCAGCCACAGCTCCACAAGTTAATCTCTATACTGCCTTCTACCTCTTATGTTCTACAAGTCAACTCATTTTTTTGCCCAGCATGTCATTTTCCAGCATATTCCATCTGGGCCATTTACAGATCATAGTTTCTGTGGTAACTAATTCCTGTAATATGTTGCTGTCTGCAAATAATCAAATACCATGCATTATTTTTCCCTCTGTAGTTGTTTGCTGTCTTTTTTATATTTCCCCAAAGTGTGAAATCTGGCCTTTAGGAATCAACATCCTGTAAACCCCAGGAGACAGTCTAATGTTGTCTGCAACATGGGGCTTATTGAAAACAGCTGCCTATTGCAGCGTGGTGGGTAGCAAATTGTGCCTCAGGTGACCAACATAAAAGGAACCTGAATGCATTGAGTTTTCTAATGAAGCAGAACCGAAACAGCTTGGTATAAAAGTCCATCTACTTGGCATTTTTACCTGACCTCAAATTAGTAACATTATACATTTAGCAATATTAGATTTTGCTATGAGCTCTATAGGAATTGATTGAATTTTAAAATGTGTATAACATTTTATGTGATCCTATGTGAAATTTCCAATTTTCATGAGTAATATCTCTGTTCAGGGAAATACTACAAAATACATACGTAAAATAATCAGGATTTATTTTTGCTACCCTCTGTACCAATCAGTTTTACTCTTCCTATGGCCCTGGGTTAAGTCCCTGGATTTGGGGATCCAAATGTTTTGCCTCATTTTTTGCCTTCAATGTCTTAACTTTGTGGCATCTTTCTGGTGCCTTTAGTTGATATTTCATTTTGAGAACTTTGTGGGATTTTTCTCTTATCAAAATTATTAAGTATTTTTTTCTTCTTTCATATTCTTTTTGTCCTTTCTAAGTAATAACTATCTACTTTTAGAAACTTTTGTCAATACATGATTTACCTCATGATAACATATATGAAGAATAGTTTTCAGAATATAAGGCATTTTTACCAACTCTACTGATAACTATCAGACTTTTAAAGGTGAAATTTAAGAAAATAATGAAACTCTCTTCACATCTAATAAGAGTGTACATGTTATAGTTGTGTACATGCTTCTTGTCTTTTCTTTCCTTTTCCTTTTTTAAAGATCAATAGTCTGTTTTCTATGTTCCAGGCATGATTTTATATATTTGAAATATGCTGAAGAGTGAAAGAGGAAAGACCAGAGTATGGTGATGGGGTATAATAGGAATGTAGACTGAGGTTCAGTTAGATATGGGATTCAGGAGAAATTCTCTCCATAACTATTATGTTGAAACTGAAAGAAGCAAAGGACAGGAGAGAGTATGCTAGGGTAGAGTGAACAGCATGTGTGAGATGGTAAGAAGCTCTGAGGTGGTAAGAAGCTTGGTGCGTTCTGGAAGTAGGCTAGTGTGACTGGAGTTTTATTAAGGTAAAGCTGAGGGAGGTGAGTATGGAGAGATTGGTACAGAAGGAGCTGGGTCATAAATAGGACAGTAGGAAATTGTTGAGAAAGATATTAGGTAGGCTGGACATGGCACATGCCTGCAATCCCAGTGGCTCGGGAGGCTGAGGCAAGAGGATCACAAGTTCAAAGCCAGACTCAGCAAAAACGAGGTACTAAGCAACTCAGTGAGACCCTGTCTCTAAATAAAATACAAAATAGGGATGGGGATGTGGCTTAGTGGTTGAGTGCCCCTGAGTTTAATCCCCAGTACTCCTGCCCCATCCTCCCAACACTCCCCCAAAAGATTTTAAGTAAAGTAAGTTCTGATTAATGCTGACTCCTCTATGATGAAATAAATTGAATGGAGACAAGACTGGAAATCATACACTTAGAAGTCTAGGAGAGAAAGCGAATCACTGTGAGGACAAGGAAAAAAAATGAAGAGAAGTAAGTGGATTGAACTATGTCTTTGGATGTACAAAAATCTAGGAAGAGATATTCAGAGCTGAGAATCCAAGGAGCTCTAAAAACCTGAAGTTGGTTTGTATAGTTGTGGATATTAGTCTGGAGAGAGTTGGGAGAGGTAAGCCTGTACAAGTAAGCACAGCACATTATCTCTTTGGAGGCAGATTTTTTGGTTGCATTGGCAGTAGGTAGTAGAGGGAGAGAGAGAACAAAAAGGACCATGACCAGATTTGTGGATCAATCAGTAAGTGGATGGTTGTACCACATAATGAGCTGGTGAAGCTTCTCTCTTTCTCAGAAGAGAAGGATAAAGCTTGCAAATGTCAGGTGATTTCCCCAAAGTCATGCTCTCCTTCACACTGTCTTTTCAAATTTAAATGAATACCTAGTACTATGATTTGGACATAGTTTGTCTTCCAGTGATTTATGTGTAGAAATCTTGTTCCCCAGTTTGGCAGAGTGACAGTAGTTGAGAAGAGGTGGAATGTAATTGGGGATTGTTAGGTCACTGGGGGAATGACCTTGGAAGGGATTAAGGTAGATATATATTTTAATTCTTATATATATTATATGGGTCCCAAAGACCAATAACAAGGCTGACATTAATATCAATCACTCATTTATCCTACAGATATTGGGTTTGCTAGGTGTCACTGGATTCAGAGCAGTGACACTAAGAAATGATTCCTGATGTCAGGGAAGACGGACATTACACACTATAGCTTAATGTGTGGCTGTTGTAAGGGACAGTGCAGTGTGACCAGGGAAGTAGGAAAGTCTTGTGGATGAAGGTCCTGTCTCAGATGAGTCTTGAAGGCTAAAGAGAAGAAAGATCCTAGGTATCTAGGAAGAGGTGATGGCTAATAATCAGAGCTGGGAATCCAAGAAGCTCAGAAAACCTTAAGTTGGTCTGTGTAGTTATGGATATTAGTCTAGGGAGGGTGTGGAGAGGTAAGGCTGCACAAGTGAACAGGGCACACTAGCTGAAGAGTCGTGTTAAGGAAATTGGGCATGTATCTGTGGTAGAAGGGGAGTCATTTATAATTGTTAGAAAGGACATGACTTGATAGAATTATCCTTTCAGAAAGACCATTGTAATTGTAGTGTGGAGAATAGATCAGATATGGATGCACTCAATAAATGTTTGTTGATAATATTCTCTAAATGTCTTATGTGTGTAATAGGTAGTAGCAAGAATTTTCACTGTGGTTCAACTTGACTGATGAGGCACTATTTGAAACCAATAGTGAGTGACATAAACGGGGCCTTAATGAGTCTCATTGCTATATTATTCTGTTATTTGAATATTTAGATAATTTGACTTTAGGCTTTTCATTAAAGTTTGCTAGAGTTTTCAACAGTTTGTATGCTAGAACTGCATTAAAGCACACCAAAGACAAATCATGCCACTTTTTAGATATTTGTATATCTTTTTCCTATTTGAAAAAGAGAAATTTTTTTGGTATAAAAATTCCAGTGTAGTTAGAATTAGAGCAAGAGTTAATTTATTCAGAATACTTATGGACAGAATTCTCAGTGAGAAGGAAGCTAAAATTTTGATTTAATTATGTGTAAGTCTAAAAACATTTTTAGTATCTACAAGAGAATATAAAAATTCAAATGTCAATTTATTATCAGCATAAGATTGTGCATGATAATTAATCTTTTCATTGTTGTTTATGTGAAATTAACAAAGATTTTTTAAAATTTTGTAATATTTTAATATATTTTCAAAACTCTCAAATTATTCATTCCATTTCATAAGATTAAGTTCTTGAAGGATCTTATAAATCAAATCTATCTCTTTCAAACACAAAATTTATTTATCTTTTATGATCCAGTATTAAATTTTTATTTTAGCATTTAAAAAATGTTTTTTATTAAAGAGTAGGCCCTAATCTCCATTACGTGGGGCTAGGCCCCAATTTCCTTAATAAGACACCTATAGCACAAGAATTAAAACCAATAATCAACAAATGGTATGAATTCAAACTAAAAAGTTTTTTCTCAGAAAGAGAAATAATATGTGAAGTGAATAGGGAGCCTACATCCTGGGAACAAATTTTTACCCCTCACCCATCATATAGAGCTCTAATCTCTAGGGTATACAAAGAACTCAAAAAGTTAAACACCAAAAAAAACCCCAAAAAACCCAATCAACAAATGGGCCAAGGACCTGAACAGACACTTCTCAGAAGATGATATACAATCAATCAACAAATATACGAAAAAATGCTCATCATCCCTAAAAATCAGAGAAATTCAAATTAAAACTTAACTCTAAGAAACCATCTGTAGTAAGAATGGCAGTCATGATGAAGACAAACAATAACAAGTGCTGGCGAGGATGCAAGGAAAAAGGTACACTCATACACTGATGGTGGGACTGCAAATTGGTGCAGCCAATTTGGAAAGCAGTATGGAGATTCCTTGGAAAGCTGGGAATGGAACCAACATTTGACCCAGCTATTCCTCTTCTTGGACTATACCCAAAGGACCTAAAAATAGCGTACTACAGGGACACAGCCACATCAATGTTTATAGCAGCACAATTCACAATAGCTAGACTGTGGAGCCAACCTAGAAGCCCTTCAATGGATGAATGGATTAAAAAAAAATGTGGCATATATACACAATGGAATATTACTCAGCACTAAAAAATTATAAGATCATGGCATTTGCAGGGAAATGGATGGCATTAGAGCAGATTATGATAAGTGAAGTTAGCCAATCCCCAAAAAACAAATGCCAAATGTCTTCTCTGATATAAGGGGGGTGACTCAAAATGGGGAGGAGAGGAAGAACATGGGAAGAAGATTACCTCTACATAGGGAAGAGGGGTGGGAGGGAAAGGGAAGGAGAAAGGGAATTGCATGGATGATGGTGGAAGGAGACTCTCATTGTTATACAAAATACATGTATGAAGATGTGAGGAAAAAAAAAGAATAGTGCTACCTTAGATTAGGTAGAGAGAAGTGATGGGAGGGGAGGGGAGGGGAGGGGTTGGGGAGATAAGAAGGGTAATAGAATGAAACAGACATTATTATTACTGTGTGTATATATGTGAATGCATGACCAAGTGATTCTGCAACCTGTATACTCAGAAAAATGAGATATTGTATTCCATGTGATTCAAATGTATGATATGTCAAGGTCATTGTATTGTCATGTGTAACTAGTTAAAACAAATAAAAATAAATAATGTTTTTTCTTAAATACCATATTAGTCTTTTTTTCTTTTAAATACACTTTTTTTCGGGTCCAGCTCTACCCATGGTTTCAGGTTATGTTTAAATATTTCATGTTACCAAGACTTTTTTCTTGAAGGTTTATGCAGGAGTGTTTTAAACTGGAAATGGTTTTAGTTCTGACAATAATGAAACAGTTACTTAAAGCTATTTTTTTCTTGTATGTGTGTGTGTGTGTGTGTGTGTGTGTGTGTGTTCAGGTATGCTCAGACCTCCTTTGGGGTGTGTGTGTGTGTGTGTGTGTGTGTGTGTACATGCACATGCATGCACATATACACATGAGACTGTATATAATTTAAATACTGAAGTTTACATCATTCATTCATTTATTGTATTGGCTGCATGTTTTCTATTTCTCTCCATTTTAAGTTATAGGTTCCTACAACAATGTTGTGTGCATGGTAGTCTCACAATAAGTATTTATTCCACAATTTAATTATTATTAGTTTTTGGAGTGCTCAGGATCAAACCTACGGCTTCAAAATATTAATATATCTCTAAAAAAATCTTTAGAACTCTGAGATTTGTTGACTGCTAGAATTATTACCAAAAGGTTAAATTTTGTTATAGATCACATAACTAGTTAGTAGTGAAGTCATCTCTAGAATCCTATTATTTTCAATACTGCTTTGTTGAATCCATCACTGCAGGATGTAGTTTTAGAAAAATTCTAATAAATACTTAACATTTTTGGTGAAAGTTTCAAATTGAAATTTAACAGGCAAACAGAAATGTGTGCATCTTAAGAGCAGGCTTGATGGACTTTTCCAAGAGGACAGCCCATATAATCACCACATTGATTCAGATAAAGAAACATACCTCATTCATATTCTTTTCCTTTAACTGGATGATTTTTGTCTCCATAGATTAGTTTTGTCTGTTTTTGAAAATGTGTATAAATTAAATTATATAGTAAGTACTCTTTTGTGTTTGGCTTCTTTCACTCGCCATTATGTAGGTGTAGTTTATTCCTGCTATGTATAGCAGATGTTCAATGTAATTGCTATGTAGTATTCCTTTGTGAAGTGTTCTGAATTTGTATTTTCGTTCTATTACTGATAGATGTTCTGATAGATGTTTGGGTTGTCTGCAGGTTTTGAATACTGAAATGATGCTTCAGTTTTTCTGTCTATGTATGAATTTCTCCTGAGTCCTATCTAGGAGTAGAATTATGGAATCCAGGATATGTGTATGTTTGGCCTCAGGAGCCACAGCTCAAGAGTTCTCTAAAGTGATTAAGTTATATTCCGTATTTTATAATGTGAACATTAGGGATATGTTTAGAAGAAATAGGGGTCATATTTGCTGAAACTTAGTTTTAATTCTTATGAAATATAAATAGGATATAATTACTTAGTCTTTTAAAAACAACAATAATCTCTTTTAAACTTTTTATCCCAACTTTTCCTTTTGATATAGAAAAATGTTAAATGGATAAATATGTTGCAGCTTTCCTTCTTGAAGTACTAAGAGATATATAACACATCATTAAAAAATTCAAATATTCAGGTAACACATTAAATTACTATAGGTATATTGTTGCCCTGAGAGTAAGATTCTTTTTTGTCCTATGCATATTTCAAAAATGTTATTTGTATAATAAAGTTGGGGAAAGAAAACTTACAGATACCAGTTAATTTGATATCCAGTGAATTTTTCTTTCCCTTCGGTCCCAGAGTTTCTTAATTATGTTTAACATGTTACAGAAAAAGAACGTACAGTGCCTACAATGTTGTATATACACGGGATAAGTATTAGTAGTATTAGTATACATCTAAATAGGATTAATATATCTTTGATAATTATAACTGCCTGGTAATTCCAAACTAAGTAATTCCAAATTAGATCTCTCCAAGGTTGTTGGTATTTTTTTTAACATAGGTTTCCTTATTTGATAATAGGTTATCAATATTATTTCACCTTCAGTTCCACTTAGTATTGTGTTTAGAAAGTATTTTAGTATATTGCAGAAGGCTAATGATTCAGTGTTTTACTCAGCTTTTTTATCACTTTGACTAAAAGACTTCATAAGAATAATTAGAGGAGGAAAAGTTTATGTGATTCATAGTTTCAGACATCTAGTCTGTAGATGGCCAACTTCATTGCTCTAGGCCTGAGGTGAAGCCGAAGAACATGGTAGAAGGGAGTGGAGCAGAAAATCTGCTCTGGACATGGCAATCAAGAATCAGAAAAAGAGAAAGGTCTGCTCACCAGGGACAAATATAGCCCAAAGACATACCCCTGTGACCTCCTCCTTCTAGCCACAATCTAACTGCCTACAGTTATGACCCAGTTAACTCATTCAAGTTGATTAATGCACTGATTAAGAGAAGGCTCTCATAATACAATCATTTTCCCTCTAAATTTTCTTGCACTGTCTCATACATGAGTTTGGTGATACTTCATATCAAAAATATAAAATTCAGTTTTCACCCTAAGACCTTTAATATGCAAATATAGGTTCAAAAGAAAAAGTTGAGTTGAAATATGTGTTTAAATGAGATAGAGGAATGAAAATATCACTGTCATGTTTTTGCTTCATATTCAGTTATACTGAGTAACTTTGATCTAGCTGAGATATGGTTATAGTTTGTTTAATTAGTCTTCTAGTTATGTCCAGAACATTGATTGGATGAACCCTTTACTTGACTAGGTCTTGGTTTCTCTCTCTGTAAAATGAAGTTGTGGGACTAAGCTGGTCCCTTCCAGAGCTGATCCCTCTTTGGGGATTAGATGTATATTTAATAAAAAGATGTATATTTAATAAAAAGAGACTTAGGTGGGCCTCTTTAGTTATTTTTCTTTTTCCTTGCCAGAGGAAGGAAGTATTTCAGAAAGTGAATTACTATCCTTCTCTTCCAGAACTGAATGACTGGTGCTAAATGAACTAGGCAGGAGAGAGAGCTCCTGAATCACGGTATTGAATTTGGTGTTCTAAGCATTATAATTTCTGATGAATAGTGTCTCAGCAGACTTCTGTAAAATGATACATTCTGACATCCAGTGACCTTTTAAACTAATATTTCTATAATATAATTCAGTTGCTTCTGTTTCCTGAAAGTAATAACATTAGTTTGTACTGAGGTAGATAATGATTTTGTTAGCAATTTCCTTTGTGGTAAGTGTTTTCACAGTAATTTAGTTTGAAGGAAGAATCGTTTATACAAATAAAATCCAGAGAAACTCACCTGTAGTGTACCGGGATCAGCATTGAAGCTAGTCATCAACCTTTGGGACAATTTTCTTGAGACTCAAAGTAAATAGTTACATGGACTGAATTATTTTGGGGAAAGCTTGTTGCTAACTACACATTGTTCTTAAGAAGAACCTCTCTCTCTCTCTCTCTCTCTCTCTCTCTCTCTCTCTCTCACACACACACACACACACACACACACACAACTTTGTGGCAAAGGGACGAGAATGTAAAGACCTATTCCTAATTCTCATTAATAGATAAACAACATTTTAAACCTGGATTTCTTTATCCCCGAAACAAGAGTAACAATACTTCACGAAATATATAGTATTTGTGAAATTATAACTATTCATAAACCTACACTGCCTAAGTAATGCTAAATGAACATCAGCCAGTTTATTTTCCTTTAGTGTCCTATAAGAAACTTTATTTTAATGAGTTATTAAAGAAAACTTAAGTTATTTCTTATCAACTTTACTGTTAGGTGTACTTATTAATTTGATTGTTTAATAATATATCCATTAATATTTTTTTCAAAATATTTGGTTGCTCACAATACCTAGACTCCATTTGTGCATGATAACAATTTACTGCAGCTAAAATTAACAAGGATGGGAATGGATTGTTGAACTTTAATCTTCCATTTTTACTGAAAATATGACAATGATAGTTAAAAAAGAATGAAATATGGGCTAAGAAAAAAAAGGAAGCTTTCTATCCACAATTTGCTTCTATTAATTAATCATGTATAATTTCCACATTGTTCCTCTAAAGGCTTTGCTTTGCTAAATGGGTCTTATTTTTGCCTTCCAACTATCATTTCTGTCCCTGTGCACTTGATTGAAGAACTTTCTTTTCTCTATCATAGCTGAGGCTTGCCTCCTCCTTGAAGTGCTTTATTATGCTTCTGCTCCTGACTTCTTTTCTATCACATTGTTTTGTGTTTGCCCTGTATTGTGATATATATCCTTACATGTGTATTAACTTTGACTAGATTATGTCTAGCAGCAATCGATTTTATCTTTGTATATCTCTCATGAATCTCAATAGTCTATTGCTATTTCTGCTTCTGCTAATGCTCATGAAAACAATGAAAATCTTTTTCTAGATGTATGACCCTTAGTTTTGCTATTTCTTTGGTCATCTTTTGTAACTAAGACACTCTACGTTTGACTAACTTGAAGTCAGACTAGTTATTTCTGCTGAATGGTCGATTTATTCTCATTCATCCACTGTCCACCCCATCTATCCCATCAATTGATTCATCCATTCAAATTATTTACTTAAATCCTTCATTTTATTGATACATAGCATGTGATAGGAACCATGGGAAATGGGAAGAAAACACATCAATTATTAGGGGATAATATAGTAATTACTGTTATTGGCTATTCCTAAGGAGTACTTTGAGTAAATTCAAAAAACTGGCAAATCAGTATTTATGTATTTTTATAAGCTGAAATAAATTACTTAATATGAGGTATTTTTTTTTTTGTAATTTTGAGCTTTGAAAACCTTCTGATATTTCCCTTTAAGTAAAAGTTGCTGATCTTGATGCATTAGAGTTTTTATCCTAATTAAAATAAATCTTAATCAGGAAAGTACTGCAGAATTTCTGAAGACCAAATATTCAAACTTAAATAATAACAATGTAGATTTGCTTTTAAATAATTTGTTTAAAAATTAAATGTGGGGTTGAAAGAAGATTGGGAAACCAACATTAAATATTAATACTTATATATTAATTAACTATTTATATTAGTTAATTAATTATTATGTATTACTAATCTGTATTTGACTTTCTTTTTGCTTATTTGATTTACCAGTTGAGGCTAGATTTTTATTGGGCTATTTTACCTTATCTGGTAAAAAAGAGCATACCCACCAAAATTATAAAAAAAAAAAAAAGAAGAAGAAGAAATCTATCCCTGAGAAAGACAACTTGATCAATCAGTAACATAAACATAAATTCATTTTTAGTATAATTAATCTAATGGGAAGGTCTGATGATTAAAATAGGTATGCTTGATTTTCATAGGTAGAAGTAAGGAAATAACTTTCACTGAAAAAGAGAAAGGAATTATGTAACAAAACAGGCAAGATCAAAGATGAGTGCATGGATCTAAAAAAGACTAATTGGAAACTTTGAAATTGAAAAATGATGTTGCTGAACTTAAATTACCACTATAAACAAGACAAACTACAGAAAAATCTCTGGTAGAGATTTTTTTGCAAGATAGTTGAAGATTCCTCCCCTACACCAAATACAGGAAAAATATTTAAAAATATAGTCTAGGCTGAAAAATAGGTTCTGACATTGTAACTAAACATATCTAAAATATTTTGAACACATAATATCTTCCTTTTTTTGTCCTCCCTTTCATTTAAAAAATAAGGTGAACTTAGGATAGGGTATATGAACCCATTGCTGTTATAGACTTTCAAACATGAAATAAATAGATATTGATTAAGAAGTACATTACCTCTTTATTCTTTTTAGCCTGCTATATTTCCTACTCCACAGGTAACCATTATGTATTTTGTATGTATCATTACAGACCTTTATTTCTTTGTACTTACATGAAAATATATATATGCAGAAATGCATAATATTCTTATTTTCATGAGGAATTAAAATATTCATATTACTGCATACTTTAAAAAAATTTTATGGCAGGTGTGATGTTTCACACCTGTAATTCCAGTGGCTCAGGATACTAAGGCAAGAGGATCGCAAGTTCAAAGCCAGCCTCAGCAAAAATAAAGTGCTAAGCAACTCAGTGAGACCCTGTCTCTAAGTAAAATACAATATAGGGCTGGAGAGGTGGCTCAGTGGTTGAGTGCCCCTGAATTCAATTTTTGGTACCCACCCCCCAAAAAATTTCATAATAAAATGTCACCATGCTTCAAGAAATCTGACAAACTTTCTGTGTTATGTAACTCAATTCAGCCTTTCTGCTGTTGCCTGATCTTTTAAATTGTTTTCTTATTAATGGACATTTAGGCTCTTTCCAATTATTGCCGCCATTAACAGAATTTCAGTACATATCCTTTGATGTATTTCTTTGTAATCATGTGTGCGTATCTCTACAAGAGATGATCAGAAGTGGAGATAAAATTGTATGTAAATTTTTAATTTTAATACA
Source organism: Marmota marmota marmota (assembly GCF_001458135.2). Classification (NCBI taxonomy): domain Eukaryota; kingdom Metazoa; phylum Chordata; class Mammalia; order Rodentia; family Sciuridae; genus Marmota; species Marmota marmota. Next base: position 4,212,227 of record NW_025999905.1, on the reverse strand, counting down.
TACTGATAATGTTGCCCACCAATAATGTACTATTTTGTATTCCTATCAGAATTCTTTTTAGAATGACAGTTTCTCCATAATCTGATTGATTATATTATGAAGCCATTTAAATTTTATAATTTCATGGGAAGAATATCTTTATTTTATTTGTATGTTTTAAACGGTTATTGAAGCTGGAGGTCTCTACATGTTGTAAGGTTTATTTCTATTTCATTGGTAAATTTCATGTTAATGATTTCTTCTCTCCCATCCTCCCTCCCTTCCTTCCTTCCTCCTCCTCCTCCTCCTCCTCCTCCTCCTCTTCTTCTTCTTCCTTCTTCTCCTTCTCCTTCTCCTTCTTCTTTTTTTTTTTTTTTTGGTATTGGGAATTGAATCCAGGGGTGCTTAAGCACTGAACCACATCTCCTGCCCTTTTATTTATTTATTTATTTATTTATTTAATTTTTGAGACAGAGTCTTGCTAAGTTGCTTAAGCTGGCTTTGAACTTGTGAACCTCCTGTCTCAGCTTCCTGAAGAGCTGGGATTACAGACATGGGCCACTGCACCTGGTAATTTTTACTTATTATTTGGAGTTCTAAATATGGTAAATATTAACCTTTTATCTCTTATTTGTTATATAAATATTTCTTCCCTATACATTTGCCGTTTAATTTGTTATATTCTCAATAAAGTCCTGTTTACTTTTTTAGGTCTCTCAGGCTTATAGTAATAGGAGTTGTTGGTACTCATATTCATAATTGTTCTTAAAGATATATAAGAATATTTTGTGAAATACAGGTTTAAATATGTAGAAAATGTTAAAATGAGAAGGCAATGGACAGCAAAGCCTAGCTTTAATTCGTATTTTTTTGTAGGAAGGCTGTTCCTGTTTCCTTTGCTTCTTGAGTTAGTGTTAAAATATAGATTCCAGAACAGCATTAGTAAAGTAATCTCTGATAAACTCATGGGACTTGGCCTGTAACCTGTTCCTGCCACAGGGTCAAAGGCCAATGAAAGTTTTTTGTCAGAACTCTGTATGGGTGATTAATAGCAAAATGCAATTTGTTTGAAAAAGAAGGTGGGAGGCCAGCAGGAAGAAGAGGTGTGTCTCATGCTTTTGGTTTCCAGCATTATCTGATTGATATTGCTTGAATTTGACCTTCCTCATCTCCTTTATTCCCCCTCTGTACTGAGATAGAATCAGAAAAGTGAGGGAAATGAAAAATGAAATGAAGGATTAATAAAATGCTCAATTTCTTTAAGCCTAGCGTCTCATACACTGTTTCAATCAGTGCCTTTAATCACCAGGGAGCTATATTTCTAAGAACTCTTCCACTGTCAAGAGCAGGTAGAAAGAAACAGCGAAAATCTACAGTGTACCTGGGCACTGTGTTTCTTTAGTCATGCACTATGAACTAACATACAGATTAATGTTTATTACTCTGAATGTCTTTATGAGCTGGGAATTTGATTTGTTTATTTTTATTTCTTTAATTTTATTCATGGAAATGTTTAAGGCTTATTGGTTTTCCTCTGACCAGTACTTAAAAAATATCTGATATCTAGTGTTCTTATTTTCATTTTTAAAAAAGATTTTAAAAATTTTATTATGTATTTACCTTTTTACTTAAGAGTTATTTAAAAATGGATTTTATTTTTTCATGGGTTGGGCTGGTTATGGTGTCCTCTTCTGTCATTGTATCAAAATATTGTTTTGTTATTGGGTGGCATTGTTTTTGAATAGTCATATGATTCAATTTTTAACTTTCTTTTAAATTATATTCTAAATGTTTCCTCTTCTTTTTCTCTCTAATATAATTTCTGAAGAAACCTATCTTGTTTTAGCTCTTTTTTTTCCCACAAAGCAAAACCTTTCCAGGATTGTTTTGCAGTATCCCATGTGTTTTTCCAAGTCCCTTCTCTGTTGTCATTGTTCTGATCTCACTTGTCAGTATTTTCACATACAGGGTCAACTTGCTCTTTATAGCATAGATTGTAGATCAGGTTATGGAATGCTGCTAGCTTCTCTTTTCTGTGTAATATCTCCTGAACTGCTCTTATCTCCATGAAAGCTGTGATAGGAGGATCCAAGAGAGGTGGGAAGTTCTGATGTTTATTTTTGTACTTGCTAATAATTTGAATGTTTGAAGTCCTCTGTTTTCTAGTCATGTTGAAGTCATGATATCCAGGATATTTGAAGACTTTCAGATTTATACCTCTTCATGCTTTGTCTACCCAAGACCCTGTCTATCAGTGCATCTTTGATATCACCCAACATTTCATAGCAACATAAATGTTTCATATTTTTGTTTATAATTACATTTAAATCATCAACATATATTGATTGTATATCAAAACTGTGTAAGATATGAGAATATATTTTAAATTGTTTGTAAACTTTATCAGACACATAGTCTGAACAGATTAGGATGTAGGGGACTCTAAGATCATCTTACCAGTGTCTTACTAATGTAAAAATCAGTGGACTTTTTTCTTTCTATTATTAAAGTTTTAGTGTTTTGTGGTACTAACTAATAAGATGGTGGTCTTTCTCTTAAAGTGTGATGCATAATTGCCTTTTGTCTTTTTTCTAAGATTTAGACAACTATCTGTATTTAGTCAATCCAAGGGCGTGGTAAAGTTTCATGTGGAATAGTTACATGGAATTTGCTGCAGCAATTACTACAGTGTTTAATGACAAGTAATTATTCACATCACTTCCGAAGATATACATCTCTTTCTTGCCCTTCAGCATTATGAACATCCCACCCACTGGCATACACATTTATTCAGAACAGAATTCAGCTGTTACTTCTCCAAGATGTAATACACCTCTCATTTTATAACTAAATCTAAGTCTTGCTTCATTGGGGATTATAAAATATAAAACTTTACTTTTTCTAATGGCCATTTATTTTATATTTTTCAGAATTTGGAATGCTTTTAGAATCTATGGTTTCTGAAATAATTTTTGTACCAGTAAGGAGCAAGAAGGGACAGTTATTTTTCTACTGGACCAGACTGAGTAATCATGTAAATGCATTTCTAATTATCATTCTGCGAGCTCCTATTCATTTCTAGCCATCATGAATTTCATTGTAACATGTCATAATTGCAGTAATATTGTTTAAATTATGTTTCTGAATTGTATAAGTTTTTGAATATCTTTAATATTCCATTGTAACCTGTATCAGTGTTGAAAAGAACCTCAGCTGTATTGACAATTTTCAAAATAACTTTCAAGAATATATAGGAGAGTACTCAGAGATCTGTTCTAATGGTACTCTTTTTTTAAAAATCATACGAGTTCTCTGAGTGAGATTGGATTATTGTACTTTCATTAGTTCTATTATGACTGAGAGGTCATGAAGTGGCTACTGCAGTTATCTTTTATATTTTTCAGCTTAATGATGAGAAGAAATTGGAGAAATTTGAGTGGTTCCTATGCTGATAATGATGTATTCCCATATTTTATATATTTCCTATATATCCTATATATACCTGTCTCTGTAAACAGATAATGAGGTATATAGTTAAACCCCCATTTTCACACCGAAATTATGAGATTTTGATATGTAGAAATCCAGAGTTCCAGTTTAGAATTTCTGATATTATATTCTTTATGAATTTCAGCTCCATTTTTGACATCAAGCAGTCAAAATGGCTCTCTCTTGCTACCTCTACATTTACCTTGACTAAACGAGAAGATATGATGATAACATTTAAATTATGAAGATAATATAAGATCACTTTCTTGCCCCTGACTTATCTCTGAAGACAGATTAAAATATTTTTCTTTTTTATTCAGAAATAGCATATTTGTGAGTTAAATTTTCCTATATTTATTTTGCTTCTATTTATTCATATATCATATATTTGTTCTGTCCCAAATATGTGAAAGACATAGCTCAGTCTTCTGGTGTATAATAAAGTGGATGAATAGATGAACAGTTGGTCAGAATACCTTGCAGGCACAACTGTAATAGAGATGTGTAGCAAGGGAAATGGAATGCATACAAATGAAAGCATGTAGTTATTTCATTATAGTGTCACATTTAAATATATGATCTGCATGTGAGTGAGTGAAAACTCCTGAGTAAAAACAGATTAAATGAGGGATTCTATTAGATAAGAGTTTCTTTTTCATAAATTTTAGAAGTTAGTATTTTTAGTTTGATTTTTCTCTATAATTTGTTTTCCTACTTGAGTATAGGAGCTGTCTATCCCTTTGAAGTCATGATATATAAATTTTAAAATCTGTAACCCCTCAAATGTACATTATCCTGCATCAAATTATGCAGATGCCCATTTTCCCTATAAATTATTATATATATAATTATATAATAATTATTGAACTTAGAGTGCCTGCCTGTCATATCTCTAGTTTTTGCCAAGTAGTAAGATTACACTATATGTTTATATATAAATTTGGGCTATCAAAAAATTATATTTTTAGGTAATTCTCTTTTAAACAAAAAACCTAAATCTAAGATTTCTAATTCCAGTGTCAGATAATTTTTGCTAAATGATATTGTATGCTGGGTTTCTGCATAATTAATATATTATTTATCTTTTATAGTTTCTGAATATTCACATTATTTGTTATTATTTTCAAATATTTAATTAAAATAACTTCAGTAGCTGAATTGAATATTATTTCTCCATTGCCACCCCACTGTTAGAAATTTTTATTAATTCATGCATATGACCTACAGTTTCATATATTGTATTGAAAAATGAATTAAAAAATAACAGACAGTGAAACAATGTAACTGAAAACTAAGTGAATCAGATTGATATGTGAACAGTTATTGTTATAATTCTTATTTCTATTATGCTATACAAATATTAATTGCCTCGACAGAAAAAGAATATCTGAAAATGAGAAATATGCTATAAAGTACAAAATAAATTAATATACAAAATAAATTAATGATACTTTCTGTTTTCACAAATCATATGACTCTTTGTAAAGTCTTGCTTAGGGTTGCCTAAGAGTCTGTGATCCAGTGACTTCTTTTAGTACATTTGTGCTTGCTCAACAAAGGACAGCTATACTTTTGACAAGAATGGTGATTGAGATATTGGGTTTGCAAGAGATCATTGTAACCATATCCTAATGGGTTACAGAAAAATTTTCAAAATAGGGTAAAGAATACATCAAATACAGAAAGGTACAGTTCAAACTCTAAACAGTCATTGCCAACTCTTTAGTGTTTACGATAAGTCAACTAATGAGAAGGATTAAAGAACTATCAATTTTAACAATTCAGGTGTGAGGGATCACCTTTTTAAATCTTTCTTAAATAAGTTCACTTAGTAAGACAGTGTGTGGTTGTCTACTTATTATACAATTCACTGTTTTTAATGTTAATATTAATTAATTTAAATATATATACAATTATTTCCCTATATATTGAAGAAAATAGTAATTTCCTCCATCTTAAACATGCTGAATATTATCATTGTACCTAACTATATTTTGGTGTTCAAGATAGCAATTGGGATGAAAATGTAAAGATAAATAGCAAGTGTATGAGGGGGAGGCAAGAGAGGAGGGAATGAGAAGGTACTGGGGAAGAATATTAAGCCAATTATATTATCTTTATAAGTATGGCATAATGAATCCCCCCATTATGTATAGTTATAATTTAAAAATTTAAAAAATGTAATAAAAATTTTTCTTTAAAGTTCATGCTTACAGATAATGGACAAAATATTCTATGACTATCTTTTGATACCTAAGAAAGTTAACAGCAATTCTATAATATCATCTAACATCCAGCCCTCAATTGTCCCTTAAAAATGTCTTTTATAGTTTTGTTTTTTTCCCCTTTAGTATCAAGACCAAAGTTCACAAATTGTTATGTCTTAGACATGTTTTTTATTAGAATCCTATACTTTCTGTTTGGTGTCTGTGATTGTGAAAAGGAGAAATAGATCCTTCCAGGTGAATATTCCTAGAACTAGTAACATCAAGCTCTTTTCTCGCTACTACACCTTTTACTCCCTTTCTCCTTTATACTTTACATCATGACTTCTATTCCATATTCAAGAAGTAGGACTCTTTTCTTTAAGTGAATATTAAAAATAAGTTTATTTGGGGCTGTGCTTGTGGCTCAACAGTAGAGTGCTCACCTAGCATGTGAGAGGATCTGGGTTTGATCCTCAGCACCACATAAAAATAAATAAATTAATTAAAGATATTGTGTCCAACTAAAAAATAAATATTAAAAAAATCAGTTTATTTTGTGGAAAATATTTTGTTAGTAATATTTTAAAACTATCAACTAACTTTTTAAGTGTACAATACAGTATTGGTAATTATAGGCACATGTTGTACAGCAAATCTTTAGAACCTTTTCATCGTGCTTTACTAAAACTCAACACTAGGTGGGTAGCAATTCCCCATTTCTCCTTTTCCTAGCCCCTGGAAACCACCATTCTACTTTCTGTTTCTTTGAGTTTGACTCTTTTAAAATACACATATAAGGGGTATCTTGCATTATTTTCTTCTGTTCCTGGCTTATTTCAGGTAGCATAATATCCTACAGTTTCATATATGTTGTCTAAATGGCAGAATTTCCTTCTTTTTTAATGCTATAATAATCTTCCAGTGGATGTATATATCACATTTTCTTATCCATTCATTTATTGATTAAATGTAATTTTTTAAAAGTACTGTATATAATTTAAGTACAGCATATTTTACCATATATGACTTCAAGCAATAATAAATTGTAAACAGCACTGATACTCATAATTCACGTATAGGCAAAACTACATTATAATTTTAATCAAATTCCAGTGGATTATTACTACAATAAAAATTCATTTGTGTTTAACCTAATTAATAAAGAAATACAGATAAATAAGCTCTGAGGTTCCATTTTGATCACCACATTGACAATGCTGGAAAGTAATATGTAGTATAGACAAAAGCTCAAAGGAATAGAAGTCATAGTTGGAATGTAAAATGCTTTTCTTTTGGAAGATCTTTAGATCTTATGTATTCATGTTTACATACTTTGAATTAGTAGTTTTACTTCAAAGAAAAAAAATTATGGATATAATCACAAAGGTTTTTTTTTATTACAGAAGGTTATAAAATGCTAAATTATTCTAAAACACAGTGAAATGATTAAAATATTTTGGTAAGTTCATATGATTATCATAGTATGCATTCATTTACAATTACATTTTGGAATTTATTTACTGACATATAAAATTCCTATTACAAGTATATTTAAAAAGGTGGAATAGAAAATTATATTTATTTTATATACTTTTACATTCTATTTTTTAATAAATGTACCTGAATGCAGGAAAATGTACTGAAGAAATGTACTGAAAAAATGTACCACAATATTAACAATTAAAACTCATAATTTAAAGATATCAGACTTTTAAAATGTTTCCTTTTTATTTGCCTTTTTGAACTTCTAGGATTTTTGCCATCAATAGGTGTTATTTCAAATTTTTTTTTTTTTTTTTAAAGAGAGTGTGAGAGACAGAGAGACAGAGAGAGAGAGAGAGAGAGAGAGAGAGAGAGAGAGAGAGAGAGAGAGA
>NW_025999905.1:4101700-4204486 GCF_001458135.2 Marmota marmota marmota | reverse complement strand
GTGAGAGAGAGAGAGAGAGAGAGAGAGAGAGAGAGAGAGAGAGAGAGAGAGAGAGAGAGAGAGAGAGAAGGAGTGAGAGATAATTTTTTGATATTTATTTTTTAGTTTTCCGCGGGCACAACATCTTTGTTTGTATGTGGTGCTGAGGATCGAACCCGGGCCGCACGCATGCCAGGCGAGCGCGCTACCGCTTGAGCCACATCCCCATCCCAAAAATTTTAAAAAAAGGTTAAAAAACATGTCAATTTCCTCAAAGACTATACATCTGTGAATATGTATGTAAATTATTTTGTGACTAAAACCTTAGATACTTTTTTTTTTTTCCTGTTGACTAACCTATTGTTGAGTTTTATACTAGTCAAATAATATTCACTAATTATATTTTGTGGTATGGCATTTGAAAAAGTCACAAATTTAAAGAGTATAATTATGCCAGTGAATTGAAATTAATGAAATGGCATCCCATACAGGCACCATAATTTGCATATTAATTTCAGTTAATGTTTTTATGGATGTGACAGACTTATCCTAGTCAGATAAGTTTTTTTTGGTAAAAAACAAACAAACAAACAAACAAAAAAAACAGATTGTGAAGCAACCAAATGTTGAGCAGTCATTCCAGTAAATTCTCAGTATTCCAAAAAACATCTTTGACGTTATTGTTAGGTACTTAGAGTTTTAGTTTCTTTTTTTTTTATTGCTTTTTAAAAATGATGATACATTTGCCAATAGGTGGAGATATAGAATTGGAATTTTTCTTTTATGGAAACTCAATTTAAATAAAACTTCTATTTCACATGACTTCATGTGAATTTTATTGTTTTGCTATTGTACCTAATATTAAAAATGTTCTCGATTTCCAACACCAAAAAAAAAAAAAATTGGGGCTGGGGTTGTGGCTCGCATATGTGAGGCACTGGGTTTAATCCTCAGCACCACATAATAGTAAATAAACAAAATAAAGATATTGTGCCCATGTATAACTAAAAAAATTTTAAAAAAAAGCTCAATGACTTTCTCAAATGTGCCCTTAGGTTTTCTTTTCTTCAAAGTGATTTGCCTTAACTGATTAAAAAAAAAGTTTTATGAATTATGGTCTCTAATTGATAAGATTTTAGGCATTTCCTTAATAGTGTTGTGTGACTCCATTAAGGTAAATTTTGCCAATTTCTTGTCTATTTCAAATTTATTTGTAAACATAATAGACTTTCTTCCTGAGTTTCTTTTCTTTTCTCTTTGTTATATTTCTTGGTGAATATTTCTCTCTTTTTATTTCTCAATTTATGTTTTAGGTTTTTTTTTTAACTAACTTCATATCTTATTTTTTAAAATTTAGGTTGTCTAATAGTATTCTTATTTTGTTGAGAGTTCCAAAGAACCAGGCTTTAAATTATTTACTAATTCTAATTTTTGTCTGTTTATTAATTTCTTTGTTCTGCTTTTGTTTTGTCAGTTTTTTTCTAGTTTTTGAATCCAATGTTTAAGGCATTTATTTTTTAAGAAAATTATTTATAGAAGTAATGCTGCAGATTCTCCAGAGAAGTGCTTTTGTCATGACTCATAAATATTAGCTGTATAATAGCTTACTATTTAACTTGAAAGTGAAAAAAACCTTTTTCTTTTTAAAAATATTACTAGGGTTTTTTTTTTTTTTGGTTGTTACATTGTGAAAAAAGAACACTATTAGTTCATTTGTATATTAGTGTTAATATACTAATGTTAGTATATTTCTAATTAATTATGTTTCTGCTACCACCCAGACTTTGAGTTCCTTTTTCAACTTTGTCAGTTGGAGGTTCCTCTTCATTTGTTTAAAATTTGGTTATATAATTCAAAACTCTTATGTTATTTTCTTTTGCTTCTGCATTTTGTTGACTTGCATTAGAAAATGACTGATACTTTTGTCTGAATAATTTAGTGTAAGAATCTGCTGAATTTATTGTGCTTGTGTTAAAATGACTTTCAGGGTACCTTTATCATCTGAACTAAAATTCTGCATCCAACCACTCATGGGGTCAATTCAATCCCAATAAATGCTAATTCAGAATATGTTATCTATCACATACTATTTCATAGATAGGAATGAGGAGATTTTTGGAATAGTTTCTTATTTAGTGATAATTATTCAATATATATGAAATCTTAAAGTTATACTGGCCATGTTAAAAATGCAGCCAAGTCTCTGTATTGGAAGCTATTATGTTACAAATGAGATATATCTCTTGGCATTGTTTTCTCCTGTAAAAATTATAAAAATACAAAAATGAAAAAATGTATTTTAATTTCTATGAATGATGTAGACTACATTATACTTAAGGTTTTATATATTTCAGGTTTTAACCTAAAGTAATTTAGATTTAAGAATTTGTACTTTAATGTCTATTACCTAGCCACAAAGGCAAGGATAAAGTAAAGTCTTACTATTTTACAGACCTTTCAAAAGGCATGTTGAATGTTTCTAGACTAATCATTCTAATGTTATATACCATTTAATTAAGTAAAGTGCTAATTATAGTTTCCCCTAATTTTGGACTTTGAAAAGTGAGTCTGTTAAAAGGGTGCTTAAAATGGAATTGCATTTAGGAGTCTACATTCCCTTGAATTTAGAGATGTGTGGCACAGTTACATAGTAAGTCCAACATTTGGATTAGGAATTAAAATTTTTACATGCAGTTTTTTTTAAAGACTCCCCTCCCTTTTTTAAATTATGCCCTTGATCCATTGCAAACATCTAAGACTCTCAACATCAAAGAAAAATAACTTAGAAACAAAAAGAGTTTTATTGTTTTTAAAAGGTTGAGAGTAATTACATTTAATTTAGGACATAGAAAACATTTTCTCAAATCAGAGATCAGAGATCCCTCTGAGCAGTTGTAAGCTTCTTAAGAACACACAGAGTGGATGGAAAATATTCTTTATAATTACTGTCATTTATGTAATCAGTATGTAATGATTAAATCATGTAAGGAAGCAGGATTTTGATAAAATTTTTTTCTTTTTATAGAGGTTGTAATTTGCTGAATCTGAGCCAGTTGGGTGCTGACTTAAATTCTCAGTGTGGACAGGTGCTTTTTATGGTATTATGGGAAGGCAAGCAAGGGTAATACAGATGCAAATGTTGGCAAACTCTTAGTTATTATTTCTTTGGACAGACCTTGAACAGTCTTAGGTTCATAGTTCATATTTTGGTGAACTTTCTTTTCTTAAAGAAAGCATACATCACATCTTTATATACATATAATTTATTCAGCAAATATTGTTGGGAATCTCATTTGTTCCAAATACCATGCTAGTGACTATGGTACAAATATGAATATGGTTGTTTCCAGTTTTAAGTATCTTATACTCAAGACAAGGGTTGGGGAGAGAAAAAAATATATACATTACAGTATATTGTGATGGCTTTAAGCACAAGGGTTTTTGGACAGAGAAATGGGTCTGGAAAGGTTTCACAGTTCACAGTGTTTTCTTTGAGGATTACATTTAGGTTCTGAGGGATGGGGAGTGGTAGGGCATTATGCTGAGAGCATATGGTCAATTGAGTAATTCTAACTAATTTTGCATTTTGGGGGGCTATGAAAAGTAGGGGTGTTAAGAGATTGAGCATGTAGAGTAAACAGATTAAAAAGGGCCTTATAAAGTATGTGAAGGATTTTGGACCTGACCTAATGGTGGTGGGGAGCTCTTAAGGTTTTAAGGAACATTATGTTTTATAGTATGAATTTATAGGTCATAAACCAGAGAACAATAGTAAAACAATTGATAAAATAATCTGAGACAGAATTGATGTGAGCTTAAGCAAGTATTGCTAGTTGCAGAGAAATGAGTTAATTCTAGAGCTAACAAGAATTTGAACTAATTGACTGTCAAGAAGGGGAAATGACATGGATGTCTCCCAAGCTTCTGCCTTGAGTGAGACGGTTGAGGGATGTCTTTGACTGAAGTGAATGAAACAATACAGGAAGGCATACTTTAGGAGTTTGAAGTCATTCATATTCATTTTATAGAATTAGCTTCTGTCCTAAATGACAGTGTGACTTTGCCCAATAGTATGCAGCCCAGGGAAGGATTTCTGGTGTTGAAGCCTCAAGTTACATCTGGATGGTCATCAATGACTTGTTTTCTCTTTCTGAATAGAGGTCTTCCCAGGATGGATATTGGTATGAGGATAAGGCCATTTTTTAAAGGAGGTTTCAGGGCATAAATATATGGTAATGAATAGTTAATAAGGGGGCTGGGGATGTGGCTCAAGCGGTAGCGCGCTTGCCTGGCCTGCGTGCAGCCGGGTTCAATCCTCAGCACCACATACAAACAAAGATGTTGTGCCCGCCGAAAACTAAAAAATAAATATTAAAAAATTCTCTCTCTCTCTCTCTCTCTCTCTCTCTGTCTCTCACTCTCTCTTAAAAAAAAATAGTTAATAAGGGAAGAAAGAGTTCCATTTAAGGGTTCCAATTAATGATATTAAAGTTAAAAATGAAACAAAAATAGAAATGATTTGTATATAAAGTTATTATCACCTCCTATGGAATGCAGCATCTGAAATACTAACCATACATTACCTTCTAATATTCCTTGGCAATAGAAGTGTGCTACCATGAAGGTATATTTTTAGCCAATGTTTTGGCCTTCCTTTAATCTCTCTCTCTCTCTCTTTTTTTTTATATTCCATTCTAGGAAATGCTATGTTTTAAATTGCCAACATTGGAAATGAAATGATCTCTTTCTTAAAATTGTACCTATCTGTATAAAATATAGTGTTCTGTATTAGGACAGATTTTTTTTTTAGGGCTGATCCTTGGGAAAATCAAACATAAGGAATTGATGAATGATGAAAATTTTAGTACTTTCCTGACTGCCATTCTTTTCTGACTAAGCTTCTTCCATCTCCTACCCCAATCCAGCCATATTATAAAAATGGAATTCTGCTCGGATCTGTAGTATTATGAATTTTTCTACTGTTCAGGAAATAAGATTGTATCACATTTGAAACAGATTATAGAAGTCTATATTATGTACCATATTACTGTAGAAGGATATTCTTGTGTGGACATGGTTTTTAGTGCTTATGAGGACTTTAACTGTGGTCTTTCAGCTATAAAACATCAGGGTCACGACTTGATATTGCCGAACAGTCCTCTGGATGCTGTGAGGATGAAAAAAGAATGCTCTTAGCACTTAGTTGCATGTGACATGATTACCAATGATTCATCACAAAGTCCTGAAAGTGTAAGAATGCCTTCCTTTGCTTCCCCACAAACTTATGTGAAAGCATTTACTTAGTCTTTTGAAGTCTAAAATAGTCTTATATTAAGACAATGTAGTGATTTTGTGATTACCATGATGGTATGAGGAGACGTTTTCTTCTTTGCTTATTAGGATGTATGGACAATATTTAAAGTAATTACTATGAAGATACAGTTGATGTAGATGTCTAATTTCTGGCTAATTAGATTAATCTTAAAGTTATTCAGTAATGTTTGACTAATGCTGAATTTTGTGAAGAATAGGCAATATATTTGCTCATTATTGATTTGAAAAAACTCTTATTTCCATACTCAAAATGTAAACAACATCAGTTATTTAATAATCCTAATTTAGTAGCTAATTTTTTTAAACTAATGTATTAGGTTAGAGAAATCTTTCATAATTTTGTTATAGAATAGATTTGTTCTTGAAGTGGCTTGGCAACGTATCACCTTAAAAATGTACGTTCTTCTAGGATATTTTTTGTCTTAAAAAAAAGTTTGCTTTGTACTTCAGAACTATAAAAACCTATTTCTGGTTTGTTCTTAGTTATATCAGTATTTTGTGGTAAATTCCCTTGGTCTAGGGTATAGTCAGTGCAGGCCTGCTGTAAGTTCTGTTCACCTGAAGATTCTTTAAAGATTGGGATGATTGGTGGGGGGGTGGGGTTGTGGCTCAGTGGTAGAGTGCTTGCGTAGCATGTGTGAGGCCCTGGGTTCGATTCTCAGCACCACATATGAATAAATAAAATAAATGTCCATTGACAACTAAACAAAATATTAAAAAAGAAAAGATTGAGATGATCTCTATTGTATACTCTTTTCATGGAGAGTGGAATCCCAGGTTACTTACTGTGTCTGTTTCCTTCATTCACCTGTATGTACATGCAACTTATTACTGCCATACTTGACCAGCCCTCTTGTATTCACTTTGAATTGTTTGTGAGTTCAAGCCCTACACTAAACTTTGTAAGAAACTGAGTTCTGTATCTGTATTAGCCATGCATCTTGGGGAAAAGGGTGCCATCTGCCTTGTGGGAAGAATCAATCAGCATTTCAATTACACTGATATTTGGGCCCCTTAAAGACTCTCTGCTGGCACCTGTGACCCTCTTTCACTCTTTAGCTTTTCAGATCCTGGCCTATATTGAAAAATATAATTTCTAATTATAAGCCAGTGTCATTTCTACTTCTCTAATTCTCCATGGCTTGGATGACTAAGGATTGCATTATGTTTATATTCTATTAATATTTATTTAACATAATTGGTGTTCTTCAAAGGTCAGATTGAGTATAATTCAGATTTTAAAAAAACATAACTGCCTACTTCATATTTTTCTTAAAAATAAAAGAAAATGAAACATGTAGAATTTAAAACAAACTTTATTCAACTTTTCCTAGATTTTGGAAATATGATTTAACGTGGACTGATTGAGGAAATTATGAAATTGACAAACTTTAAAAATTTGAAATAATTTGCTTTAAGCATCTTGAATTTCCCTTAACAATTCAAAAACAAAACAAATACCCTAAACTAACTGAGTAAAATCAATGACTGATATTCTATCACCAGCAGGATTCTGTCTCTTTGGGACCATGATCTGAGGGAATGAAGATGAACAGTTGATTTTTATAAATTCTTTGGTTTCCAAATTTAAGAGTTAGATGGACTCACATAAAACTTTTGCTAAGAATGGCCTTTGAATATTTTTTACTAGTTTATTTCTGTCTCTGACTTATTATTATCATATCTTCAAAATACTGAATTTCTAGAGACACTTTGAGTGATAGACTTCAGTTGGGGAATCATATAATATTTCTTAGACTATGTAATATGGGATTATTTGTTTTTTGGTACTAGGGATTGATTCCAGGGGGTGCTTTACCATTGAGCTACATCCCCAGGAACTTTTATTTTTATTTTGAGACAGGGTCCCTAAGTTGCTTGGGCCTTGCTGTGTCACTGGGGTTTGCTTTGAATTTGTGATCCTCCTGCCTCAGCCTCCTGAATTGCTGGGATTACAGGCATGTGCCACTTTAACTGGCATAATCTGGGATCTTAAAATATACATCTTACATTCGGCCAAATTGTTTGGCTAATTTTATTTAATATTAGGTCTGAAAAATGATGCATTGACAATTAAAAGTCTTTACTTCTAGTTCAGAATGTCTTTAAGTATTGCTGAACTTTACGTACATATCACTTGGATGAAATGAGGTCCATTACAATGCATATAGAATTTAGAGTTGGAGACCTGGATGTGAATCTAAATCTTCATGTCCACTTAACCTCTTTGAGCCACTTTTCATGTCTATAGAAAGAAGTCAACAATATTTCTCTCACTGGATAGTTGTGAGAGTTGAAAGAAATATTATATGTGAGATCCTTTACAAATCATCCTTTATAGTTGTTTATAAATATGAAAGATACTTTTTCTTGAGCATATGAATATGAGATAATATGTAGTGATTATCAGGTGTATTTACTCATTTTAAAATTTTCCCTTCAGTTTTTTTTTACTTTATATATATTTATTCTTTCTACTCTTTAATAAAGGATTATGTGTGTTAAATTGAGATCCCTGGTACGTTGAATCTTTATGCAGTCGCCCCCTTCAGAAAGGAGTACCAAATAATAATGTTAGTTTAATTTATTCAAAGCTAAAGAGTTTTTCTTTTCTCCATAATAATGTATTCATCCTTGAATCATACATTTAGCTCATAACAAAGAATTTTACTTTGTTGGCTTTTGACACAATGAAATATATTCTGTGTTTTAGACCCTTTCTCCTAATTATGTTTTTGTCCCATCTTCTCTTTGTCTGTGAATCTTTCACTTTGGGAGGCTGGTTTGTGCTTTTGAATACATCCAACACTTTTCTCTGTTTTTTTATGCCTTGCTTATATCATCCACCCACTTGCAATTCCTTTCCATTCTTGAGATGCTTTCCTATTGTTAAAGCATAATTTAAGCTTTATCTATTCCATAAAGTCTTTCCAGAGTACTGCAGCCAGAGCAATTATTATTTTTTTTTACACTCTTATGTAGTTATCACCTGAAATACTCGCCTTTTTATTAGTTGAGAAGTGAGAAAGTTTTTTTCCCCCCTAGAAGCTTTTAAGGGACTTTACTGGAGAAGTCGGGTAAAAACTCTTTAGCAATGTATTTTTTAGTGTTACAATACAGATATAAAGAAGATGCTAAGGAAATAGCAGTGATCTCTTATGCTACCACTATCCAGATTAGTTCTCCATTATTTCCCAGTTGTTTGACCCATCTCTGCCCAACTTCCCATATATTCCATAACAATGAAAGATGTTGAGTTCAAACAGATTGATTGCGGTTGAAGACAACTTTTTTTCCTGATTGGCCATATAAAATGAACTGTGATGCCATCACAAATGATTGATTTTATTGATTTTATTATTATTATTGATTTTATTTTATTATTGATTTTATTAAGTGACCCAAAAGTCACATTCCAAAAGTCCCTTTTTCTTGGAGCTATCCCTGACTCTTCCTATCAGTTGTGGTTGTCTCTCCTCTATTCCTGAGAATTATTAATTGCTACATTGTATTTTGTTTCTTTCAAAATTTTATATTATGATATAAAAAAGTGATTACTGTTCTATGGAAGAGCCACTATCTTAAAAACAATATGGATTCATTCTTTATTTTTACATAGGAGGGATTTGCCATTATACTTTAAAAAATATTTCCTTTCAGTTTATTTTAGGCAGTTTCTACTTCTTTTAGTTAATATGTGTGAATTTGACATATTTTATGACATAATTTAAATGATAAACAATATTAACTAGGATAGGTTTTTTTTTGTAAAATAAACATGACAAAATAGGTAAATAAGAAATAGAGTATATTCCAAAGCTTAATTCAAATTACTTTTTTTAATCTCCCCCCTTTTTTTTTGTACTATAGATTTAACCCAGTCATATCCCCAGCACATTTTATTTTGAAACAGGGTCTTGTTGATGAGGGCCTCACTAAATTGCTGAGGCTGGCTTTGAATGTATGTCCCTCCTGCCTCAGCCCCCCAAGTTTCTGAGATTACAAGTGTGTGCTACTGCGCCTGGCTGTTAGCTACTATTTTAAATTATATTCTATAGGTATTTACAACTTTTGTTTTGAAAGATCCACAAAATAATTTTATTTCTTTAATCTTAGTAAAGAAATATAATTATTAAAATGAACATTGAATGCATGTTAATAGTTTCCAAACTGGGTTTAACTGACAGATTGACTAAATGCTGGGAAACATATATGGAAGGAAGCAAGCCATACTTTTCTTAGACTATGATTATAGAACAAGTGAGGATTAATTCAGTTTTTTACATTCTTGGTTTTATTATCCTGCACTAGATTTTGCTTTTTAACTGAACTTTCATTCCCCTAGTCTTATCCACTCCAATCAATCCTTTATTACTCTGGCAATTATTTTTCTAAAATGCAAATTTATACTGTGCTACTCTGTAATACATCATCCTGTCAAAGGTAGGAGCAATAGAGAATCATACTTTGATTACCTTTTACCTGTCTCAGTTTTTTTTTTCCAGTTTATTCTTGTCTCTCTACTTTTTCTATTTCAGCCATATAAAAAAATATCTATTACTTTCCAGGATATGCCATGCTTTTTTAGGTCTCTATGCCTCTGTTCATGCTCTTTTTCAGACCTGGAATATTGTTTTCTTCCTGCACTCTGGCCAAACCCAAAAGTCACTTTCCAAAAGTCCCTTTTTCTTGGAGCTATCCCTGACTCTTCCTGTCAGTTGTGGTTGTCTCTCCTCTATTCCTGAGAATTATTAATTGCTAATTGTATTTTGTTTCTTTCCTTGGAATTTATTTCCCAACTAGAGCAAAAACCCCTTGTAGTTAGTTTTACATATGTAACCCTAGCATTTGGCACAATAGCAGGTACGTAGGCACAGTAGGTATTTGTTGAATAATATGAAGGGTAAGATTGGGTTAAAAATGGTATTTTGAGTGCTTCTATCATGTTTGGTTTCCTTTACAGCTCTTATTTCACCATAAATATGAATTTAACTTAAGTTATATTTTATAAGTGTTTGAGAAATGAATTACCATACTTGTGTTTTTTTTTTAACTATAAGTGTTTAATTTTGTGCCAATTAATGCTCTTATCTCTCAGTTCTTTACCTACCCTTCTGCATTCTACTGCAGAGATTAAAAAAAACAAAAAACAAAAAACAAAAAAACAACAACAAAAAAAACTTGTGAACTATGCATGCCAGACTCCATTGATAACAAGTTTTCTGTTAGGAATGTCCAAAACAAGGGAAAAGTGAAAGATTGGATGGTAGAAGGAAAGAAGTTATTTATTTCCTTTCATTGACTGGTGCAATTCAGCATGCAGAAGGAGTAGAGGATGGTTGAAGGTGACTGCATGTGACTACGTTTCAGTACCAATTGTGGTGGCTTCATCAACATTACAAACAGTACTTTGGATGTTGGGTAGTATTCGCTGTGCCGACCAGTAACAGAACCATCCCAGTGTGAATTGTGGAAATGTTTCCAGAAGCTCAACAGTGATCCCGGCCTAGGGTAGCAGTACACTTTATTTGGTTTGCTAACTTGTTTTTGTTCTGCAGCTCCACTTATATCGCCTTCTAACTCTCCCAACGGCTTTATAATCACTTTCCATTATTGACTTCCCTATGTTGAAAATAGCTAGAGTAGTTTCCACTTTACTTAGTGGACAATACCAAGAAGTGGTCTTTAGAAATAGAACTTCAAAGATATGAGTTTGGGATTGGTTATTTGACATGTTTTGAATTGAATACAGTAGAATCTCACTGTCAGTGGAAAATTGCCATTGCATTCAGAGACAGCTTAGTTACTTAAACTATCAAATTTCTTTCTGGAACTGAAGAGATTACCAAAGCTAAAAAATCAATTGCAAGCTGTAATTGATTATGATGGTGGGAATAATGTCTTGGAATTCAGAGCTGTGTTGGCTATTTCTGATACACTAGAGAATTTAAAGTAAAGAAATTATGAGGTCATTGCTTTAAATTTTCAGTTCCAGGATGGTCAGCGAAACAGAACTTCATGGTGGCTTTCCCCTGATATTGTCTTATCTTTTATTATTGTAATACTTGTGCAGCTAAATACAAGAACCAAAATTTTATCCTTCAAGTTTTAGAGTTACAGTAAAAGATGAATTTCTTCTTTTCTCCTTACCCTCTCCTCCTTTTCTGTCTTCATTCTTCTACTTGAATTGGTTTCATGTAGTTCATCTACTTTGTGATTATTTTCTCAGTTCTTGAATGCTTAGTTTGACTAGATATCTGTATTTTGAAGAACTTGTATATTAGCATTCTGAGCCATGGCATGAAGGATATATAAGTGGAAAGCACTGGAACTATTGGAGAATACTCCAATTTAGGAGAGTAAGCTAAAAGTAATAACTGCACCATAGGAATTTTAGGGCTGAGTGCTACCATTAAATACTTGATAAATTTGAAAACAGATTTTTATCTCTTACCCATTTCATTCACATACTTGGCTTGTGCAAAAAGAATATGCCTTCGAAAACAAGATTTTTTTCTTTTAAAGTTTAAAGATCTTAATATCAATTGATGCTCTTCTTTCAGATGTTATCTTTTACTGGAGCCAGTCCCTTTGGCTATACTTGCTGCACAGCTATTGATCTTGTTAATTCCCCTCTCTCTGTTGATTAGCCAGAATTAATAGGAAACTGATTACATTCACCTGACCAAGAAAGCTGCATAGCATCACAGCTATGTAAAATCTGATGTCATAATCTAGTACATATTAGCATTGATTTTTCAAATAGTTAAGTAAAGATAGGAAATTCCATGCTTTTTCCATTGTGTACAATTGTAAACCAAAGAACTAATAAAAAGTGGATGAAGATGGTATTAATAAGTGCTTAAAGCAATGTTTATTTGACTGGCTTCATCTAAGCTGATTGTTCTTCCAAAATTAAAAAAAAAAGTAAACAAAAACAAAACAGAAAAATTAGTTTTAATTTCCAGTGTTTCTTGTCTACATACCTTTTCCTTTATTTTACTTGCTAAATTAAAAACCAGAGGGTCCTAATATTTTTTTGGGCAGTAGGTCCTTTTTGCAATCTGGTAAGGTCTGTGAATTAGACTCAGAATGTTTTTAAATGCAGAAATTAAATGCATAGGATTATAAAGGGAATGAATTAAAACAGTGCTATCAAGATAATTTAAACTGTAATATAGTAATAATATTAGAATATAGCATTGCTTTTGTTACTACTCTATTTTAATACTACTATAGTTTGTTGTCTGCATTCTTTTTTTAAATTTGTTTTTAGTTGTAGATGGACACAATATCTTTATTTATTTTTATGTGGTGCTGAGGATCAAACTTAGTGCCCCACACTTGCAAGAAAGGCGCTCTACCACTGAACCCCAGCCTCAGCCCCTGTTGTCTTTATTCATAATGGAGGGAAATTTAATATTTTAGTTAATGTTAATGAAAATAAACACATGGTCTTTTCCCATCCAAATATACAGACCTGGACTCTAACTATTGAAACTTCTGATATGGAAGGGATTCCTGAGCCCCACATACAGAGGCTCCACTCTAAATAAATTTACATAACAGTGACTTTTTAAAATAAATATTTATTTTATTTTTAACATGTTTGCTTAACTATGATTTTGAGCATATACTTATTTTCTCCCTTTTTGTCAACTGGTTCAATCTCATTTACTTTTAAAGCTTAACTAGACAGTTCATATAACATTTAAATTTTTGTTTATTTCCAAAATACTGACTTTCTGCAATAATCTTCATTAATAGCTGGGCATAAAATTTTTATAAGGTTGTTTACAAATGTATTATTTGCTTTACATTTGTCATTTTATGCAAATAGAACTCAAAATGATGAAATCAATTGTATTTTACCCAGTAAGTCGACAAAATAATTTCTGTGTCTCTTCTCCTACTCTATATTCTCAACCACAAATTATGACAATTTCACAAGCATTTGAAAAATTATTTTATTCATTGGATTATTTGCAGGTGAGGTTCTGTGCTTTAGTCTACAAATCAGTAGTTAATTTAATGATGCACTAGTTTATATTTAGCAAAATGAAGCATAACTAGCTCAACTGAAAAATGATTCTTGTTTTAACCAGTATCTTCACACAGCTGTTTAAATACCATATTGTACTTGGATTTTTTTCTCCTTTCTTTATTTAGGATGGCACATGGGACTTGTGTAATCTTTGCTTATTTTAAGCTAGCATAAAAGAATGATTCTCAGCAAATGGGAGACACTTTGCAAAATTGAAGGCTATTCTTATGTATTCAGGCCAAGTTCAATTATTATTAAAGAATGTATCTTTTTCTCCCTAGTTTTATACTGATAATTTTTTTCATTATAATATTATGTTCCAAAGTTATTATACAGGTCCTTTTTTTCATGTAATTTTATTTTTTTATATTATAATACCATTAAAACATGATTGGCCAGGGAGAATCATTTTAAAAATTGTAGTATTTCACTCTCTCTATTATCAGTTTTATACTATGTTTCTGTCTAGAATTTAAAAAAAAAATTAGTTTTGGATGGATACAATACCTTTATTTTATTTATTTATTTTTGTGTGGTGCTGAGGATCAAACCCAGTGCCTCACACATGCCAGGTGAGTGCTCTACCACTGAGCCACAACCCCAATTCCTAGAATTTTTTTGACTCTCTTTATAAAGATGTAAAAGCTACCTCGAAATATGTAACATTAAGATGGAGACTTTGAATAATTTTTAGTAACCCTTCCTCTTCTTTTTCTCTCCTCCTCCTCTTCTTCCTGTTTCTTCTTCTTTTTCTTGCTCTTTCTCTTTTTCTATTTACTTCTGCCCCATCCTTACTGTTTACCTGACTCTCAGTCTCTTAAATCACCAATAAGACTTGGTTTCCAATTCTTCCGTTTTTATATCAAAAAATACTTTAGATTTTTAAATTTTGTTTATACTTGTACATTTATTTAACTTTCATATGTTCATGTAGCATATCGTAATATTTTCAGATAATATAATTTTGTTACACTATATCTGTGAAATAGTGCACTACCATATCTTGATATTATATTCGAATTTTTAGTGTGAAACTCTTTCCTCTCTATTGGATGATTTAAGCTAATCATTTTGTAGGTAATTAATATAATGGAGATCAGAAAGATAAGATATACAGATGTAGGGATTATTTAAGAGACTGATTTGAAGTACAGTGGAATTGCTTTATTTCTTTTAAACAACTCAAATCTGCATCTGTTTCCTAAAATGTATAGTGTTGCTTAAAGTGTTCATTTATATTCTACATATGAATTCTATTTCTCTTAAAACCAGCCCTGATTTTGGGTTGATTTGTACTGTTTATTTATTTATTTCTTAAATTAGAGTTTTAGAGCATATAGTACTTGGTTCACCTCGACAAACTTATACATAACATGCATGGGAATGGATTTCAGTTCATGATCCCTCCCACCCTTTTCTCTCTCATCCTCCTTCCCCTCTGCCATTCTCCTTCCTCTACTAGACTCCCTTTACCTGTCTATTAATGTATATTTGATTGGTTCTTTATGCTATTTCTGTCCTTCCCTCATCCTTTCCTTTGTTTATTTAAGAGAACTGTTGAATTTTTATCTTATAACTAGACTTAAACCTAACAACATGAAACAGTGTTTCATGAACTATTATATCAGTAAAAGTTCTGATATTGTCATTTCTAAGAAAATTAGTAATGCAATGGCAGCACACAGTTCCAAGTAAGAAAAAAGAATCCTATAAAAGAATAAAGATAAGTTGTATAAAGTATGAATATGGTAAAAATTATAGGGAACAAAGTGACTGGAAGATTATTTGGTTGAATTAATAACTATACTACATGTGATTACATTTTGTAATGGTAAAGAAAATTTTTATGCAAAACTAAACTTTATTTTATGGTATTTTTTGTTGGTGGTAAGTGATCAACCCAGGGCCTTGTACTTGCTAATCAAGTGATCTATATCCACAGTCACATAATTAACTTTATGTATTATATATAGCATGCATAATTTTGTGAAGAGATTATTACTGTGGAACCTTCTCTACTTTTACCTACTGTGGGTACTTAATAAAAGTTTTTCCTATTTGTATTTAATGAGACAAAAAAGCATATTTAGTGAAAGCTCAGGACTAAAATCTCTAAGGGACACTCCAAGGAATGGAACCAAAAATCAAAACTCAGTAACTTGACAATAATGGTAAGTGCTCTTAAAATAGTAACAACAATTATACTACTAACATTTTTGTAACATTAGCCAAATATTAATCCCTTTTTTGTTACTTCAAATAATGTTTTTAAATTAAATGTTTTAAAAATTAAATTTTAATTGTGAATTATATCAATAAAACACATTTTTAGGGTAAAAATGAGATATTAATTTTTATAACATAGTTTAAGATGGTAGTTATATGCTTATTTATTTTTCTTTTTTTGTCTTTCATGTGGAAAATTGACTGAAATATTAAGTGAAGAATAAAACAATGTATTTAGAAAGTATTTCTGATAATTAACCAGTTCTTGAAACATCAGAGAAGTCCTTTTAATAATGAGAAATCAATCCTATAACATCAAATTTTTAAAATATAAGGCTAATATATACTGAAAATCAATATAGACTCCCCCCCACTCTGTTTTGCTAAGGGTAGCACGTTCTTAATCATTTATTTCTCCAGATTCAGCTGAAAGGGTACAAGTTACGGGAAACACATCATCAAATTGAAATAGTCTTTAAAGATTGGTTATGCCACATTATTTTATTGGGAGAGTCCATTATAACAATATACCAATTTTTAACTTCTTTCTGGATTAAACAGATATACATGCACATTCGAGCGCAAACACACACACACACACACACATACACACACACACACAGTCTAGTGACCATCAATATGATCTAATTTATAAAAATGAATTTATTTAAATATTTCTGAAAATCTGTTGATTTAGATTCCTTATAAATAAGATAAGCTCTGTGCTGAATTTACAAAAAATAGATTTTTTTTGTCAAATGTTTTCTCTGAGATAAGGGGGTGTGACTCATAGTAGGGTAGGGAGGGAGAGCATGGGAGAATTAGATTAATTCTAGATAAGGAAGAGGGGTGGGAGGGAAAGTGAAGGGAGAGGGGAAGGGGATTAGCAATGATGGTGGAATGTGATGTTCATCATTATACAAAATACATATATGAAGACTTGAATTTGGTGCCAACATACCTTATATAAAACAGAGATATGAAAAATTATGGTATATATGTGTATTAAGAATTGTAATGCAGAAAAAGAGTACATGTATAATGGCATAAATTGGCATGAACATACTTTATATACAGAGATACGAAAAATTGTGCTCTATATGTGTAATAAGGATTATAATGCATTCCACTCTTGTCGTGTATTTAAAAAAATAAATAAATATAAAAAATAGAATTTACAGCATTTTTAGTTTCACAGCAAAATTAAGCAGGTGGTACAGAGATATGCCACATATCCCCTGGCCCTACATATGCATAGCCTCCCCCATTATCTCCTCCCCTGCTGGATTGATACATTTGCAATAACTGATGAAGAACATGGATACATCATTATTACCCTAAGTGCATAGTTTATCTTACAGCCCACTCTTGGTGTTCTATATTTTATGGGTTGGAACACTTTTGTAATGACATGTGCCTACCATTATGATATCACACAGAGAAGTTTCATTGCTCAAAATAATCTGTTTATTTAAAAAAATTCTCATTGTTAAAATTGTGTTTTTACACTATGGAGAATGTGGCAATACAGAATAGAATGAAAAAGAAAATGAAAAGATAGTCAATTACACACAAAGTTTTTATTTTTTGAGCTGGGATCTAACTGTGTTGCCTAGGGTGACCTTAAACTCTTAATCCTCTTGCCTCAATCTCTTGCCTGGCTAGACACATTTTGATCTAAGTCATTGTATTTAAGTAAAAGGTATCCCTCAAAATTTCAGAAATTTTACATTTCATGATATTTAGAGGTTTGTTATATATAAATGTGACATTAGTGATAGTTTCTAGAAAGTACCTACAATTCGCTTCTATGCCCTCCTCTTTCTTCCAGAAACTGCCTTAAGTAATTCTTAATCACGTTTTGTGTAAAGCTCTGCAGATAGAATAGCATGGAGAGCTCATCCAGAGGACAGACCATCTCCTCCCTGGACCAAGGGCTAGGGTCTGGCTCTTAACTTTATACACCAGAAAACTGGTTATTCAGAATCTTAGAGTTTGTCAATCTTCTGGGATATACACCAAACAAAACATAATCATATATGACATTACTGATATGTAAATCAAAATGCAGGTTTAATAATTTGTTATTTCAACATTTTACATTCCATAATACCAATCCTTTTCCAATAATCTGGCCCTCTTCTCTGTTCTATTCATTCTCTTCTCTGATTCTTTCTTCTTACCAAGATTCCCATTTTTTCCCAACCCTTGCAATCCTCCTGAGACACCACAAAATCATAATAAACTGAAAGAATACACTCCTTAAAACTAGGTAAAATTTTTCTATATCCTTACACTTGTCAAAGAGTTAACATATAGGTCATCTTGATTATGGACATTAATGTTCAGATAATCTTATCCTTCCAGCCTCTCTCTCTCTCTCTCTCTCTCTCCCTCTCTGTGTGTGTGTGTGTGTGTGTGTGTGTGTGTGTATAATGTGTATATATATTTCTACATACACATTGGATCATGATAATTCTATAAATCTGTGAAGATCATATTTTGACTCTTCCAAGTTCATTCTCAGGGTGTTAAACTTCATTTCTACTTGGGACACAATATTTAATACTGCTCTCTTTTTTCACTCTACCACCATTAGTGTATTTTTGCTTTGGAAAAAGCTAGCTCCATAAATAATGTGGCATTTATTTTCTGTAAAAGCTTTAGCTGCTCATTTTATTTGGACATTGATTTTTCATCAAATGACAGAAATGGCAAGGTTAGCATTTCAGGAGAGCTTCTCTTCTGTTAACAATATCTTCATCTTCTCATTAGTTTAATTCATGATAATAATCCAGAAAAGCTTTGACCATTAAATCCTTTTAGGCAGCAGTGTTTCCCAAAGGACCATTATTCGTTTTTGAGTAATTAGTTTCTTTAATTCACATTAGTATTTGAAGTTAATAGTATAGGGAAATTCATTTTCTTTCTGATGTAATAACCTTTCCATTACTGTATGAAATAAACTTTTAGTTTTTTTTTTAAATCTTTTCCTATAGAACTGACCATTTAGAGTACCAGTATAGGGTTTAAATTTTTTTTTTGTAGTTGTAAATGGACAAGAATGCCTTTATTTTATTTGTTTTTATTTTATTTTTTAAAGTGGTGCTGAGGATAGAACTCAGTGCCTCATGCATGTTAGGCAAGAGCTACAGCCCCAGCCCCAGTATAGGGTTTTATTCCGTTCAGATCTAAGCTCTTTTGGAGAGTTAAGAATTTAAACAGTTGTTTCCTCAACTCAGTTCCTTCCATCACACCTTTTTCATTCACTGCATGGGATATGATGTGGTCTCTCCAAAAAGGATTTATGGAATCTGTGGAGAACCCCATTTAAGTTACTTAAATTGAATTTTTTTATCCTTTTAAAAAATACACAAAGAAATTTGTAAAGCCACTATCATTAGGAAGTTTAATATTCAAAAACTGTCTACTCAGTTTGAAAAACTGCCTTATTATGGAAGTTTTTTATTATTATTCCTGATACTTTATTATTCCTGATATTTTATTATTATTCCTGATACTTTCCAAAAGTGTAAGAATCAATCTTATGTTATTTTCTCACAAATACAAGGAGAATCTCATGGAATAAAATACATCATTCCTAACTTCACATAGTCATGATCATAGAAATCAAATCCCAAAGCACTTTATAGAGATAAATAAAAGCATTTCAGAAGTAAATAATCTGGATGGCTTCTAAATTATTAATGCATTTAACTGAATAAAAAGTTTGATTTATTAGATTGAGGTGTTTAATTTGAAAATGGTACATTTGATGAATGTCCTGTCTATCAAAGGCCAAAGCCAAGAACATATTATTCTGATTTTATGTGATTTTATTGTAAAAGAAAGGACTGAAAACACTTCATAAGTTTCTAACATTTACTAGTATATGTAATAATTAAATAATTAATAAAGAGTAAATAGTTTTAATTTTCCAGATATTTTTTAAGAGAGAGAGAGAGAGAGAGAGAGATAATTTTTTAATATTTATTTTTCAGTTTTCGGTGGACACAACATCTTTATTTTATTTTTATGTGGGTGCTGAGTATCGAACCCAGTGCTCCACGCATGCCAGGCGAGCATGTTATCGCTTGAGCCACATCCTCAGCCCTTTCCAGATTTCTTTAGTCCCCTTATAGGAGGAAACAAACCAAAACACTTTGAAGACACTTAGAACAGAACCAGGCATTCAAAAGGGCTGAAATGTATACTTAGAAATGAATTTGGCTCTTTTAATCTTTTTTTTGTCTAGACATTTATGCAGTTTTAGGATTCCAGATGATACATATATAAGGCCATCATTTGCTCTTTAGAATTTTAAGAATAGGGGCAAAGTAGGCAGTAATGAGCTCTCTTGAGCCTAGTATTTTCCAATCATGTTTAAGAAGAAAGTCTAGTTAATATCCTGTTGGGCATTCAGGCCACTAGAGTCTAGTGTAAATTTAGGAATGTTGTTTTCCTAGCTCAGAAATAAGTCACACTGAGAAAACTCTCCTTCTAATCTATTCCATGTCATGCCTTCCCAACACAGTAACATTTGTTTTTCAGAATAAAGCTTGAAATAAAAGGTTGTAGGCAATAGATTTTGGCAATTGTCATAATTGCAATCACAAACTTCAAAGAGATAAAAATTAAAACACTTATTTTTACTTGTTTTTTTGTGTGATAGTTAATGGTCTTCCAGTTAGAAGATGTATAAACTTGTTTAGGTTTTCTAACCTCTGTGTCTCAATTTCATCATCATAAAGTGGGAACAGTACTAGCACCTTGTTGGGTTGTTGTGAGGACTGGATATATACATCTAGGTTGAAGGGAGTGAGAGAGATTATAGGTAAGGACTATGTGTAGGTATCATTTGTTTTTGTTATTGCTATAGATATTAGTATTCATGCTAGACTTCAGACATAGTCATTTTAAATTTACTTAGCAAACATTAATTAAGCTTCCAATCAGTGACAAGCACTATTCTAGATAGTAGACCTTCAATAATGATCAAGACAGAGAACTCTTTTTTTTTTTTTTTTAAAGAGAGAGTGAGAGAGATAGAGGTAGAGAGAGAGAGAATTTTTTAATATTTATTTTTTTAGTATTTGGTGGACACAACATCTTTGTTTGTATGTGGTGCTGAGGATCGAACCCGGGCCGCACGCATGCCAGGCGAGCGCGCTACCGCTTGAGCCACATCCCAGCCCCGACAGAGAACTCTTTATATGAAACTTGTATTTTGGTTCTGGAGATCAAGAGACAATTCAACAATTAACTGATAAAAAATGTCAGTTCATGCCATAGAGAGGACTAAACTTGGGTGATAGGATACATTGGATAGTCAAAGAAGTCTTTTTAAGGAGGTGACATTTACCTTGAAAGTTGATGACAAAGAAACAAACTTGTAAAGATCTGGGGTAAGAGCATTCCCATGAGGAGTTTCTAAGAAGTACTCTGAGGACAAACACTGGTGATGCTATTGAGTAGTAGCCTAGAGGCAAGAGCAGGATGAGGTACAGCTTGAGAGGCTGGTGGAGCTCTGGTCTTGTAGGGATCTATGAGCCTGGATAGGGAATTAGGATATCATTCTAAGTTGCAGAGACATCCTAAAGGGTTTTTAAGTAAGGATTGGCTTGGCTTAATTTGCATTTTAAAGACTTATTTTAAAGTCTACTTTGTAGCTATATAATCAAGACAATGTAGTATTGGTGGGGAAGGGATAGACACTTCAATGGTTCAGAGCATGGAACCTAGAAATTGACCTATGTGGATATGGCCAACTTCGTTTTTGATAAAAGTGCAAAGACAATTAGAAGGAAGAAAGAAAATCATTTCAAAAAATGATGGTGGAGGTGTTGGGCACTTTCAGGTAAAATAAAGAACCTTGGACTAAACCTCATGTAAGATATGAAGTATAAAACTTTCAAGAAAAGAAAATAGGGTAAAAACTTTAGGATCTAGGGCTAAGCAAGGAACTCTTAGACTTGTTTTCAAAAGCATGACCCAAGAAGGGAAAGATTGGTAATTTTATCCAAGTTATTCAGTGAAAGACTCTTATAAGGTGACTAGAAAGAAAAGCTCTGCAATGGAAGACAATATTTGCAAACCATAAAACTAACAAAAGATCCCTAATATCTGGACTCTTTAAATAACTCTCAAAACTTAACTGCAGAAAACCAAGCAGTCTAGTTAAAAAATGGGAAAAAACAAGAAGCTTCTCACTAAAGAGTATATACAGATGGTAAAAAATACATGAAAATATATATATATATATATATTCATCATCATTAGCCATTAGAGAAATGTAAATTAAAAACACAAATTATCACCGTAAAGTTATCAGAGTGACTAAAATAAGAAAGTAATACCAAGTGCTGTTGAGGATGTGAAGAAATTGGATCATT
Source organism: Marmota marmota marmota (assembly GCF_001458135.2). NCBI lineage: Eukaryota > Metazoa > Chordata > Mammalia > Rodentia > Sciuridae > Marmota > Marmota marmota. The sequence goes on along the minus strand of NW_025999905.1, from coordinate 4,182,511 downwards.
CATATATTATCAGTGGAATGTAAAATGGTATAGCCATTCTGGATAGCCATGTGATAGTTTCTTATAATTCTATGCAATTACCATATGACCCAGCTCTCTTAAATATTTATTCCAGAGATCTAAAAATTTACGTTCACATAAAAACTTGTGCATGAATGTTTGTAGCAGTTTTTCTAGTAAGAAACTCAAACTGGCAACATCCTAGATGTTCTTCATTGGTGAATAGTTAAATAAATGTGTACTATAGAATCCTTTTCAGCAATAAAAAGGAACAATACACAAAATAACTTGGCTGAATCTCCAGGGAATTATTCTGACTTAAAGGGAACCAATCTTTAAAGATCACATGCTGAATGATTCCATTTATATAACATTTTTGAAATGACAAAATTATGAAAAGAAGAACATTATTTATTGTCTGGAGTCAGGACCAGGAAGTTGGGGAAGGGGATGAAGGAGGTGTCTATGAAAGGACAACAGTATAGATCTTTGTGGTGATGGAACTGAATTGTTTTTTATCTTGACTATGACAATTTTATTATCCTGGTTGTGATTTTCCATTAAAATTTTGAGGATGTCACCTCCAGGAGAATTTGAATAGATGATGCATAGGATTCTTTCTGTTATTATTTCTTATGTGTGCACGGGAATTTACAATTATCTCAAAGTTTAAAATGTTTAAAGAAAAACCCTGTATTATTTTGGCTGATCAGTGAAGAATGTATGCCTCTAGTCCTACTTTTTGTTTTATTTAACTGATGGAATCTATGTCTTGTACTTTTAAAAAGACCTGCAGCTGATTCTACTGTATAGACAGGATTGAGGATCTTGCAAAACTACAAACAAATCGCTCTGGATTTTAAGGGCAGGGTGTTACTAATGAGATTTTTAGATTGTGACGCTTGTTACCGGCATTTGATTCTGCACACATCTGTGATCTGATCCCATAGGATCAGTGTATGAGAGCCACTCAATTGAGAATAACTTAGATATCTATATGTTTATAGATAACATATTTCCTTCTTCAAATTAAACATTATTCAAATTTTTGTTGTTGTTGTTGTGTGTGATACCGAGGATTGAACCCAGAGCCTCACAAGTACAGGGATTGCTCTACTACTGAGCTACATCCCATCCCTTTTTACAAACTTTATATTGAAAAAGAGTCTTACTAAACTGCCCAGGATGGCCTTGAACTTGTGATCCTCCTGCCTCAGCCTCATGAGTAGCTGGGGTTACAAGTATACAACACAGCCAGCTTCTCTATTTTTTTTTTCTTTTTCCCCAAGGTCCGTTCAGCTTTTATTTCAGACACTTGTTGAAATAATTACTTTACTTACTTGTAGCAACTGTAATTTTTTCAGCAAAGATAGAGCTTACTTTTGTTTATACATTGCTATTAGTCCTTTTGTTCTTTTTCTTTCATAGGTGCCCTGGCTGGGAAGTAAAATTGTATTTGTGAACAGAACACATGCAATTCTCTTTTGCATGGTAGCTGCAGGATTCTATTTTAAAAACTCAGTATTTAATTACATATGAGATCCTCTTTTGAGTGCATGTTGCTTCAGAGCAGAAATCACAGTGAACTGTTGCCTTATGAATAAGTTTAGTACTTAATTTTCCACAAGGCCTACTTTTTGTCTTTTCAAAGTAGAGAAGCTCACATTTCTCTTTCTTCTGCTTCACCTATACTTTTAAAGATTTTTCTGGCAAACCCCCACTAACAATAGGTTTTTATTTACTCCTGAAAATGCCAAACTCTTGTTTGATTTTATAATGGCCATTTTAATTTAATTTTGTGTTATATTTTGAAGATCTTTGTTTCGTGTACAGCTCACCAGAACTCATAGATATAAGAAGGCATTCAGTGATGTGTATTGAAGAAGATCATCAGCTATTCAATGCTCACTGCTATGTGCTGGAACTATTTGGATGGTACAACTTCATGTAGCTTTCAATTTTGTGATGAGATTCATAAATAATGAGAACTAACCAAAACTTGTTATCATGGTATCCCATTTAAGAATATGATGGAAACTTTCTAAAATGTGTTTGTCATTTGTGTGTACCTGTGTGTAAGCAAGTGTGTGTGTATATTTAATGCTATACTTTCCTGTTGTCTTATGTCTTTGCCTTTGTTTCCATTCTTCTTTCTTATGTCTCATTGTCTTTGTTATACATATTTTATTTATGGTTCTTATAATTCCTAACAACAATGTAGGTTGTTTCTTAAGTAAGTGTGGTCCAAAGTGCCTTGCTTTTTTAACTGTATTTTTCTCTTGTATGAAAGACTCTCATCATTGATCAGTATTATCCTTTTATTTTAGTTTATTCCTTGTTTTCATCCTTGATCTTTCTGTCAAGTATCTATGCAGAGTATTTAATACTCGTTCCTACAAATTTGCTTTCTATCAGCTTGTTTAGAAATGTGTGTTCTTGAAAAGGGATTGTGATGTATTTATTTAAAAGTTGATATAGTATTTTTTTTGCGTTCTACACACCTTTTAAACTTTTACCAACATTAATTCATTGCATCCTCACAACAACCCTCTGAGTCTGGTACTCTTATCCCTTTTGTTACAGAGAGGCTGAGTAACTTCCTTAAGGGCACATAACTCATAGGTATAGAGCCAAGATTTCAACAGACTGGCTGTCTCTGTAGTACACACTGATAACTGATGTAATAGTTTTCTTTTCCATTAATATTAAAGTAGTGTAGTATGAATTCCATTTGGTACTTTCCCCTTCTTCCATGTTTTTATGTGTGCATCAAGGGATGATATATAATTGCCACTTGATACTCTATTGTGCACATGTCACATTTTATAAAAATTAATGCTCTTGAGGTATACTGTACATAAAATAGAAACCTCACTTTAAGCATACACTTTACTGAATTTTGATGAACATATGCATCCCTGTAACTAAATAGTGTATAGAACATTCCCTTTACCTCAGAGTGTACCCGGATTTCCCTTTTTAGTCAATCTTCTTGGATCCAAGAGACTATTGATCTTTCTTGGCCCAATGGGTTTTATTTTTTTGTTAGTGTTTTATACTATATTTTGTAAAAATAAACTCTTATAGTATATAATTTTTAAGTCTGGCTTCTTTTGTTCATTTTGCTTCTGAAATTTCATAGATTCTATTGCTTTCTTTTTATTATTATTGCAATTTTTTGGGTGATGCCAGGGTTTGAACCCAGGGCCTTGTGCATGCAAGGCAAGCACTCTACTAACTGAGCTCTATCCCCAGCCCTATTATTGCAATTTTCATTGTATATATGTGCTAATTATTTTATATCAACACTTCTCTTTATTCTTATAAATTTAAGGAGAAGTTACCAATGAAAATGGCTTAAAAGAGCCACAATATCAGAAAGCAGCAATGATAATATGCTGGAATAATATAGTACATAATTGAACAGAGATCAGAAAGAAAAGAATTCAAATAATAAACTCATTTAATAAATTAAGGCTGCAAAATGAAGCATAATTAAACAGAGGGAATATTGCTACAGTCATTGTCATGAAGCGCAGGTTTGAAAAACTCATATAAGACAATGTAAAAGGACAAAGAGGAAAGACAGACTAAAAAGGATGTTGGTTTGATGTTGGAGAAAGTTAAACGATATCCTACATTTTTAAAATTTTATTTGTTCTTTTTAGATATACATAACAGTAGATTGTATTCTCACATATTATGCATACATGGAGTATAACTTATTCTAATTAAGATCCCATTCTTGTGGTTCATATATGAATATAGGAAAGATTTGTTCCATTCATTCTGTTATCTTTCCTATTCTCATCTCCCTTTATTCCCCTTTCCCTTTTTCTAAACCAATGAACTTCTATTATCTCTGTTCCCCTTATTGTGTGTTAGCATCCACACATCAGAGAGAACATTTGGCCTTTGGTTTCTTAGGATTGGCTTATTTCACTTAGCATGGTAGTCTCCAATCCCACCCATTTACCAAGCAAATGCTGTATTTATTGTTCTTTGTGTATATACCATGTTTTCTTTATCCATTAATCTATTGAAGGGGCACCTAGATTGGTTTCATAACTTAGCTACTGTTAATTGAGCTAATACATAAACAATGATGTAGCTATGTCACTGTAGGATGCTGATTTAAAATTCTTTGTATATATCCCAAGGAGTGGGATAACTGGGTCAAATGGTGTTCCACTCCAAGTTTTCTAAGGAATCTTCATACTGCTTGCCATAGTAGTTACACCAATTTATAGTCCCACCAGCAATGTATGAGTGAACCTTTCCCCCCCACATCCTCACTAACATTTATTGTTACTTGTATTCTTGATAATTGCCATTCTGACTGGAGTGAGATGAAATCTCAGTGTAGTTTTAATTTGCATTTCTCTAATTGCTAGAGAGATGTACATTTTTTCATATATTTTTTGACTGTTTTTATATCTTCTTCTGTTAAATGTTTGTTCAGTTCCTTTGCCCATTTAGTGATGAGGTTATATAATTTTTTTGGTGTTAAGTTTTTAAGTTCTTTTTATATCCTGGATATTAATTCTCTATCTGAGGGGCAGGTGGCAAAGATTTTCTCTCATTCTATAGGCTCTCTCTTCAAGTCCTTGATTATTTCCTTTGTTGTGAAGAAGCTTTTTGATTTGATACCAACTGATTTATTGATTCTTGCATTTTAGGAGTCTCATTTAGTTAGTTGGATACTAAACTGACATGATGGAAAATTAGGGCTACATTTTCTTCTACTAGGTTTAGGGTCTCTGGTCTAATGCATAGGTTTTTGGTCCACTTTGAGTTAAGTTTTGTGCAGGGTGGAGAAAGGGATTTAATTCATTTTGCTACATATAGATTTTCAATTTTCCCAGCACAGTTTGTTGGGGGGGCTATGCTTTCTCCAATGTATGTTAATGGTGCCTTTGTCTAGTATGAGATAACTGTGTATGTGGATTTGTCTCTTTGTCTTCGACTCTGTTCCATTGGTCTTCTGGTCTGTTTTGGTGCCAACACCATGCAATTTTTGTTACTATGGTTCTGTAGTATAATTTAAGTCATGATATTGTGATGACTCCTGCTTATCTTTTCCTGGTAAGGATTTCTTTGAATGTTCTGGGCCTCTCACTTTTTTGAATGAATTTCATGAATGCTTTTTCTATTTATATGAAGAATTTCACTGGAATATTAATTGGAATTGCATTAAATCTGTACAGTGTTTTTGGTAGTATGGCCATTTTGACAACGTTAATTCTGTCTATGCAAGAACATGGTAGATCTTTCCATTTTTGGTGATCTTCTTCAATTTCCTTCTTAGTGTTCTGTAGTTTTTATTGTATAAGTCTTTTACCTCTTTGCTATATTGATTCTTACATATTTTATTTTTTGGGATGCTTTTGAATAGGATAGTTTTTCTGATTTCTCTCAGCTGATTCATCATTGGTGTATAGAAATAAATTTGATTTTTGGGTTTTATATACTGCTACATTGTTGAATTTGTTTATGAGTTCTAGAAGTTTTCTGGTGAAATTTTTTTAGGTCTTCTAAACATGGAATCATTAGGGATAGTTTGAGTTCTTCTTTTTGTATTTGTATCCTTTTAATTTCTTTCTTTTGTCTAATTGCTCTGGCTAGCATTTCAATGACCATGTTGAATAGAAGCAGTGAAAGAAGGCATCCCTGTCTCATTCCAGTTTTTAGAGGGAATGCTTTCAATATTTCTCTATTTAGAATAATGTCAGTCTTAGGTTTAACATATATAGCTTTTATAATGTTATTTTTGTCTATTGGTGTGATTAATTATGTTTATTGATTTACATATTTTGTACCAACCATGCATTCTTGGAATGAACCCCATTTGATCAATGTGCACTTTCTTTTTAATATGTTTCGTATATGATTTGCCATTATTTTATTAAGAATTTTTGCATCTATGTTCATCAGGGATATTGGTCTGAAGTTTTCTTTCCTTGATGTGACTTTGTCTGGTTTTGGTATCAGGATGGTACTAGCTACATAGAAGTAATGTGGAAGGGTTCTCTTCCTTTCTATTTCTTGGAATAATTTGAGGAAGATCGTGTTATTTCTTCTTTGAAGGTCTAGTAGGACTCAGCTGAGAATCTGTTCCTGAGTTTTTTTTTTAACCTTTATTTTATTTAATTATTTTTATGTGGTACTGAGGATCGAACTCAGTGCCTCACATGTGCTAGGTGAGCGCTCTACCCCTGAGCCACAACCCCAGCCCATTGGTAGGCTTTTTGATGGAGACTTGATCTATTTAAGTTTTGTATGTTCTCTTGACAAAATTTGTTTAGGTTATATATCTCTATAAATTTGTTGATGTCTTCATGATTATCTATTTTATTGGAGTATAGCTTTTTTAAAATAGTTTCTGATTATTGTCTTTATTTCAGTAGTGTCTATAATATTTCTTTTTTCATAATGAATTTTAGTAATTTGAGGGTTTTTTTCTTTCTTTTTCATTATCTTAGCTAAGGGTTTATCTATTTAATTTTTTTTTCAAAGAACCAACTCTTTTTTCTTGATTTTTATTTTTGTTTCAATTTCATTGATTTTTGGCTCTGGTTTCAATTATTTCTTGTCTGCTACTGCATTTGGTGTTGATTTGTTCTTCTTTTTCCAGGGCTTTCATATTAGGTTATTTATTTGGGGACTGTCTATTCTTTTAATGAATGAGCTCAATGCAATGAGCTCATTCATACTGACTTCATAGTGTCCCCACGATTTTATATTTTGTGCAGCTATTCTCATTTACCTCTAAGTATTTTTAAATTTTATCCCTGAATTTCTTCATCTATCCATTGGTCATTCAGTTGCATATTATTTAGTCTGTATGTGTAAAAGTAGCTTCTATTTTTTTGATGTATTCTTGGTTTCTAATTTTATTATTATAGAATGCAAGGTATTATCTCTATTACTATGTATTTGCTAATTCTTGTTTTGTCATGTAGGATATGGTCTATTTTAGAGAAGGATCCATGTGCTACTGGTAAGAATGTGTATTCAGTCATTGATTGATGATGTATTATATATATATATGTTAAGTCTGCATTTTTAATCATATTTTTTAGTTCTACAGCTTCTTTATTTATTTTCTTTTGGGGATCTATCTAGTGGTGAGACAGGCATGTTAAGGTCACAAAGTATTATTGTGTTGTGATCTAGTTAATTCTTGAATTTGAGAAGGGTTGTTTGTTGTACATGGATGCTCCTTTGTGGCATAAATATTTATTATAGTTATGTCTTTTTGATGTATAATTCCCTTAAGCAGTATGAAATTGCCATCTTTGTCCCTTCTAATTAACTTTGGCTTGATGTCCACTTTATCTGATATGAGGATAGAATCCTTTGCTTGTTTCAAGAATCATGTGAGTGCTATGTTCTCTCCCATCCTTTTACTTTCAATCTGTGGATATCTTTGCCTATGAGGTGAGTTTCATGGAGACAGCATATTGTTGGGTCTTGTTTTTTGATCCAGTTTGCCAGTCTGTCTTTTAATTGATGAGTTGAGGCCATTTACATTCAATGTTATTTAGAAATGATTTTTTATTTTATGTCATTTTCATTAATTTCTTGTTTTTAATTTGAATTAGTTTCTACTTTAATCATAGTAGAAACTAGTGTAGTTCCTCCATTTGCTGATTTTCACTTTCATTTTTTATATCTTCTTCCTGAAACATATTAATGAGGATGTTTTATTGTGCATTCTCTTAGCTTTTGTTCGTCATAGAAAGTTTTAATTTAATCATCAATTCTGAAGCTTAATTTTGCTGGGTATAGTATTCTTGTTTGGCATCTATTTTCCTTCAGTGCTCGGTATATATTATTTCCAGATGTCCTAGCTTTGAGTGTCTGAGTTGAAAAATCCAGATTAGTTTCTCTTTAGATATAACCTGTCAATTTTCTCTGGCAGCCTGTAAAATTCTATCCTTACTCTGTATGTTAAGCATTTTTTAAAAAATACTTTTTAGTTGTCAATCAACTTTTATTTTTATTTATTTATATGCTGTGCTGAGAATTCAACCCAGTGCCTTACACATGCTAGGTGAGTGCTCTACTATGGAGCCATAGCCCTAGCCCCTCGGCATTTTTATAATGATGTGAGTTGGTATGAATCTGTTGTAATTTTGTATATTTGGGATCCTGTATGCTTCTTGTGTTTGATTTTCCATTTTATTCTTCTGTTATGGGAAATTTTTAGATATTATTTCCTTGAAAATTTGTACCTTCTTTTGGTTTGTATCTCTGAGCCTTTAACTGTCAGATAAATCTTAAGTTTGATCTTTTCATATTATTCCATCTTTCATGGAAGGTCTGTTCACGGTCTCTTCAAATCTTTTCTGCATGGTCTACTTTATTTTCAAGATTATGTGCTTTGCCTTTGTTTCCTGAAACACTTTTCTTCCAAGTGGTCTAGTCTGTTGATGATGCTTTCCACTGAATTTTTAATTTGGTTTCTTCCTTCCTTTTGAGGATTTCTGACTAAGTTTTCTTCAGGATCTCTGTCTCCTTATTGAAGTGCTCTTTCACTTTCTGATTCATTTCTTATATCATCCTTTACCTTATAGATTAGTTTAACCATTATCTTTCTGAATTCCATGTCTGACATTTCTTCCACTGTGGTATCAATGGAGTCTGTTGTTGAGGTATTCTTATTGTTTGAGATGGATTGTTTGCTTTTTTTTTTTTTTTGCACAACCAAGAAATATTTATTGTGGCAGTGTCGGATTGACAGGGAAGGGAGAGAGAGAGAGAGAGAGAGAGAGAGAGAGAGAGAGAGACAGAGAGAGAGAAAGAAAAAGAAGANGACTTCTGCCATATTAATTATTGCTGTGATGTTGGTGGTAGGGGACAGAAGTTTATATATATATATATATATATATATATATATATATATATATAGAGAGAGAGAGAGAGAGAGAGAGAGAGAGAGAGGTGTTAAGGGTAGGATTGAATATAAGGAATGAAGAGGGTAGAAAATTATTTGTAATTTCACATGGTGGATGGGGCAGATTCAGTGGTATCTTAGGATATGTTGTTATGAGAAAGGGGTAGAAAAAATAGAAGTAAAAACATTAAGGAAGAGAAAAAGAATGGAATTTGATCATGAACAATAGAAAAAAGAGAAGATACAAGGGATTTAGAGTAGTAGCAAAAACTATACAAAACAAAATCAAATTATGCTAATCAAAAACCCCACCTCCAAAACTCAGAGCACCAGAAAATAACACCTTAATAAAAAAGGACTAGAAATGAGGAGAAACAAATATGTATATGGGTAGGAATCCTTGAATCAATCAATACACATTCAAATAAAACAGAAACCAATATAGAAAATCAATGACAGAAAGCAAAGTAGAACAAAACAAGAGCAATATCAAAAAGATTTAAAAATTTAATAATTATGAAAAAATGTTTGTGAAAAGTTAAACAAGTAAGGAGTTATTTTACTATAATGGACAAAATAGTCAGGGAGCATATGTGTTCTCTGTGTGGGCCCAACTGATTTTCTTTTCATTTCTTCTTGAGGTATGAACTAAGCATGGAAATATGGGCCATGGGCTATTGCGTGTTTCCTTTTTATTTCATTTCTCACTGAGTTGAAGTGTGGAGTTTACAACTTACCAACTTCCTTTCTTGTGATATTGGTGTGGGCAGCAGCGCTGTGGATTGGGTGGTGAAGTTGCTGGCTGGGACAGGTAGGCCTGGCAGTGAAGTGGCGATAATCTAATCATTATAAAATGGTGACCTATGAAAATAAAGTAGGCTGAGCATGAACGTTTTAGTTTATACCATTAGTTTAGTGCTTAGGCTTTGTGATATGTGTTTTCCCAACTTGATCAACTTTTTATCTCCTTTATAGTTCTCATTTATAGTCCTTATCTTTCATGCTAAATTGTTGACCTCAGGTCAATGAGATATTAATACATATAATTTAGTGCCAAATTGTGTGAAGATCATTTTCTAATGTAGGTATAAATGTTATATAGTTTTAGGTGAAAACATATATGAGCAGATGGCAATGTAAGCAATAATTTGAGTACCTGTTACAGGTCACACCTTAGAAGTTTCCTTTTCAGTAAAGGACAAAACCATCACATTATAAATATGCTGTAATTTGCAGTTTAAAACTTTGTGTATTATCAGAAAAACTTGTACTGAACAGATGTGTCAAGTCATAAGGGCTGCAATATAAACCAGTGAAATTTACATAATGACTTCATAGGCTAGAATATTAGTCATCGTCTCACTATTTGAAAAGTCCATTCATCGGTACATGACACTAGGCCAGGGTTAGAAATATCTGTATTTATCTAATCATTATGAAATGGTGACCTATGAAAATAAAGTGTTCATTTTTTAGTTCTTGGCTAAGTTATTTGAATATTAATATTAGTTATGAATTATATTTATAGAAAGTGTCACTTTCAGTAAATATCTTGCATTGTTTCATGGTATCAGCAATTTGGTTTGTATCTGTCCTCACTAGTTTTGGTATTGATACTGTAAAATACTGGGAAATCTTTGTGAACTATTTACAATGTCCTGATGGTTGTTTGCTCTGTTGTCTCAAAATGTGTACTCTTTTCTTCCTGCTTCCCTGGTAGCTTAGTGTTTAAATTATGTAATTTTTTGTTGTTGTTGCTGTTGTTGTCAATGGACTTTTATTTTTATTTATTTATATGTGGTGTTGAGAATTGAACCCAGTGCCTCACACATGCTAGGCAAGTGCTGTACTACTGAGCCATAACCCCAGCCCAAAATTATGTAAATATTTTTAATAAGAAAAAAGGCATGAATATATAGACTATTATTTATTACTTTATAAGTTCAATTTTTTTTTTTTTGGTTACAACTGTTGAACAAAAATTTTTCCTACTATGCTTGCTTGACAGTCAGGCATTGGTTTGCTCTAATGTCATGTTTTTGCTTATTTTGATATGTCGAGGACAGTTCAATTTTATGCCGAAATATCTGACACAATTATCAATAGCATCCACTTTTATTCCCAGAGTGAAATATACATCTCAGATCAATATGCTTTTAAACAGTTCCATACTCTTGTTTTGACCTTGCTACCAACTTAACCTTATGACTAGTTTCCTCAACTGTAAAATGAAAGAGAATAGAAATCCTAAGTGATCTGTGAATACTCTCGAAGACTATCAAATTGTGCTTCTAAGTGCTTTAGTCACCTCTAGTATAATAGTGGTTTATAGCAGTGGCTTTCAAGTTTATTCTGTTTTTATTATTTACAGTATTATTCAGTTCTATCCTATAACATTCTATTATAAGAAAAGCTGGTCATGATTTAACTTGATTTCATGATCAGAATTGGGTTAGGTTGAGATCTGTATCTTGATTTAAATATTCCTGAATATCAGATTTAGTTTGTTACCCCTGGCAGTGAATTATCTTCTCTAAGCTTTGATTTCCCTGTCTGTATTAAGAGTGTTCTGAGGATAGAATGAAATAGGCTTTGAGAAGTGCTTAATAGAGTGCCTGATACATAAAGAACTCATTGTATGTTAGCCGTTATTATTATTTATTCACACTATAAACATGATTTTCCTCTGCTGTATTTCATAGAATATGAAAGACTGAAAGATTTTAATCACATCATTGCTAAATCTTTTAAAATCAGAAATAGAATTATGTTATTTTCAGTGAACAATTTTGAAACATGTCCATAGGTGCTTTGTCAGACAGGAGTTGTTTTTCTAGTTCTCTGAAGGAGGTCATTCTTTAGTGTTCTATTAGAATTGATCTTCAACAAGCAGTCACATGTTTGGGATATCATTAGAGAAAATATATTATTAATTTACTGCCGTGTTCTACTTAGAATTCATTTAATTATTTTTAGAAATAGAAAATTTTCATCTTGTTTTTCATTTAAAGTTATATCATCACATTATATTGAGTCTTATGCATTTTTGAAATATTGAAATAAACATTGTTTTAACAGAAAGTAAAAAGCATTAATATTTTTATTATCTCTGAAAAAGTATGCTATTATATTATTTTCTAAACTGAAATGGTAAATTTATACCTCAACAAGGTCTTTTGGTTTAATACTCAAACAATATACTGGGCAAAGTTGCCAACTTCTAAGGTTGCTTTGCCTGTACCAGGTTCCTGTTTTCTAAGTTTCCCACACCTCATCTGTGTGTTACATCACTTGTATCTTGTTCTATGTGTCCTTACAAACAGCAGATGGTGAGGTATGTGGTAGGATTAAGTATCTTGACTTGTTGTTAATTGTTTATGTTAATTGTTAATTGTTGTTATCCTTAACATTGAGTTTCATTCTGCAGAGGAATGAGCCCTCTTGATCTTTACCCCTGTGCTGTGAATGTAGTTAAAAATGGCTAGAATGGTTGTTCCATGAAGAAAATAAAGTCATGAATACATCTTAGAATTATGGCAGAGCACAGATCACTCTGCCACACTCTTTCCTTTATTATGTGAATTCATTTCTCTTGATGACTCTGTGAAGTAGGTGTTATTATTCTCATAAGCATTCAATATTTGCCATAGTCCTGAAACTAGTAGATGGCAGAATTGAAATTTCAGCCCATTAATTTCTGATATATTATTTTAGACTTACCTTGGGAAGTGTCTGGGAGTAGATTCTGAATAATACTCCAGATCATAGTCCTTAGCATGGTGTTTTAGCAGTATCTCCAACACAAGCTATTACTCTGGAAAACATGAAAAGGATTTCAATGCAATAATAATCATGGCAAGGTTGAAGAATTAGTACCTGGAAACAGAGTATAGCTCAGTTGATATGTGAGCAGGGTTATTCACACAGGGAGGAAAAACAGATTGTACAGATGCAAGAGTGTAACATTAAGAGGCTGCCAGGCAATTCTTTTTTTCTCCTGAAGTCCTGGCCATGACTTTATTGTGTAGAATTTGGAAAGAATCCAGAGGAATCCAACAGAAATTATTAAAAGGTTTGAGAAATCTGCTCTGTGATGAAAGCCTAAAGGATTGGATTTATTAGTCTAGAGAAGTGAAGTCTGAATAGGGACTTAATTACAGTCTTCAAGTTCAGTGAAATCATAGATACAGAGGCCATGAGTGGTTCCCAAGAGAACTGTCTTTTGACAGGCATTTGAGAATATGGTTGTTTTCTTGGTTTTCACTCTGTGTGAAAGGATATTATATGAGTGATGATGAACAGCTGTTCTTTCTTAACGGCAGGGGGACAGGCAAGAAAGAGCTTAAATCACCACAGTTGTAATTTAGGGGGAATTTTCACACATCCTTGGTGGCTGATGGAGATTACTACAGTAAAACCTTCTTTTTAAAAAAATATTTATTTTTTAGTTTTAGGTGGACACAGTATCTTTATTTTATTTTTATGTGGTGTTGAGGATCGAACCCAGTGCCTCGCACATGCCAGGTGGGCGTGCTACTACTTGAGCCACATCCCCAGCCCAAAACTTCTTTTATATAGACTTTTTAACATTTTATTTTCAGTTGACAGATAATGTGTGTATTTGTGGGCTACAATATATGTTTACAATGTGAAATGGTAGATCAGGTTCATTAACAAATCCATTACCTATTTACCATTTTTTTTGTGTGTGTGTGTGTGGTAAAACATTTAAAATGTACTTTTAGCAGTTTTATCATGTATAGTGCATTATTATTTATTATAGTCACCATTCTATGCAATAGCTCACTAAACTTATTCCTCTTCTCTAACGCAGACTTCTACCCTTTTTCTTTGATTAATATTTCCCTTTCCCCCTTCCATGCCCCTCTCCAGCACTTGGTAACCATTATTCCATTTTTTGTGTGCAGCTGCCAGGGTTCAGACTATACACAAAATACAACACATTTCAGACTGTAAGCAAGAAAAAATTACATTCCCCTTCTCTTCTGATTAAAGGTAAACATTTTTCAGACCCCTTTATTGTACGCTAAAAGCACCTATCAAAAATAAGGCTGTGTGGTAGGTGTTTTCAAGCTGCAATTGTGAACTTCATCAGCTTGGTAGAACCACTACACTCTTTTGAGATGCTTATGGGCCAAGGCTAGGAGGGCATTGACCTTTGAGAAAGAGAGTATTCTGATGATTGAGCTCCTGTTGCAAATGCTGGTCTTCTGCAAAGGTTTCCCAATTTTCTTTCCCTCACCTTTTGTTGTTGTTTCTCAAAAGCTCTCTTCTGATTGAATTACCCTATGTAGCAAAATATTATCTTTGCGTCTATATTGCCTCTTTTTATTTAGAAGTAGCATCTATTTCCTTAGATGCTATTCTCACTTGGGTTTTAATAGAGAGGGTGATTTCTAATTAAAGTAACAGAAAGATATGAAATGCAAATAAATAACTCCTAGAGGATCCCAATTTGGTTAGATTTTCCTTCCTTCCTCTTGTAAATACTTACAAAAATCCTGATAGATACCAGGAACTGTTCTAGACACTAGTGATATAAAATAGACAAAAATATCTGCCCCCTGTCTAACTGTTGTATTCCAGTTAGAGAAATGGTAAAACGTGTGTGTGTGTGTGTGTGTGTGTAATTTTATAGTGATAAATGTAATTGGGAAAAAGAATCATATAAAGGGGGTTATGTTGGGTTAAAGTTTTTTTTTTTTTTTTTGAAATTGATTTGCCATAAAGACTTCACATATCTATGCATCAGAGATATTTTTGAGTTCTCTATTCTGGGATTCTGCCTTCTTTCTCTCTTGCTTGCCAAAAACATGGATTGGTAGCTTGGCACAAAGCACTTCAACAAGGTTACTGACCTCTAATGTAAATAGACCCTGAGTGATTTAACTCAGTTACTTCATTAAAAAAAAAATAAGTTCATCATATTTTAATAAATACTAATTATATTTAAAAATCACCTCTTAAGGCATTTAAAATATCACAATGACTTTACTATAAATATCAGAATTTAACAGCCCCATAGAATAGTCTATTTGCCTACTTGTATATATTTAGAGGAATATTTCTTGTCACTTTTTCATCATACCTCATATTGTATAATGCATAATGAATGATTTTTGCAAAGGGCACTAGACAATAGAGTGTGAAAGGATCTAATAGCCCACTCCCAGAAAACTGACTTATTGCATGTGATCCCTGATGGCAGGTCAATAGAATGACCTTTATATTTGAAGAAAAACCCCTTTAAAACAAAATGAAGAATGATGTGGAATTTCTGCTGTGAGCATTGGAAGCAATTGAACTATGTCTTTGTTTTCTTTCTTTCTTTTTGATTTCAATGATATTGTTTTACTTAATGCGATAAATCAAAATATTATCATTTTAACATGTACTGATATAAAATATCTAGGTATTTTATATTCTTTTTGCATACTAAGTCTTAGAAATCTGGTGTGTATTTTTTATTTTATTTATTTTTATTGGTTGCTCAAAACATTACAATGATCTTGACATTTCACATATCATACATATGATTCAAATGGGGCATGAATTCTTATTTTTCCACATGTACAAATTTCAGGATCACATTGGTTATACTTCCGCGTTTATAACTACTGCCATACTAGTGTCTGTTGTATTCTACTGCCTTTCCTATTTGTTTTCTTTGTGTATGGCAAACTGGGAAAGGAAGACATTGAGGTATAGGATATATGTTAGAGATCTGTAGTAAAGGTATGTGTGTGTGGTTTGGGGTAAAAATTCAATTCAAGGCATTGTTTTTTAGATGGAAATATTTATAAAGATTTAAATGTGCTAATAGGTCTTATGATCACTAATCAAATTCCAAGTTTAAAATTATATTAAATCTAGGGTTGTGTTAACATCAAAAGTCTCCTAAGGATACAGAATACTTAAATGCAAAGACACAATAGGTATTCCACTTTTGATTTTTTATGTGAAGTCATTGGGGGTTGCTAAATTTTTCTTTCTGGGAGTGCAAATTATCTTGGATTGCTCTCCTATAGTTTCCAGAATTACTCTTCCAATTTGTATATCTTTTTGCATCTACTGAAAGACTAACCTGGGATAGTTGCTTAGGGTTGTAATTTCAGTTCAACATAATCACTATTGCCTTACAAATTATGATCTAAACATTTTCCCTTTATTCAAGGATATTCAGAATTTGCTATCTTTTTTTTTTTTTTTTTTGTACCAGGGATTGAAAACTCAGGGGCATTCAACCACGGAGCCACATCCCCAGCCCTATTTTGAATTTTATTTAGAGACAGGATCTCACTGAATTGCTTAGCACCTCACTTTTGCTGAGGCTGGCTTTGAATTTGCAATCCTCCTGCCTCAGCCTCCTGAGCTGCTGGGATTATAGGCATGTGCCATTGTGCTCGGCTTTTTCCTTACTTCTAACAAATGCTCTAAGTCCACCAAATAGAAATTTTCTCTTTCACATTTTTCCCTTTGACAAAATGCTTTCTACCTTAAAATGATACTTCTTTTTTTAAAGTAAGACTGCATCTATAATGGGATGTGATCTCTGCTTTTTTTAGAACTTTTTAAATATAGTACTTTTTAAACATACATACCTTAGAGTCTTGGAAATAACAATAAAAATTAGCTTAGAAGTTTATAATAAATTATAGGAGAGTTTTTATGGGGCTCAGAAATGCAAGGTGGTCAATATTTAATGTTTCATTTATTCCTTACTGAACTTATGGAAATATAGATTTAGTTCCATTGGAATTAGATAATTTTCATTTCCCAGCATATGGAGCAAGATTGAATGTTGCAGACTACACCCGAATCAACCCTGGTGATCAATGGGGTGACAGATGTTGCAGTCAGATTGCCCTCACATTCATGCAGACTTTACAGACCCCAAGATTTCTTTCCATTGGTTTTATTGTAACTAACCATAGTGGAGGAAAATTAGGGGAAAAAATAGGCCTAGGAAAACAGTATGAAACTACTTTTTTAAAAATTGATTTTAAACTTCTTGAGTGTATCTCCAATGACTGGCTTCCCTCCATTCCTCTGGTTAACTGTACATTTCTGGTTCTTTGTGACTGGACTTAGAGTCTATACTTTTTTTAAAAGAATGATCATCTATCCCTTCAACTCTAGACTCAACTCAGAATGTACACAGTTTTTAAGTTTATACTGACTTCAAATTAGACTATCAGACAGATTTTCACTATTCTCATCCTCAGTACTGAGAGAAATATCTTGCTTATTAATTTTGTGGTGGCTTTATTTTGCAGTACAGAGACTCTAGGTTACATCTCTGTTCATTAAATAGATGCCGTCCTTTTTCCTGTACCCATTTCTGATTACAGAACAATTATGCTATTTAATACCACAACCAAAATGAGAGTCTATCTGTGAAGTTTTTTTTCCCTGACAACTTAATATATTTGAGCATCTAAAAAAAGGAATATATTTGGTGTTCCATTTTGTTATCTTAGCAGCTTGATGTATTTAAAGGTGGAGAACATATCCACTTTCCTTACTACCTAGAGAAGAGACAAATAAGGTTTTTAGTTATGCCAGAATTATGAATTTATTACTACAAACTAGGGCTGAACTTTAAAGAATACCTTTTCTGATACCGGTTATCGGTGAGAATGGTTTCATAGCACCTCCTCTAACATTTTATTGTTTTGTAGCTAACATCCCTCTGGAACATGTCCTCTCACTTATTCAGAAGAGTACATTTTGCAGCTAGTTTATCTTGAAAGATATCTTGAAACATTGCACAAGTGAATTATTCTAAAGATGCCTTATCAAGTCTGTAATTTTTTGACAGCATGATGATTGGAAATGCTTACCTTGAAAATAATGGATTTTTAAATCATGTTGATCATGTCTGATTCATGCACTGATAGGTTGGGTAGGGAGGACCCATGCCCATCTTCTGAGAGAAATCATGGTCTTCTGCTTAAGAATGGATAATAACTGCAGGTAGTCCTTATGTTTTCATGAAGTGATGTAAACCTGGTTGTTCATCAGTTGGTTACTGAATTTCAAAATGCCCTTAATTGACAACACAGAATATTTATACTCCTGATTTTCTCAAACTTTCTACCCCTCTGTTTTTGTTAAAATTCAATCCTGATAGATAATATTTGTGGAACAGTTGTAATCCAACTATTCGTTAGATATTAGCCCTTTTCCAAGTGAGACCACTAGCGAGCTGTGTTTTAGATCCCTTGACACTTGCTTTTATTAAATTGTACTGTGTTTATGCTTGACTGAATTGAGGGTCATTATTAATAAACAGCTGCTCTTAAGTCATTATTGTCTATATCACAGTGGAATGGATCAGGAGGTGGTCCATACATCACACAATGTTTGTTTTATGAAAAACCATAGAACAAAGTTCTCAAAGGTCCAGTGTCAGGCAAAGTTGAATTCCTGAGTAACTGTTGCTGAGAATATTGTAGCTGTTGGCTTTGCTGCCCGTTTCCAACTGAACTTCTGTTAATCTTTTTGTGAATTGCCTTTACTTCATCTTATTTGCTCATTATTTTTCTCTTAACCTGTGTCACCCCAAAATTATTCTTTTTTAGTGTTATGCTGTATGTATTTCTGCAAACTATCAAACTCCTTTGAGAATTCCATAGAAAATGAATTAAAAACTCAAAAATATATGTTTTTTATTGTACCTTCATCCTTGACTTTGTATTATAGTTATTTCGTTCTTACCTAAACTCCCTGGTAGAAATAAAGTCCTTCAGCATGGAGATTGTGTCCCTCATTTCTTTATTGTATAGAAGTATTAGGCATAGTGCTTCGCATTTAATAGTATCCCCATGAGTATGTATGTATTAGGTTTATGCACTTATTGACTTTAGATACCTTTAGGTATGCTAATAGGGAGAAAGTTTTGTCCTAAGCCTCATGAAACTAGTTTTCAGTTTGGTAACAATAAAGGACCACTGTACTAAAAGCTATCATATGTTGTGGAAATCTTGGGGAGGGAAGATGAATTCTGAGAAGATCTAGAGATGACATTATGTGGGTCTGGTCTAGAGGGATGAATAGGATATCACAAGAAGAAGATGCCTTGGGGAGGTCAGATCTTAGCATTGAATTTCATGAACATTTCTATAATTTTTGTGTGATCACGGATCTTTTTCTTTCTTCCTCAAGCTTCAAGGATTCCTTTTAAAATTAGCATTCTGAAATTTAGAGAGTAAGGCTTTAGCAATGATGTGATTTGATACATTTCATTCCTCCCAGTCCAAACTGTAGAACCTCAGTCTTGGTAATTTGTTTTGAGGTATTAACCTCTTCCTTCATTTTCTGATGAATCTCCTCAAGTTTGATTGGATCTCTTCAAGGAACTATTACTAAAGGTTTTGTAAATTATGATTTCATTTTACTTTATTTTTTTAAATTTGTTCTTTCTAGATATATATAATAGAGTATATTTTGACATATTATACGCATGGGGAATATAACTTTCTCTAATTAGGATCCCATACTTGTGGTTATTTATGATATGGAGTTACACTGGTAGTATGTTTATATATAAGGATAGGAAAGTTATGTCCGAGTCCTTCTATTATCTTTCCCGTTCCTATCCCCCATCCCTTCCCTTCATTCCCCTTTGTCTAATCCAATGAACTTCTATTCTTCCCCTCCCTTGTTGTTGGATAGCATCTGTATTCAGAGAAAACAGTTGGCCTTTGGTTTTTTGAGACTGGCTTATTTCACTTAGCATGATACTCTTCAGTTCCATCAATTTACCAGCAAATGCTATAATTTTATTCTTCTTTATGGCTAAGTAATATTTCATAGTATATTTATACCACATTTTCTTAATCCATTCATCTGTTGAAGGTTCCATAGATTGGCTATTGTGAATTGAGCTGCTATAAACATTGATGTGGCTGTATTACTGTAGTATGCTGATTTTAAGTCCTTTGGGTATAAACGGAGGAGTGGGATAACTGGGTCAAACAGTGGTTCTATTCCCAATTTTCTTTTTTTCTTTTTTGGTACCAGAAATTGAACTAGGGAGTACTCAACCACTGAACCCCAACCCCAACCCTATTTTGTATTTTACTTAGAGGAAGGGTCTCACTGAGTTGCTTAGAGCAACTTTTGCTGAGGCTCACTTTTGCTGAGGCTGGCTTTCAACTCGTGATCCTCCTTCCTCAGGCTCCTGAGCTTTGGGAATCATAGGTGTGCACCATAGCGCTTGGCTCCATTCTAAATTTGCTAAAGAATCTTCATACTGCTTTCCATAGTGGTTGTACAATTTACAGTCCCACTAGCAATGTATAAAAGTGAACCTTTTTTTCCACATCCTCGCCAACATTAATTGTTACTTGTATTCTTGATAATTGCTGTTCTGATTAGAATGAAATGAAATCCTGATGTAGTATTTTTTTTTTTAGAGAGAGAGAGAAAGAAAGAGAATTTTTAAATATTTATTATTTTTTTTTTTAGTTTTGGGGGAACACAACATCTTTATTTTATTTTTATGTGGTGCTGAGGATAGAAACCAGTGCCCCACGTATGCCAGGTGAGCGCGTTACCACTTGAGCCACATCCCCAGACCTCCAATGTAGTTTTAATTTGCATTTCTCTAATTTCTCTCTAGAGATGTCGAACATTTTTTCGTATTTTATGACCATTTGTGTAAATGATGATTTAAGAGTACTTTTAAGGGAGAGAGAGAGAGAGAGAGAGAGAGAGAGAGAGAGAGAGAGAATTTTTTTTAATATTTATTTTTTAGTTTTTGGTGGACATCTTTATTTTATTTTTATGTGGTGCTGAGGATGAACCCAGTGCCCCGCGCATGCCAGGCGAGTGTGCTACTGCTAGAGCCACATCCCCAGCCCAATTTCAGATTATTTCATCACTTTTATTTTTTGTAGTGGATTCTATGTAGATTATCCCCTATGTATGACTTTGAAGTCATCATTAAGCAGTGGCATCCTATTAAAGGGCTTCTTTAAGCTGTATTTCATTGGCCTTTCCAGCCTCATGCCGTTCATTTTCTCTCTTTAATCCACACTGTTTTGTGTCATAGGGTAAGATGTTACCTCTTTTGACAAAGCCCTTATTGCATGATGCTGTCTATACAAATTCATTTCCATCTGTTATGATGCTCTCCTTCATCTGAGAATGTCTTCTTGACCACTCAGTGCAGTTGCTCTATCCCTGTGGCTCAAGACTCTAGACACACAGCCTCATCAGTGTTCATTTCATTGATTGTAGATATTAATGTACATTTTCCTCTTTCTATTAGCATGAGCTCCTAGATGCCAGGACTGCATTTTATTAGATCTTCTTCATTGCCGGGTACAGTGAGTGTGTTTCTCTGTATTTGCAAATGGTTTGTCCAACCATAAAGATGCACAGTCTTGCAACATACCAAAATCCCACAATTTTTATCATCTGTAGAGCTCATTGTCATGGTTAAACTAGAGAACGCACTTTGGAATTTTTTGTAAACAATAAAATAGCATTTACTAGAAAGGATCTCTGAAGAACTTTTGTTTAAGCTCCTTTTGTCAGTAAGTTCCTGTTTATAATTGCCTTTTTTTTCCTCCCTAAGTTAGTCATTTGTGGCCAATATGAAATTAGGAAAGTGTTGTTACTAAATAATTGTGGAGGGTTTTTTTTTTTTTTTTTGGTACTTTTTCCTTTTAATTCTTAACTTTTTTGTCATGTTGATTTGAGGTGACAAAAACTATATCTGGGCTGCCTTAAAAAATCATAGGGTAAAGCCCTTGCCTGATCCTTATGTTCCCAAGGACTGTTAATCTCATATTAACTTGTATTAATGAGGATTTTTCATGTGAAACTTGAACAGATAGTTCTCAGTCTATGGCTACTCCGTGGAAAATTCAATGGTTAGTCAAATATTATATGTTCTTATAGAAGTTATGTCTTTCCTTTCATAGGTAGTATATACTTGGGTATCAATGGTAATATATCACATCTACTAACAGGAAAAATATATTTCTAATTATTTTTGTATTTTGCTTATATATTTGTTTATGTTAAAACTGGGTGCAAATTTACTCAATATCCTGGTTTGTCTTTTGGTTCCTATTATTTTGTAAATCAGAATTCTCAGTATTCCTATAAAGATTTACAGCAATTAAAAAAGCAGACTGTTTGCAAGTTCTTACAGTAATTGCTACTTTTTGCTTTCATGAATGGTTCCTTGGATTTTAGTTTCACTGATATTTTTACAAAGTAGGCAATGACTGGAAACCCCATGGTGAGATTAATTTGTGATAATGTCTTGCTCATGCAGTATATCATTAGATAAATAATTTTATTTTGTTATTAAATATTCAGGGCAAATATTTTGGCATTTGAAAATATGTCTGGAGAAACTCTTTAGTTTGTATTGCTTTATCTAATTGATTTTATTTGATAGAAAGTATAATCTGTCAGCATGAATTATATTAGGGAAAACCATGGTTTAATTGTATCCTGTATAATCAGTTGGGGCTCAAAGTGTAGTCTATGAGCCAGTAGTGTCTATATATCTGGAATATTTAGAAATGTGAAATATTTGGATTCTTTTTAGACCTCCTGAGCCACAATTTACATTTTAACAAAACCCTGAAGTGATTTATATGCACATTAAAGTTTGAGAAACCCTCCTTTAAGGAAGACCCACATTCTACATATTTCAAAGGTACTGCATCTAGGATCTTGTAACTTTTAGTGGTTTGCATAGTATCAGCATCAGTGTTACCTGGGAGTTTGTTAAAATTCCACAATCTTAGGTCCAATCTCTGATTTATTAAAAAAAGAATCCATCTACATTTAAACAGAAACTCCAGGTAATTTTTATGAGTCTTAAAATCTGACAAGAATCAATCTTGAATACATTATCTTCCTGAAGCTAGCTGAACTTGAGGTCTGGTTTTAGAATAGTGAGTGGTGGTATTATTATTATTATTTTTTGAAACGCCTTCTGTGTTCTTAGGTATAGTATGGTCAATTCAGTAACTATGACTACATCTCTAACCATATCATCCAAGGATGTATCTGATGTACTTTTATTGATTTTCCTATCCCTTCTGACATTTGACCTTCACTAGTACTCTTAGAACTTTCCAGTGGAGGCCATTTCTGATCTGAATCCTCATGAAAATAGAAAAGGGTTTGTCACTATTTTTCCTACTTGTTTTGATTTCCACAGAATTGTTCTGCAAAATTATTTGACACTTCCTTTCTTATGGTAATGATTCTCCACCTGGCATCCCATTCTTCCTCACTTCATCCCTCCCTGCTCTTTGCCATCCTTACTCTCACTATCCTCTCTCCTCAGTGGCAGTGCCTATTTAGTCATCTCCCATTCTGAATTCCTGCTCTTTCTCATCTGTGAAATTTTTAATGCATATCATACTCATGGTCATTCTGTGCTCTGTGGACCTTCTCTACCTTCTTGCTATCCTCCATCAAAGGAAGCATCTTCATCACTTCAACTTTCCTCAAAAATGTTACTTTGCCAAGAATCTTAAAATTTACACTTCCTTAAGTTTCCTTTCCATCTTTTTTTTTGGTTAATTCCACCATCCCAGTTAAACCCTGGCTTTCTTTGCCTGACCCCCACTGTGAACAGGTACAGCAATGCCTTTTCTAGGATTTTCAAGGTTCATTCCATTCGCCTTTCTCTGTACTCACTCTTCAGTGCTCTACAACCTTGGCCACCTGCCTGATTGGCTTTTGTTTTTAGACAATCAAAATGTGGGTTCAAAAATTATGAAACAAAGGTGATCAAGCCAAATAAAATTTTTGCCTTTGTAACTCAAATGGATGGGCTTTTGTACCCCACCTTCCTGTTATGCCTTTACTAAGTTATTCTATGCCAAATGTGTCATTTAGATTTTTAGGTAGTCAGGGAGAGATAATTTTTCCGTAGTCAGTAGTAAGGCTTTGTGCTTTCAGGTTAAATTTGCTGGTAGACTTCTAAATCATTGTGCTTTTATTTCATTACAATATTTTCTAGTATAGTTACACAATAAAGTTTAATATTTGGTATACTGCTGTGGGGAAGATTTTGTTATGGTCTTTAGAAGCAGATGGATTTTCCTTCTTGTGAATATAAAGAGCTTTAACAAAGATTCTGGTGTTTTACTTAGTCTCTTACCCTGTTAAATACCGTTGCTTTAAAAATTGATACACATAAGATACAGAAGAGGATGTTAAAACTTCTTTCTTAGTGACATTAAAAGGTAAGGAAACACAAATCAGTTATAGTTTGTTCAATTACATTAAGTAGCCAGCAGGACTAACTGAACTTAAAGAATGAAAGTTTATGGGAAAAATATTTCTAGAAATTTTGCACTATTTGTGCAGTGAAAAAAGGAGGTGTTTTTGGAGATAGTTCAATGTCTTCAGCATTGTGCCAAAAACTCTGGCAGCTTCATATGAAGTATAGGGTATTTTGCTTGACTTGAAAGACTTGTTATGTACTGAAGAGAAAAATGCTAAAACATTCGCAATTATTGTGAAATAAAATTTATATAAAATGCAAATATTATTTCACATCTCTCTGTACAATTTTATTGATGTCCAGTTATCCAAAATATAGTCTATGCCATTTAGAATAACATCCTCAGTAATTAATACTCTGGCCCTTCCTTTTTCCCCCCAGTGTTATCTTCGTCTTCTGCCATCATCCTGCTGTGTGCCCTAACCATTTATAAATGTTTAGTATCCAGAATTTGTCATTCACTTCATACATTTCTCATTGTCTTTTTCCATTGTTGGAACAGAAACTCATTTATTTTTCAAGATTTATGTTAAATATTACTTCTGCTCTATAGAGCTTTCTTACATTTTTCTAACTAGAATTAGTATTTATTCTCTGTATGATCTGTTAGTTCCCCAGTGGCCCTAATTTTTGCATTTACCACTGATTTCTTCTTTTATCCATTGATTATTTAGGAGTGTGTGAATTTCCAACCATTTTTGTTTCCCACATTTTCCCCATTATTGGTGTTTAATTTTATTTAAGTGTGGTCAAAGAGAACATACATTATATTATTTTTATTCTTTTAAGTTTATTGAAATTTGTTTTATGGTCTAACATATGGTTTGTTCTGGATAGTGGTCTTCCCATGTGTGAAAATCATATGTATTAGTTGTTGTTGGGTAGAGATATCTGTTAGGTTAGTTGTTTTTTAGTGTTGCTTAAGTGTATTTGTTGTTGATCTTTGGTATAGATGTTCCATCCAACATTGAAAGTAAAAGATTAATGCTTCCAATTATTATTGTTGAATTATGTACTTCACTGTTCATTTCTTTTCTTTTTTTTAATTTTTTTGTGGGGTGGGGTGGAAAGGGTACTGGGGATTGAACTCAGGGGCACTCAACTACTGATACATATCTGCCAGTCCTATTTTGTATTTTATTTAAAGACAGGGCCTCACTGAGTTGCTTAGCACCTTACTTTTGCTGAGTCTGGCTTTGAACTCATGATCCTCTTATCTCAGCCTCCTGAGCTGCTGGGATTACTGGCATGTGCCATGGCACCCAGCTTCGCCATTCATTTCTGTCAGTTTATGGTTCATATATTTAGAGTGTTGTTATTGACTGCATGTTTATAATTGTTTTATATTCCTGATTGGCTCTTTTATAATTATAAAATGTCACTTGTTATCTCTGTAAACTGGGATTGTAAGAAAGGGAGCAATTTTGGCACAAATGTCACAGACTCTTGCCTTTCTTTGTATTTATTTATTTAGTTCTTTTTAGTTCTATATAACTTTAAAATTAATTAAAACATAATTATTAAAGCATGGAATATAATTTGCTCTACTTTAGTCCAAAGTAATTCACCTTTCCCTCTATTCCTCCCTTCCCTCTTCCCATCCCTCCACTCTATTGTAATTCATATTGATTGATTGATTGATTGATTGTGTTATTGTCTTGTGGGTATACATGAGAGTAAGATTCACTGTGGTATATTCATATATGTATATAAGAAAGTTATGTCAGATTCATTCTACTGTTTTCTTATCCAGTCCCTTCTCCCTCAATCCCCTTCATCTAGTCCATCAATTTTTCTTTGATTTTGATGAAATCTTCTACCCTTTCCCTTTTCTATTTCCCCCCTTATTTTGTTCTAGCTTCCGCATATCAGAGAAAACACTTGACTTTGGCTTTCTGAGTTTGGCTTATTTCACTTATTAGCATGATAGTCTCCAATTTTATCCATTTACTAGCAAATGCCATAATTTCTTTCTTCTTTATAGCTGTGTTATACTGCATTGTGCATGTACACCGAATTTTCCTTATCCATTCATCTGTTGGAGGGTACCTAGGTTGGTTGTATAGATTGGCTATTATGAATTATGCTGCTATAAATATTTATGTGGCTGTATCCCTATAGTATGCTGGTTTTAGATCTTTTGGATATATACTCAGGAATGGAATAGCTGTGTCATATGGTGATTTCCATTCCTAGTTTTTTTGAGAAATCTCCATATTGCTTTCCAGAGTAATTTCACTAAATTGCAGTCCTACCAACAATGTGTGAGTACTGTAACTTTCCCCCTACATCCTCACCAACACTTAATATTTATATTCTTGGTAATTACCATTCCGACTGGAGTGAGATGAAATATCAGTGTAGCATTAATTTGCATTTCCTGATTGCTAGAGATGTTGAATATTTTTACATATGTTTGTTGGCTAATTATATTTCTTCGGTGAAGTGCCTGTTCAGTTTTTTTGCTCATTTATTAATTGGGTTATTTGTTTTTTTGATTTTAAGTTTTTTGATTTCTGTATATATTCTTGATATTAACGTCATATCTGAGGAGCAGGTGGCAAAGATCTTCTTCCATTCTGTAGGCTCTCTTTTAATGTTTTCTTTGCTGTGCTTTAGGTGTATTGTTCAGGATTCAGATCCTGTGCTGATATATTGGAATGTTGGGCCTATGTTTCCTGAGAGCCAGTTGCAGAGTTTCTGGTCTAATTCCTAGATCTTGGATACACTTTGAGTTTACTTTTGTGTAGGGTGAGAGATAGAGACCAAGTTTCATTATTCTATGTATGGCTTTTCAGTTTCCCCAGCACCATTTATTGAAAAGGCTGTCTTTTCTCTAACATATTATTTAGACACCTTTGTCTAGTATTACATAATTTTATTCATGTGGATTTGTCTCTGTGTCTTCTGTTCTATTTCATTGATTTTCATGCCTGTTTTGGTGTCAGTACCATGCACGTTTTGTTACTATACCTGTGCAGTATACTTTGAGGACAAGTATTATGATACCTCTAGCATCAATTTTCTTGCTCAGAATTGCGTTGGCTACACAGTAGTGCATGCCAGTAATCTCAGCAGTTCTTATGGCTGAGGCAGAGGACTGTGAGTTCAAACCTAGCCTCAGCAACTTAGTAGGATGGGGATATGGCTCAGTAGTTAAGTGCAGCTGGGTTCAATCTCTGCTTGTGTTGGCTATTTTGGGTCTCATATTTATCCAAGTGAATTTTAGAACTGCCTTTTCTAGTTCTCTGAAGAATATCATTGGTATTTTGATGGGAATTACATTGAATTTGTATATTGCTTTTGGTAGTATGACCATTTTGATAATATTAATTCTGCCCATCTGAAAACAATGGAGGTCCCATCTTCTAAAGTCTTCTTCAATTTCTTTCTTCAGTATTCTGTAGTTTTTATTGTAGAGGTACTTTCACATTCTTTGTTAGATTAATTTCCAAATATTTTTTTAGGGTGTCATGCATGGAATGATTTTCTTAATATCTTTTTCAGTGGACTCATTATTGGAATATAGGAAAGCACTATAGTTTATGTATGTTGTTCTTTTTTAAACATTTATTTTTCAGTTATAGGTGGGCATAATATCTTTATTTTATTATTTTGTTTTGTGGTGCTGAGGATCGAACCAGTATTTCATGTATGCTAGGCGAGCGCTCTACCACTGAGCCACATCCCCAGCCCTGAATGTTGTTCTTATATCCCACTACTTAATTGTCTATTAGCTCTCAAAGTCTTCTGATAGAGGTTTTTTTTTTTTTTTTTTTTTTCCAGGTCTTCTAAATATAGGGTCATGTCTTCAGCAAACAGATTAATTTGAGTCTCTTCTTTTCCTGTTTGTATGCCTTTGATTTCCTTCTCTTGCCTGATTGCTCTAGCATAGTTTGAGGACTATGTTGAATAGGAATGGTGAGAGTGGGCATTTTTGTCTTGTTCCTATTTTTAGAGAAAATGCTTTCAGTTTTTCTCCATTCTGTATGATGTTGGCTTTGAGTTTGTCATATATATACTTTACAATGTTGTGCTTCATTTTATTCCTATTTTCTCTAGTGTTTTAAACATGAATGGATGCTGTACTTTATCAAGTACATTTTTTTTTCTGTACTTGATAAAGTACAGAGATGCTTTTTCTGAAATCTATTGAGATAATCATGTGATTCTTGTCCTTAGATCTATTTATGTGGTGGATTACATTCATTGATTTGTAGACATCTTCTAAATGTCCCAAATTCTAATGAAATCTAAACCAAGTTTCAACAAGTACTTTTTTTTTTTTTTACCTTGGCATGATCTACTATAAATAACTCTAATGTCAAGTGTATTACTATTTATCTTAATTCTTTGTTGTACCCTAATGCCAACCTATTGTACCTCTGACATATCTGAATGTATTTCTTCTAATGGTTTAAGACATTAATTGGATTCTTTCTCCCTATCAGCTTGTACATTTTAGAGATAGAGTCTATGGACTTGGTTATATTGTTGTTCATGGACAGAGTCCTTTGTCTTCCTAAGGTTTTATAATATGTCCTCTTTTTATATGTCTTTATTTATTTTCCTTTATACCTCATAGCACACTTTGTTCTTCAAGCAAAAATGAGAATGTCATGGGAGTCAAAAGCACATGTTGTTGTACCAGACTTTCTTGAGTTCAAATCCTGACTTTGGCCCTTCCTGTGTGATCTCAGGTCAGATACTCCCTGTGCCTGTTTCCTCATTTGTAAAATATAGACAATAACATTTCTAACTTTTAAAATTAATATTGCTTTTTTATTAAGGTTAAATGAGTAGTTAGTGTAAAAAATGTTTGGAAAACTTCTGGTGCATAGTAATTATTCAATAGATAAATGATATAATCAATTCCACTGACTTTTGTAACAAAATACTACAAACTAGGGGGCTTAAAACAGTAGAAACTGATTGTTTTGCAGTGTTGGAGGCAAAAGTATGCAAACAAGGTGTTGGCAAGGCTATTTTTTTTTTTTTCTGGAGGCTTTGAGGGAGAATTTGTTGCCTAACACTCTCCTAGTTTCTGGTGACTTTGGCAGTCATTTTCACTCTTTCAAAAGTAGCTCTCCAATCTCTGCTTCCCTCTCAACATGGCTGCCTCTTTTGTATTTCTGATTGTCTCACTTTAAGTATTTATCCTTGGATTTAGCTTTTAGGTTACATCTTAATTCAGGATACTCTCATCTTGAGATCTAATTCAATTACAAATAAGGCCACATTTACAGTTTTGGTTAATTGGGACAAAGGCCTATGATTTGGGGGGGTCAAGAGACAAGCTATTATTTTTTATCTGCCTAAGGCTAGTTCTAGATTTGCTCCAATTCTGATATTTCATAAATCTTACCCCATTTTGAAAGTCTGGCTTAAGACTTCAAAGGATAGCTTGTACTGTATAAGATTTATCTTAAGTAAAATCAGATAAAACAATATTTTTGAATGCCTGTGATTATAAAAACAGCAGAGGAGACTTGCTCCCAATAGACTACTTGTGGGTCTTGCCCTTTATTGATTATTTAGGTAGCTCAAATTCTCCTCTCTGTGTTTCATTTCTTAAGGATTAGGTGAAATATTTCATTCTCATAGGAATTTGTTTCAATGACTTAGAAATTGTTAAAAATGAGTATTTCTAAATCTGTTAAGAACAATAAGATATCTTGAAAATTGGACTGAAGGTAGAGTTTTAAATCTAATTTCTGGATGAAAGTTAGGCATAGATCTCAAGGAAATAGTTTTGATCACAAAAAACTATATCACAGGTATATGGGAGAAAGAGCAAGAACAATGCATATGCTAAAGGATGATAATATATGTTATGAATTAAAGAATATACTTTATTAGGTTTTCCTTTCTCATCTTCAGATTTATAGCTTAACAATTAAAATGGCTTCAGTTGAAGATTTAATTCAGGTGTGTATAAATCATGATTATTAGCAAGCTTCACATCTGAGGTGACGACTCTTGTGTATATGTGCCAAGAGAGAGAATTGTATTGAAGTTTTTTTGAGCAATAACAATGATTTTATCTGAATGGAGGGATTTCAGATCATTTTTTGTTTTTAAAATCATCAATTCTGATTGAATATTTTTTAAAATAAAAATGTGTCATTTTCCAAAAACAATGGTTTGATTCTAGGGAATAATGAAGAATTAGAGTGATTGGAGCTTCCAGGCTAGTAAGGCTGCACAAGCAGGTTTGTATGTTTACTCATGTTCTCTACAAAACCCATAATTTTCTCTGTATGTCACAGGGTATAAAAGGTTCGAAGCACTATATAATATAAGTGCCAAACTTTAATGGTTTTGTTTTGTGAGTAATTCATGGATATATTCATAGCGCACGTATACAAACACGTACACAAACTTCCCAGGCCAAAAAAAAAATCTTTATTTTATTAAAATTTGAATTTGTATTATTACATTGTCAATATAATTACTTGCTTTCTTTCACCAGTCCCACACAGTCATTTCTGGAGTATGGTATCATTTTACAAAGTAGTTCAAGTATTAAAATGCTAGTAAGGGTACAGTAATTCTAGGCCAAAGCCATCAGGAATTCAATCCAGAACGTAAGTTTTCTTTTTAACAACCTCATTGCCCTTCAAAATATTTGAATTTATTATTAGAACTATTTATATGTGTACTTTAGTATCATTTGCAGAGAAAGAAACATTTGGGTCAAGTCCCTTTCTCATTCTTCTCCCCCTACCTTGCCCCATTAGTGGGCAATACATTCATATTGGCTTTCATGTGCTGACCTGTATTCTTTTTAAGTGTCTATGAACAGATCCTCTCAGGGATTCCTATGAATATGCACAGTGCAATTGCAGTGTTATAAACATGAAAGAATTCAGATAGTCTGGAAGCTTGCCAACTTTAATTTTGACACATCTCAAGATTAGAATGTCAATGGAAATGGTGAAGCAGAACTGTGCCTTGGTGCTACTGCTTTGGGATTGGAGACTGGGAGATGTCAAGCAGACAGAGCTGTAAATGATCAAGTGTGAGTGCTTTACATACTGATGGGGAATGTTCGTATCTCTTCATGTCTGCACTCTGTTAATTCTCTGAACCATCTGGGAATAACAAGAAAAGCTATGCTATCTGTGTTCTCTGCACCTGGGACATGTGCCTATTTGTTTAAAAGACTGGTCTTTGAATTTAGGGTTGCAAAACAATTTTTTAGAAAACAAGTACAGCACTATATTTCAGAAACCTTCCCTCTTTTGAGATATAACTGGGTTGATGATTTTCTCTGTTTGTTAATTGCAATAAAGCTGCTATTATAATTTAGAATGCTTGTTAAGAACAGTCCAACATTCCTCTGAGGGACAATAGATAACCTGCTATGTGTGTTGCTTAGGGAGCTGGTAATTATTTTACTGTAAATGAATCTAACACTAGCCCATCAGAAAAACCACAAGAGGGACAGGCTTTGAGGGAGGAGTGTTAAAGTCGAGGCTCTTTTTTATTGACTGCATTCATCAGCCCAAATTACCGGAAATAGGGTTTTTAGAGAGGTTCAAGTAAAGTAAGTAAAATAATTAAGATTCTCTTCACTTATTGTAAAAAAAAATTGTAGTATGAATGCTTCTTATTTAAGACTCATTTTAACCTTCCTTCTAATGGAAAATATAAGGTTTCCTAGTATGTAATGATGACTTTTTATTTCTGAAAGGTGATTCTACCAGATCAGACACTTGAAATTTTTTCTGTTAGAATTGTGATTATTATCACAATTTTACATTTTAGAACTATGTATACTATATTGTATTTTGACTTACACTTAATTTTTTTTTTAATTTTGTTGGGAGAAAACGGATTTAAATAAATCTCAATAGTTTTGGGTGGCATTGGCAGAATAAATAAAGGAAAAGCAAGAGAAGCACATTTTATACCAATGAAAAGACTTTCAAAGATATGAGTTGGCTGAGGAAATTCTAGGCAAGTTATCTGTAGAGAATCAGATGTAACTGCGTTACTATTACTGTCCTTGATGGAGTCTGCCTGCAAACAGGATATTCTGTCAAGGTATAGATAGGTAACAGCGGACATGCTTGAAAACGAGGTGTCTGCTGTCCTTGGGAGGGCCTACTTGCAAACGAGAGGCTCCTTCAAGGTTTAGATAAGGTAACAGCGGACATGCTTGAAAACAAGGTGTCTGCTGTCCTTGGGAGGACTTGCCTGCAAACAGGATGTTCTGCCAAGTGGGCTAGGAGGGCGCTGAGAAAAATTTTATTATCTGTTCTTAACAAAGAGCAGAGCTCAACATACTCCGGGCCGAGAATAGATTAGCCATGAGAAGCGGGTCACTTCTGATTAGAAAGTAAAACTTCTGTATGCTATGTTTAATTAGCTGAAAGACCTGATTTATTGATGTTGGAAGGTTGCCTTCTTTGTTCACAATACTATAAAAAGATTGCTTGTACACAATAAAGGACTTTTTTTCTGCTGCTGCTTTGCTTGCTCTGCTTCTTCTTTCTTTTCCCATGCTGACCTGCAAGTGAATTACTGCAACAGTTATCAATTTAAAAAATTTTGTTATATGTACACACATATAAATTTATACATATTCAAATATATTGTACTTATGTGTATATGTATGTGTATATATATTCACATGTGTACTAATGTATATGTGTGTATATACATATATGTGTGTGTATATATGTATGTGTGTGTGTATGGATATAGATATATCTTAGTGCACAGTACAGTTTGTTATCAGTGAAACTGATGGCTCACATATTTGTATTTTCCCATCACTAGGATCAAACCTATTTTAGTTATGCCTTTTTCATGTCCTCCCTTTCATATCCACCTGTGCTCCAGCCAAATATAATTATTAGTTTGGAGACTGTTTCATGAACCTTTGTGTTTTTGGTGGTGATTTTCCCTAAGCCTTAAATGCTTGTAATTCCAACATCTATATGTCCAAAATTTACCACCCTTTTAGATCCATCTCACTCAGAAATGTTTGCAAATCAGGTGGAATGAGTATTCCCAGTCTGAATCCTACAAAAGGTACCTGCATCTCCCTGTGTCTCATATCTGAAGTTTGAATATCCTTTCCATGATGACACTATGCCCAAAGTAGATAACATCATTCCATCCCCTACCATGCCTTTAATTTAGGTTTATCACTCCTTCTTATGTTTAATTTACTAAATGTACTCTGCAAGGGTATGAGCTAATACTGAGTTCCCTGGCATGTCACATATTGCTGTTCATGATGTGATCTATGTTTTTCTCTCATAGCCTGAATTCCTACTACATGTGGCTTCATACTTTATGTTTCAACATTACTGACATATTTTTATTTTAGTATAAGTCTTCTGATGTTTTGCAATTCTTTGCTCAGGTTGTTCCTTTTACTTGTAATGTTCTTTCTATTCTTATTAAAAACAGCTAATTTCGGATCATCTATCAATTCTGTTGTCACCTTCCTCCAACATCTAGATTAGTTAGTTTATCTCTGGGCTCATAGAGCATCATACTGCATACTCCTGTATTATATTCTTGAGTGATTGTTTTACAGGACAATAATGATATTTTGGTTGATTGTCATATCCTCAAAACCTAACCATTCTTGGCACATAGTTGGTTTCCAATACACATTTGAATGAATGGATTGAAAGGAGAAAATTAAGAATAACAAGCCACATGAAAAGCAAGAGTAATAATCTTGGAGCAAGATCAAGGCGTGAATTTTACAGAAAGGATTCTCTTCACAGCTTTCAACTTCAGTGATGAATCTTTGAAGATAAAGGCTAGTAGTGTAACTCTTGTCGAAAGCCTGTATTGATTCTGCATAAGTGTCCATTTGGAGCCTGTGTAACTCAGACTTTTTTGTCAGTGACCAAAATACCTGATAAGAACAATCTAGGGAAGGAAAAGTTGTTATTTTGGTTCATAGTTCCAGAAATTTAGACCATGGTCGGCCAAGTTCATTACATGGGATCAACGTGAGGCAGAACATCATGGTGGAAGGGCATGGCAGAGGGACCTACTCCATTCATAGCAGCCAGGAAGAACAGAGAGTAGAGGAAAGGGCCACAGGAAGATGAACCCTTTCAGGGCATGCACCTAGTAACATACCTCCTCCAGTTATTACCACGCATGGCCTGGGTTACAGTCACTACCCAGTCAGTCCATTTAAACTAGTATGAACTTATTAGGTTAGAGCTCTCACAATTCAGTCATTTCAATTCTGAATATTCCTGCATTAACACAGGAACTTTGGGGGACACCTCATACCCAAATCATCACAGGGCAAAGAAGACAATAGAGAGTAAGGGTACTTTTCAGGATTCAGATAGGCAGTTATTGTTTTGGCAATGGTTGAGAGGGGATAGTGTAATTTTCATCTTCATTTATTCAGAATTCAGTGGACACTAGATTTCGAGCAGGCTAATGCTTGAGAATCAGGCTAAAATACGGTCCTGGAGGGTATGCAAAGAACTTGTATACAAGGGAAATGGTCAAAGTGCAGCTATATAGAAGCTTGGCCACTAGCAAGCTGTTTAGAATAAATAGTTAAACCAATGCCAGAGGATTGATGCAATGGCCAGGATTGGTCCTGAAGTCTAGGCAGTATGGGCCCAAAGAGGAGGGCTAAGTGAGCCCTTTTGAAAAGGTTGAAGCTCTCATACGAAACAAGCCCAAGATAGCCATCACAAGGAACATGGCCACTTCTATTCACTTACTATCTCTATTAACACACTAAAATTTTTACACTAGTCTATGTATAGCCAGTCAGTACTTAGTTGGGTTTACTAATGTGTTAAACACTTTACAATGTCTTAGGATTAAAATGATGAAAGATACAGTGGTTCCTATGGAGCTTAAATGATAACATGTATATACAAAGAATACCTAATTCTAAATGTTATTAATCAGACTAAAGGGGCAGTGTAGAACACCTTGTTGAGAATATTGTAGCAATGATTTAATTTATTATGGGGACTCAGGGAAATTTTGTCTACGACATGGATTTTAGGCTGAGACCAGAGGAATGAGGATTTTGCTAGAAACAGCAAGATGGAGAATATATAGGCATCAACTAAGCAAAAACCCTGAAGTGGGTCAAAGCAAGATATAGTGAAAGGCCAGCATAGTTAGATGAGAGAGTTTACACAAGACAGGTATAAAACTATATAGTAGGGGCTTTATCTTAGAGGTTATGGAAAGTTACATTAAGGATTTTAGGACATATTTTAAAAGATATAAGAAATACATGGAAAGTTTTAACATTGCCTATTTGTTTTAAAACAATTGCTCTGTCTGTACAATAAAAAATAGTTTGAATAGGAGTACAAATAGAATAGGAATGTCTATCTGGTTAGGAAACTATTGCTGTGGTCCAAGGAAAAGATGCTGCTTCTGGCCTTGGATTAGGGTGTTAGCAGGGAGGAAGTGAAATGGATAGACCGGGATGATGTGTAGGAATAGAATGGACACATTTTTTCCTGATTATTTAGATGTGGCTACACAAAATAATTAAGAATGATTCCTAAGCTTTTAATTTAAGCAACTTGCTTGATGATGGGAGCATTTTTTTCTGATATAGGTTTTGGGTAGTATAGGGCAATTTCCACTCAGAGACCCTCCAAGTTATCCAAATGGGCAATTGGATAAAAGGACCTGATATGGATATAGAGATTTAGAGTCATGGTGGGTGTCTGTGTGAATGTATTACCTGAGACTATAATTTTCAAAATGTGATCCTTGGACTGGCAATATCAGTCTCATTTGGGAATTTGGATTTGTAAATTTTCAGATCCCAAATGAAGAGTTACTCTAAATGTGGGCCCAAATTGATGTTAATATGTCTTCCATGTGATTCTGATGATTGAGGCTTGAAAAAAGCCGTAAAATACAGAGTTAAGAATGAAAGAAGGCCTTGCACATAAGTTCATTGTGTGTTACTTTACTTCAAAGCAATGTTAATTTGTGATGAATTTTATGTCATGCTTCATTCGGCCGTTCCATCACTTGGGCATATCAGTGGATAAGGTAACTTTCTTATTAGGAGTTATGTGGTCCTGCAACTACATTACATGTAAGGTAATTGGTTTTTTTTTTAGAGATGTCATTTAGTATGTATAAGCAAAACCCAATTGCTATATCTTTCTACATGACTGATAAAAAATGCTGTGAGTAAGAACATAAGCAAATATGTACTTGTATTTTCATTGGATGGAGGTCTTATATTCATTAAATCATTAAAATGTAAGTATTATGTAGAAGTTACTTCAATTAAACTCTTTACATTGCAAGCTACTTAGGTTGCTATTTAGTATGGCTTTTAAAGTTGGTTTGGACAGCTAATTTGCTCACATAATAGCATAAAGTTTCTTCTCTTGTGCTTCATATTTTTAAAAGAGAAATTTTTCCTTTTATAATGAACTCTGATAAATATATGAGATAATTGATGGTCTACATCTGCATAAAAAGAATTCAAGTTGCTAAATACAATACTTGTGACAAATGGAATGCATTTAGACTCTTTGGTCCTGGGATTGCATTCTGTCATTATGTTCAAGAATAATACTGAACATTATGAAAAAATGAAAAGCAGATCAGTGGAAGAGGTTTCTTTAAGGCAGCACTGAAATTTATCATAATTGGAGGCAGGTAATGATAACTTTCAAGTAATGGAATCTAAGCTACAGTTCATTCACTTGACACATTTTCTTTGAATGAAATAGTATTTTTTAAAAAATAAAAGGCAAGGTAGTTATAAAAGGCAAGGTAGTTCCTCCAGCCCCCATGTAATAGGTAGCTAAATCATGGCACTGAGAAAAGCAAATGGATAATTTTTGAATCAGTGGAGAAGAAAGACTGACAGACACACACACACACTCACACACAAACACAACATAGATGGTGCAATAGGAATAGGGAAATGCACAGATTAATAACATACAGATACCAAATGGTGCCTCAGCTTAATCTTCAAGGGTAAGAAAAGATTTAGTTAGTACAGACAGAAGTATTCTAAATCACAACATGGTATTTGCTCCCCAAGACCAGACACAAGTAGCCAGATGATGCTTCTCCAGGTACATTTCTAAGTGGTCTTTGAATATACACTTTATGAGAGCATTTCTGTGTGGTGAGTTTGTGTTCTTTAAGTCCTTTTTCAGATGGGAGAGTGGGGTTTAACTGGCCTTAAACCTATAATTTCATGTTTGGTAATATAATTCCATATTTATTACCTCTTCTCTCATGATGTGAATGTTATCATTTTAAACTGTAATACAATGCCATTAATTAAAAATAGAATTTGACATCATACACATGGAGAATAATATATTGTATTTATAATATAAAACAGTATTTATAATAATTCTTTTAAGTGAATGTCTTTTTATTCTTAAATTATAAGGTGAAATAAGTGGCATTCTATCTGAAGTTAGAGACCATAGTACATGTAAAATAGTTTTGTATTTGGTTTTTAATTTTACAATTATTTGCATACTTTTATATTTTTCAAAATAATAAGTATTTGATTTGACTTAAAACTCTGCTATTTGTTCAGGCTTCCCCTGTGGATGATTTCTTTTCCTATACAGATTACATTTCTTCATTCTGCTTTATACAGTGTTGGAGCATGACAAGACAATGTAATAATACAAAAAGTTGAACAAAATTGATACTTGTTTGAGAAGGATATGAATGAGATAAAAATGTTTCTTAAATGGGCAGATACTGCTTTTGATATAAATTCTACATTGAAATCATCATTGTTTCCACAAATTCTACCCTGGCATGTAATGAATGGTATGTGATTTCAGAAACTGACAATTTGGCAGTTAATAGTAACACATTCAGAACTTACAGTCCTTTCTCCCTGTATGATCCCTTTTTTCATGCCTTAAGTGGGGTCACTGGGCCTTTCTCTACTTGTATTAAAAGTAATAAAGAATAGGCAAAATTTGAAAATGCCTCAGAGTTGCCAAAGTGCAGCAAAGATAATAGTTTGTATAGAGATGTGAAGATTTACTCATATCTCTCTCCTAGGTGTGCAGTTTTCATTTCTGTTTTTTATGTCAAGGCTGAATTTTTGAAACCAGAAAGTTTACGTTT
The DNA here is from genome assembly GCF_001458135.2 of Marmota marmota marmota. Lineage (NCBI taxonomy): Eukaryota > Metazoa > Chordata > Mammalia > Rodentia > Sciuridae > Marmota > Marmota marmota. Next base: position 4,144,211 of record NW_025999905.1, on the reverse strand, counting down.
TTACCATTATGTTTTCCTATTGCTACCACCACAAAGTTAAAACCTATTACTGGAAGCCTGCCCTTGGCAAAACCGTGAGATAGGTGAAGTTTATCTTAGACCTCTGCTACATCCCCTTTCCAACTCTGCCAGCTGCCAAACATCCAATGCTCTTGAATTTCTTCTGCCTGGAGGGCTTCACACAGTGTTAGTGATCAGCTGCCTCCTGATCCCCTATGTCTTTCAGGGATATCAGCTTTTTAGAAGAGAGTGTCTCAGAGAAGTAATATATAACACATAAAGAAAACCCCTGGTGTGTACAATTTAAAACATCACGATGGTAGGGAGTTGATGAGTGAGAAAACTTGGGGCAGAAACCTTGTCCCAATCAAAAGCAAATGTTTTCGTAAGTGCTTCCTATCTTCTTTTTGTAAAGCTGCCAATTAAAAATTTCTTTAATTACAGTATATAAAATACATAATATAGAGGCATGAATAGCCAGCATTTACCTAATTCTTCTTTCAAAAAGTTACTCTTTAATGATATAAAACAATGTACTGAGCCTATTTTTATACAATAGGTCATGAACTCATACACATGTGGGAATGATTTTTTTTAGTATTTCAATTTGTGTTCTATCTTGAAATCATATATTAATTAACCCAACCAATACCTTTGTGGGTGATAAATAATCTTATCCCTGAAGAATAGAATGTAGAAAAATGTAATATAATCTGAAAGCTTAAGAAGGGGAAAAGAAAAATTGCCCTTCTCAAATCTGTTAAAGATTGGGTTAAAGAGATAGCTCAAGGTTAAGAGTCTCCTGCTAAGAAGTTGCCCAGTAAATCAGTGAGAACTGGAAAGAGAGTATCTGAGCTTTTAGTCTCTCAGGGCAGGGAGTCGCTATTTCCTTTGAGGCGTGTTTATAATCACAGTAAGTGACCTCTGGAGACCAGTGCTTCTAGCAATGAAGCAGATGGCATGATTTCTCCATCACCCTGCAGCTCAGGAGCCATAATGCTGACTAATTGGGATATGAATGTTAAATAATAACAAATTAGAATATGTTTAAATAATGGCATTGAATATATCTCAGTGATTTTATGTTTCCAAAGGACTTTACAATTATTTTTATTACCCATTTAAACTACCTAAAATTCCCTTAATTCAAAATCATAGTTTCTTTTCAATGATTAAACACATTGTCCATCTGGTAGAACCTAACATATTCTGATGAAGAATTTATATTTAGAAGGAAGAAGGGTTATCAACTCTAGCACTGGGTAAGGTCCTATAAAAGTTTATAGAAATATAGCATGTTAGCACTAAAAGGAATCTTGGAGGCTGGGAGGATATAAATTCGTAATTGTAGTCCTCAGACTAAATTCATTATTAAAAACCATTCAGATTACATGGTATTAAATCAGTTATGTAACCTGTGGGGAAACAGGCTCCTTGGATCATTGCAAAACTAGGGTCAAAAGATTTATCAAGCACACAGGGACCCTGACTTTTCCTTTCCCTGTCTGAATGAGGCTGTGATCTTGCTCATGCTATCTGATTCAAGAAATAAGAGAGCTACTGTTTGCAAATATTCCTTCAAATAGAAGCATGCCTATTGCAGTGTTATTTCTTCCAGGGTAAATAATTTTAAACACATGTATAAAAACGCTAGTGATATGACAAGAATCTTGTGATTTCATAGATTCGGAAGAAAGATTCCATATCTTTGGCTAATTAAATTGGGGACTTAGTTTAATACTCAGTGGGTATGTGTAAGTTCATTTAAATCTTGATTTTATGAGAATAATACAATTTATGAAAGAAAAGTGACTTACCAAAACTGACAGATGTCATTAGAGCCACAGCTTGGAGATAGAACCCTGATCTCCTAATCCTGCCTAATTTTCTTTTATAATGGTCTGTCTCTTCATGACATAGAAAAGGAATCTCTGACCTCATGGCTTCTGATAATGGCCCCTTTATTTTTCAGTCATTTTTGCCTCCATTCATGTGTTTGTTCATGTAAGGAATATTTAGTAAGTATTAGCAATGATAGAGTCATAGCAGTGAACAAAACAGACTAAAGTCCCTGCCCTTGAGGAACTTACTTATAGTGGAGGAAGTCAGGCAGTAAATTACATAAGTAGAAAAGTTTTAATGTATGCTTAAATGTATGTTTAAGGTAGGTTAAGTGTGACCAAAAAAAAAGGCAAGAAAATTAAAGAGAAAGGGTCATGGATTTGCATGTGAGTTGCTAAAAGGGAAGACATGGCTGACTGGGTAATTGTTTACCTCCTTAATACAAAATCTACTCCTGTAATTCCTGCAAAAATATGTTTTCATTTCTTTGGAAATGGACTAGCAACCAAAACATCTATTGTATCTCTTCTTAACCACAGATACTCATTGCCTTGTCCTGTCTCCTGCCCCAACCCTTCTCTCATAGTGTTAGGGCATCATTTAGTTATCCTGTTTCCTGTCTTATGCTACTCTGAAATCTTAAGTAATTCCTGGGCAGGGCATTCTCTGATCCTTGAATATTCAGTGTTTCCCCTCTTCTTGGCCTTTATTCATTGTTTTTCTTTTAGGAATGCTCTTTTACCCAATGAAAAAGCCATATTTCAAAGTCCATTTCAAATGATCTCTCTTCTATAAAGTTTCTTCTGATTCTTCCTTTCCCACCACTTCAATCCAGTTACCTCTTTAAAGATACAAATTGGTCTCTAAGTGTGGACTATCACTGTTCCATGAGGATTTTGTAAATTAAATTGAATGATATGTATCAGATTTCTCTGAGAATTAGCGTTTTTAGCAAAAAAAGTGAATATTTAAATTGGGGCTCAATATTTTCTCAGTAAAATAAGGTGTAGAAGATAAAGCATTTAGTAGCATGTATTTCAAACAGGAAGAACATTTCTGTATTATAGCCTACACTATGTTCAGGGACAGTTGGCGAGAAAATATATTCACGTGCATTTATGTGGGAAGCTGGTTGTCAGCTGAGCCATGTGGAAATGAATCTGTCTTAAACTGTTTTCTGCTAAAATAAGCAACATTTCAGAAATGTTGTCTATCTCTTTAGATTAGTACTAAATTATCTCACAACTTTCTGAAGCTCATCAAGTTGATAATTGTTTCCAGTGATCTATAAAGAAGCTTGATTTAAACAATTAACCCTTTTGCTTCTTTGTAGAAAAGACAATGTAACAAAGGATTAGAAGTGATAGTGTCAATACAGATTATCATTGTTCTCATCCACTGGTCCATGTGCAAACAGACTGCATAGCGGTGTGTAGCAAAGACTCACCTCTAGGAGATTTGACATTTTCTCTACCCTTAATCCACATTTACCAAAGTCTAGGAACTGGTTCATTATAGTGAACAAAGTCTGGAAGTGTATGGCTGTGATTGCCCAGTGTCCTTATTGTTAGGGTAGAGGACAGCCTTCTAGCTGATCACATGAATTTTCCTTGGATTTCAATCTCATCATCTAATTTTCCCTGTAACCAGCTAGTCTGCTTCCATTATATCTCACTTTCTAGTTTATGATCAGTTCAAAGCTTGTGCTAGTTTACTAGCCCTGTCCCTCTTCAAGGTACCATCATTGTTCACCTTGTTGAAATTAACAACCTCCTAACTGGCTTCCCTATTTCTGCCCTTGGCACTCTATAGAGTCTTTCCTCAAGACAACAGTGATAATTACCATGCCCCTCTTCTACTCCAAACTTTCCACTGTTTTCCCATCATTCTCTGAATAAAAGTCAAAGGCCTTACAACAGTTGATAATGCACTATATTATCTGTCCACTTATTTACCTCCCTGGACTCACTTTTTATGAGTCTCCCAATTACAGTGCCCCAGCCACACTGGACCCTTCTTCCCCAAGCAAACACGCAGAACCAGATTGTCAAATATGAATAATATGAATTAGAATTCTTACCCAGTATCAAACTCAATTAAATAAGGCTAAGGGTACTAGCGACCAAAAGGCTTACACAGATGAGAGTTCAGTATTAGAAGGACATCTCCCAAGATCTTTCCCACATTAGTCATGATCTTTTGGTTCAGAATAGATGAGGTCTTCATATGAGGGTTTTGGGATTATGTAACACAGCAGGCACATTTAGATTGTGGATGTTCTCTATTTTTTATCTGTGTATGATATTCTCCAGAAAGATATGGCTCATAAATCTTAGGTTCTCTCTTATATGTGATCCTTAGTTAAAGACATCTTGATTCAGACACTTCAGAGATTGTTTCTTCTTCTTGAGTAAATATCACTAGTCTATTTATTTAGACATATTTTCCAGAGGACAAGGGGTTTAGAATAGAGTTAACTGCCTTCTTTTCTAAACTCTCACCCCTAACTCTTTCCTCCAGTTTATGGTAGCACAATTGTCAAAAGGGCAATGTACTTGTTCTTCCCCTATTATGGATAGGCTCTAGACTCACATCTTGTCACACAACCTATTCCTTCACTTCCTTCCAGTCTACCAACCTTCTTGATGAGACAATCCTTGCCTTCCTGTATAAAATTTTCAACTTCACTCCCTATATATTTCTATTTCTTTTCCAAGTCTTTTCCTCTATTGCACTTCTCCCTATCTGAAATGTTATTATTACACTTATTCATCTTTTTAAAAATACAGTATTTATGAAAAATGTTACTATTGTAATATGACCCCATCATATAGAAGACATAGAAACATAAGTGAACAAAATGAAGAGTAATTAGTGATTAATTTAAGGCCTTCCTGTTGCTTTGAGAACATATTTTATCCTGATCTTTTCATTTCAGTCAATTCAGTTTTTCCTTCTCAAGCATAGTTTGTGATCAATTTCCTTTGAGTGAATGAAGACATTTACTTATCTTTAATGTATTTCTTCAAATATCTGCCTCATTCAGATTAGTGATAAAGGAATAACTCTCATTATCTCTCATTTACTGGTGTTTGAAGAATTTCTTTAGTAGTTTTCATGCAAATTTTTGGGGTTTAGTAATTACACATCATTGTGCTAGGAAAATATAACTTGTTTAATAATTGAATCAAATGTCCTTTGGAGAAGTTGTTTTAGCTATGTATAGGCCATGTATTTTGTACCATTGTAATTATTCATTGTATTGTTTAAGCAAATAACCTAGTTTAAATAACCGCATAATGAGTTTTTAATTTATAGAGAAATGAATCTGTGGGGCAAATGGAGGTGAAAATACTATAAGAATTTGCCTTGTATAATAATTAAAGAATCACTTGAGTAAAATCCCCCCTGAACTTGTTTTTGTTGGATGAAAGAATGCAATTATATTAAAAATTAATTCTTCAGTATAATATGAAACCAATGCCACTTGAATTATTATGTGCCAAATGAGGTTCCTGTAAACAATAACAAAATGGGTGACTGTGCAAATGAAAGCACTGAGTTATTTAAACTTGCAGTAGCATGTTTAATGAAATGCAGTGAAAGCAGAAAATGTTTAATTTAGTAACGGGTGACCTGAATCAATCTGTCCTATAGAACAATGGGCTAATTTTCACTTAAAACAAAATAACTGAATAGCCATTCCTGTTAATATATAATATGGACATTTTCATATTGTTCTTTTTAGTAAGACAGCCTTTTGGGTTTGACAGCTTTCAGTGTGATTTACTATGAGTTGTATGTGAAGCACTGCCAACCACATTCTTTGCTGGATTTTTCCCTTATAGAATTTGAAATGCTTTTTGTTTGCTTCTGGTTGGGTTGTATTAAGGACATAGTCTAAAACTTGAATGAAAAACATTTTCCTCTGGTATTAGGATATAATCATGTTAAGTCTATTTTTTAAAATTTTAAAGTTGTTTAAGATGCTTACCTACAAAACTAATGCAGTCCTATCCCCCATCTTAGAATATCACTCAAGTTGATCATATACCCAGATACTTTTTAGTCAGTATCTGAAAGTGTTGCTTGCCATTGTGTTTTCTGTATTGTAGAGTCAGTGCATTGTCTTCACAGCTGAAATATTTTGAAAACTTCTTTCTCAGGGGAGTGAATTCACATGATAATTTAATGTGGCAGTTCAGGACAGAGAGCTAAATTATTGAAGGAGGAGCCACCTTAAATCCCTTTAAGGATATGCCATTTTATGATTAACCTGTGGTATGGAAAAAACTCCTGTTTTCTATTTTAAATTAGTTTTCACTCTGAGCAGCATGGTCCTCTATGAACAATGGACACATAGTGAACATCTATGGTGAGAATGAGAAGCTTTAAATATCTTTTTAAAATGAGACTACTGATTTGTAAAGTGGAGTACAATTCACGGTCTTAATCCTCTTTCAGTGAAATGTTTCCTTGTCATAGTCTATTGATTTGAAGTTGGTATCCAAACCAAATTAGAAAAATATAATATATATAACATATATATATATAATATATATAATATAATATATATAACATCTTACATAGTGAACCAAAATGCATCCCTAAAGTCACACTTCTAACTACTGTAGTGTTAGGAATGTTTCTCTATTTCTTTTTTTTCACATCTGAATTTTGTACATTATGAAAGTGTGGTATTCATGGAAAATATTGAATATTAGATTTAAATATTTTCAAAATTAAAAATTCAAAAATAGTAATTCATATGTGCATCAGGTGTGGAATCTTAAAAAAAATCTTAAAAAAAATCTTTTGAAACCAAAATCTTTTGGTTTCAAAAGTAAAATGAAGTTCCACATTTACATGTGTTATTTTATAAATGTAACTTTGGTAAATAAATGTTGTGTATACATAATTAGCATAGTACTTTAAAATGAAGAAGAACAGATAGTTTTTTAATGAGTTTGCTAGAATATTACCTAAATGAAGTGACTAAGTGTTTTGTTCTAAATAAAAACAATCTCACTTTCCAAAGAAACAACATGCAATGTGTGGTAGAAATCTCTGTGCTTCACTTTCATTTTGGGAGAGATAAATTTTCATGGTTTATTATTTTAAACGATGAGGTTTTAGAACATTACTGCTCATTGAATATCTGTGAAATAGTGAAAACAAAACAAAAGCATTTATTGTTTCCAGAAATATTCCTTGCAAATTGTGGCTTTGAACATTGAAATATAGAGTAAGCTAGTATGTGGGAGTTATTATGTGGTTAGAAGCAGTGTGTAGATGGATATCCTTTTTATTAACTCTAATATTTAGTCAAATCTTTTAGTTTAGGCAATAATTTTTAAAGGATTATTTGCTCTGAACATTCTAAAAATGTTTGTGTTAACCAAAGCATGGCATTTGAAATGAATAGACTTCAGGTCAAGTCTTTCCTCATCCATCTCTGGCTCATATATCTTCTGGATCCTAGAAGATCACTTAACTTCTTGAGCCTTGTTTTCCTTAGTTATAAGCCAATGTACATGGTCTATAACTCATATGGTTTATGGGAGTAAAATCACATATATGTGTTGATTACATATAATAATAATGAAATAATAGAATGACATAATTAATGATAATATTTATTATAGCCCATAATTAGTAAAACTTTTATATAATATTATTATTGTTATTATTATATGTTTACCCTATCATGAATCATTTTAAGTGCAGAGATTCTTTGTAAAGTGTAAGGTCATTACCCTTCTTTCTCTCTTTGCCTCTCCCACCATTCTTTTGTTTTGTACTCTGACATTTTCAAATTCTGTGTTCAGAATTGTTTGTCAATATTGTGCTTATAATATATTTGAGAATGCATTCTAGCTTCATATTGAAGATGAAATTCAACTTGTGGTTGTGTTTCATTGGTTTTCTTATCAGTGATATTTGTAATCCTGTCATGGGAGAAGAGATATTTCCAGAAGAGTGTTCCAAGTTCCCAGATAGACATTGGAACTTGATTTAGGACAATTGGGGTCCTTGTTCTGCTGATGAAAAAGAATTTTAACATGTGTCAGTACAGGCACATATTTATTTAGAAACACCGTCTTAAGAGTGAGAGAAGCATTTTGGTGGTTCCTGGCTCCTCTTTTAAAGGAAACTTGGTGAGGTTTGGGTATGGGAAGGTATTAAGGATGACATCAGGCTGGTGATTTTAAAATGATTTATGGTACTGGTCATTCTTAGGATCTTTAGTTTGATGTGGTCTCCATTATATTTTCTTAACATCTTTTTTTTAAATTTAATCTATTTATTGGTGTGCTAATTAGCAGTGCATCAGGAAGGTTTGCAGATATCCCAGAAACTTGGGAGTGAGTCTCCTGGGAAAGACACTGGTTTAAGGAGAGACAGGCCTAGAAATATCTATAGATGCTCAGATTAAAATTTTATTTTCTTGTCCTTTCTTTATGTCCCCTTTCTACCTATTTTTAATTTTTTTATCCTATCTTAGTCCTTTTTTTAAAAATATTTTTTAGTTGTAAATGGACACAATACCTTTATTTGTTTATTCATTTTTTTTAATGTGGTACTAAGGATCGAACCCAGGGTTCCACATGTGCTAGGCAAGTGCTCTACCATTGAGCCACAACCCAGCCCCACCTTAGTCCTTTTTAGAAGAAAAATTAGCCTCTCACAATTGATTTCCATTTTGAATGCTCTGGGAAGAAATATTTTTAAAAATGTACTGGTGTTTGTGGTTATAATAGTTGGATTGGCTTGGTGGTAGAATTACTAGGTAATTAGAAGTTGTATCAGTTCATAACTACTTGGTATATTGTGGAATACTGATTAAATGTAAAGTGGTTATATCTGGGTATGGAACAATGGATGATTTTTAAATATTCTGTATTATGTTACTTGAATTATGTTTGATAGTTATATGTATGTTTGCAATATAAAAACTATCAGTGATAAAGAGCTAAAGATTTTGTCTAAAAGTAATCTATATACTAGATAAGAAACTTATGTAACTTGAATTTTTGTTTTTGCCTATATAATGTTGATATATTGGGTTCATCATTTATCCAGTAAACTAGGTATTAGGTATTATGACAGTCTAAGGTTTAAAATAGTACTTTGAGTACAGGATTAAGTTGTGAAATATTCTATTTCAGAATAGTTTTTCATCCATGAAATAGCATTCCTGTGTTCATTTCTGTTTACCAGATGAGAGGTTGATAAGTGCAAACAAAAAGTTCCACATTTGTTATGGCCCATTTTTATAAATATTCTCCTTTGTAAATTTGCATATGTTCAAAGATTTTATGATAATTCCAGAGTGCTTGGGACCATTACTTTGAGATGAGCAAAGCAAAGATAAAAAATAAATGTCTGCATAAATGATAATTAATTTTTCACAATACTAAATAATTAATTAATAATTAATATTCACTTTTTTTAAAAAACCATCTAAACCACTAAAGCAGAGTTCTTAAGGCCTTTGTAACAAAGAAGTCTTTCAATGAAGGTATTTTGGTAGTGTGTGGGGTAGGATTCCTGGCTCTAATAAGAAGCAAATTGATGCCTAGAATCTATGTCTTGTGAAGATCAGTTTTGAATGCCTTTGCAATCTGCAGTTAGATAATTTCCACAAAAAATTAAATATTTTTATTAGTGCATTCTAGTTATACATAATAGTTGTGTTCATTTTGACATACATACATAAAATTCAATTTGCTCCATTTCAGTCCCTGGTGCCTCCTTTACTCCCTCCCCATCTACTTCCCCTATTCCCATTCATCTACTGATCTTCTTCTATTTATTTATTTATTGTTTAGTCAGTGCTTTGTGGATTTACATGAAGGTGGAGTTCACTGTTGTATATGTATATAGTATAATTTTATCAAATTAATTCTGTAATGCTTTGTTCTTTTTCTCATTCCTCCTCCCTCTCAATCTCCTTCTTCTACTCTTGATCTTCCCTTTGTCCTTATGAAATCTGATCCCCCTCCTCTTTTTCCCTTACTTTGCTCTAGCTTCTGCATATGAGATAAAATATTCCACCCTCGATTTTCTAAGTCAGGCTTTTTTTCACTTAGCATAATGTTCTCAAATTCTATCCATTTACCTGAAAACTGCCATAATGTTACTCTTCTTTATGGCTAGTAAAATTCCCTATGTGTGTGTATACATATATATGTATGTATATATACATACATGAATATGTATGTATATGTGCATGTGTATGTGTGTGCACGTGTGCACCACATTTTTCTTAACCCATTCATCTGTTGACAGGTACCTAGGCTGGTTCCATATCTTGGCTATTGTGAGTTGTGCTGCTATAAATATTGATATGGCTGTATCACATATATGCTTATTTTAGTTCTTTTGGATAAATACTGAGGAGTATGATAACTGGGTCATATGGTGATTATATTCCTATTCTTTTGAAGAATCTCCATACTGCCTTACATATTGGTTGTACTAATTTGCAGTCCCACCAATTGTGCAAATATACCTTTGCCTCCACATCCTCACCAGCATTTATTATTATTTGTATTGTTGTTGCTTGCCATTCTAACTGGAGTGAGATTGAATCTCAATGTAGTTTTGATTTGTATTTCCCTAGTTCCAGGGATGCTGACTATTTTTTCATATATCTGTTGGCTTTTTTTTTTTTTGGCCATTTTAATTTCTTCTTTTCCACAAATATTTTGTTTGGCATTTTAGTATTGTGGAAAACTTTCATGTGGTTATTGTTATTGAAAAAAATGAATATATATTTCATTGAAGAATCTTTATTTTTGGTCTATTGTAAATTTTTAGATCAGGCTGTGCTGATGGGGGCTTTCTGGGCTGAGTTTTCCTTGTCTTCCTTAGTTTGCCATAGACTCCCCTGGGCTTATTCACTTACTTATATAATTTGTCTGATTGTCATAAGCATTTTCCTGTGTGAATCTTTGCCTAAGCATTTTTGCCGGTTTTATAGATCAGGGTGTAAGGAACAGGTTTTGAGAGCCTTAATACACACTGATAAGTATTTTATAATCCTTTAATAACAAACTTGACAACAATCAGTTCATCTTATCGTTCTAAAACACATACTGTAGACTCACCTAATTTCAACCCTTCTAATGGATTCCCTCCTAGATTTTTGGTGTATCTTTTGCATGATCTTGGCTTGGCCTTTCCCCTCAAGGTCTTTTCTACTGGCAACTTCTGCAACCAAACTGAATCTCACCCAGCTACATCTCACCTCTGAGCCCTGCATGGTCTGTTGGCTGGAGTGCTGTTCTGCTGATACTGCCGTTTACAGGTGACAAGTCCTGCTTCTTGCATGTTGAAGAATAACATTAGAGAAGCATGCTGAGTCAAGCATATAAAGCAGGGTTAATATAAAAAGGGGTAACATAGACTTCTCCCAAGAGGGAGAAGCGAGCCATAGCCGGTATCCTGGTATCCCAAGAAGTGAGGGTATTCTGCCTTTTTATATGTCCTAGGCTTCATTTGTTCTCCTACTCTCTTGCCCTTTTCTTTCTCCTTCCTGCATACGTGACTAGGCCCAGGAGAGGCTTGGTGGGATGGCCCAAAGGTAAGAAGCAGATGGGCTGGAGGGGCCAAGGTGAAATGATATGGGTAAGAAGGGGGCATAATTAACAACTTTTATAACTCCTTGTAGGAAGGGACAATTCCTGGGACAGTTTACCTTGGCAACAGGTTGGAGCAGGGCAGGTTATCTAGAATAAGGGTGGAGGAAGGGCTCTGAGGGCATTTCAATCCCTCAGTGTGCAGTCTCCAACTTCCCAGACTTTAATTGGCCTCCTTGGTGGGACCTGACTTGATTTACCTAACTATACTGACTACTTGTCTAATTCTAGCTTCACTAACCTTGTTGATTTCAGTGAAGGAATGACACAGATTCTCCCACCTGCTCTCAACTGTCCCCCAAAGCCCCCAAATTATGAATGTTTTAAATTACAATAAGCCTCTCCATATTCTTTTTTCTTACCACATTTTCTATTTGTGATAGAAATTGGAACATTTATAGAAATAATAGGAAGACCAGGCAATGTTAGTAAAATCTGAAAGTTTTATAGATCACATTATATTATTTTTAATTTTAAAGATATCATTTCACATAGACATTAACTAAATATTAGTTTATGAATATTGACATAGTAAATCTTGCAACATAGTGATTTTTTAAATGTAGTGACCAGTAAAACTTGATAGAAACTCCATTTTCTAATGTTTGAGTCTTGAAAAATAAGTTCATGCATCTGAAATAATATCAAAAAAATCTCTGAATAATTATTCATATTTTGTGTCAGTGTTACTAATCACAAATAGACTCCTAATAGGTTCTCAAAAATAGAATTTTAATTTACACACTCAAAAACCCCAATTTAGAGTTGGCTTCAAGCCTAATGTAACATTAGAATCATGCTCATTAGAGATTCCTATTCTTTCCTCCCCTGTCTTCCATTTCAAATTATTACTGGTTTCTTTTCTTTTTTCCAGTGATTATATCCACTGTACTTTCTCTTTTGAAATCATATGACAGCTATTTTAAGTATACTTATGATGTTAGTTAGGGTACTTATTTATTTGCCATAATAACTTATGTCTATATTTGCTAGGTCTGAGTTTATACACTCATTTAAAACTTTTTCCATTGATATATTTCTAATAAATAACCAGAACAGACACATAAACATTTGTATGGGTGTGTGTGCACATACACACCACACACACACACACCTTGAATTTGTTTCCACTTGTTGGTTGCCTGTGTCTTCCTTTCATAGGTACTATATGCTTTATTTGAACCCACACCCAAGGGAAAGAATCTTTCATGTGGGTTTTGAATAGAAAAGATGTTCATAATCCTCCATTATCTATTTTAAGAAATGGTGATTGATAACAGTTTCAGAAATGTTCTCTTCTCACTTATTTAAAGCAAATTGTATTTCTCTTTTCTGTGTACATTATAGTTTTAACAGATAAGAGAATGTTTTGTTAGAGGACAGTTTACTACATTGGTCTTCAGACAGCTTCTCATATTAAGGCATAAAATTAATGAAGAAGGAGCTACAGAGCATTGTTACATTTTTAGGTGTAAGAAAGAAATTCAGTAGAGCTGGGCACAGTGGGTGTGTGCCTGTATTCCTAGCCACCCTGGAGGCTGTAGCAGGAGGGTCAGCCAACCTCAGCAACTTAGGGAGGCCCTAAGCAATTTAGTGAGAAATAAACAAAACAAAACAAAAAAAGTCTGGGGATGTAGCTCAGTGGGTTCAATCTCCAGTACACTCCTGAAAAAAAAAAAGATCAATAAAAATATGACTATTTTCCCCAAAGAATTCTTAGAATCAGTTTGTAAATATTTAGTTAAGAACAATAAGAAATAGGAATATAGAATTGATTATTTTTATTTTCTAAAGCAGTAACTCTACTGTCATGTGATTATGGCCCAATAGAAGAAGAACTATAAGAGCTATTGTTGTGGATATTACTAATCCCTGTGGGAATTTACCAGTACTGTGTGCCTTCCTGCCAGAGTGATTCAGTTCTCTTACAACTCTTAATTCTAAAAGAATATTTAGATGAAAAATTACTGATGATATAGAACACTTTCAGCATAATAAATATTTCATAAATCAATATCTAATAAATGAATAATTTGTTTTCAGAATAAAAAATGTTTCTTGAATGATCAAATGACCAATGAAAAAGGCAACATTATGCCATATTTATAAAAAAATTCCTGTTGTTTCTTCTGAAGAGGGTCACTTTTTAAGGTAAAAAAAAAGAATAAGTAATTTTTTTTCATAAGAGTATTTTCACCTTCATGTAATTGGGTCACAAGAAAAGTGCACAAAGAGAAATTTAGTATGTGACAGAAATGTTAAGTTTTCCTGTTTGTTCCCAATAAGATATAGTTTAGTACATGTAGCAAATTAAGAAGTACTAGTCATCTAATACTAGGCAATAGATTATTTCTAAATAATGTAATCATTATGAAAAATAATTGTATGCTGAAGTTCAAAAAACTTAATTAGTGGAGGAATATTTATAGGTTTCACTTTCCTTTCTGGACATTACAACATGCTTCTGCTTTTAGTCTGTCAACATTTTCTCTGTTGGTCAGTATCATAATCTAGTTGTGCCATAGGCTTTGATTTGAGTTTGAGGAACATTTAGAGTGGTCATCTAAGTATGTCCAGAATTTTCTACATGAAGCCTGAAGAATGAATAGGGATTGTAAAAAAAGCTCCCAGCAGGCTCATTGTGTGATATAAATGGCTCACTAGGAGAAATACCGCTGATGCAAAAACTACACGGGTGGTTCTGGTTAATGAATTGTGTTTTGTAGCCCATGGGATTTTTTTTAACCACTCCAAAATCTGCCTTCCCACTGTTCCTTTCACTGCATCCCTGGATTTGAAGTATTGTTATGATGAAGTCCCTTTTGTTTTCTTTTATGCTCTAGAGTTGGAACTATGAAAGGCAGATTCATTTATTGTTTAGTTGAATCAGTATGACTGCAATTCCACAAACAAATTGGACTTCAGTTAATAGTGCTTTGTCATAAATAAACTTGGAAGAGATTGGATTCTCTCTCCCAGCTGATACACTTCAGCTGTGCCTTAAAATCTTCCTCTAAAAGGGACTGATTTATTGCAGAACTGATTGATCACTGAGAACACACACCTGTCCTTGTTCTGCTCTATTGTTGCTGTCTCTATTTCCCTAAAGCATATTCAGCAAAAGTTTATGGTAAGGGAAACTCATATTCTATTTTCTGAACTATTGTTTTCATTTTATTCTCCGTTTAAAACAATCAGCTCTATGATACACAGTCTTCTCAATAAAGATTCTTCATGATCTGGAAAGAAAATCTATTTCATAGATGTAGAGCATTTTCCATGGTTGGGTCAGGAGAATCATATTTTTCACATATAACGTTAGTACATCTTAAAATTTAACAACATGTTTTTCTAGAGGCTGCAACTACCTTATCAATACCTGCAAATACCTCTTTTAATTTACAGTGAAATTTTTGTTTTATTCACTAAAGTGAATTTACTTCATTTTGTTTCACATTATTCAGTTCCATAAATCTTCTGAAGACATTGAAAATATGGTATTTTCTTCCTTGACTGGAAAAGCATTCAACTTTTATTTATTTATTTATTTGGGTACTGGGGATTGAACTAAGGGGCACTTAACCACTGAGCCACATCTCCAGCCTTATTTTGTATTTTTTATTTAGAGACAGGGACTTACTGAGTTGCTTAGCACCTCATTTTTGCTGAGGCTAGCTTGGAACTCTTGATCCTCCTGTCTCAGTCTCTGGAGCTTCTGGGATTACAGGCGCTCGCCCCTACACCCGGCTGCATTCAACTGTATAAGTATAAAATTATACTTGATACTTATAGTATTAAAATAATAATTAAAGCATAACATACATTTGGCTCAACCTATAGAACTTAAGTTAAAAATTCATAACAAGTAGCATTTTGTTTCCTTGATTAAAATAATTTTTGTGGTCATTTATACTATATTGATAAATGATAAAGATCATTTGAAGCACAAGTTTGTCCTTGTCAAATAGGTTAGTTTAACTTTAAATTTTTAAGCTTTCTTTTTCTTTTGATACTTTTTACCTTTAATTTGAGGTAAATACTATATCCATTGTTACAGCTTAGATATGTTAATACATAGAATTGTTGAATGACCTCAAAATCATATAGCTAAGTTGTAGAACCTGAATATGCATTGGTTTTCTGTCTAGTTCTACACAAGCCCTTTGGAGAGGATAGTATGCCATGTGCTCCAGATGCCAAACAGAAGTACAGGATTTGTTTGCCCAGCTCCATTTTGTGAATGGAAATACTTACTTGTACCTTTATATATTGTGCTTCAGGGAGAAATGTAACAAGGTAATTGGACTGACTACCAATGCAAATTGGGTCAATAGCCTCACCTATAAAAGCTATCCCTTATAATAGACTTGACAGTATCACAGATCTATTAAAAAAAAATGGAACCATCCCCAACATGAAGTAATGGGAGTGTCAGGTATACAACACATGGTACAATCCTTCCTTTTAATTACCAATTGAGAACAAAATCCAATTTTGCAGCTGGTCCTTCTTCATTTTATTTGCCTTGACTAAAGCTCATACCTAAGGGGTTTGAAACATGACAGACAACAGGTGTGAATATGTATCTAATAATTGATTGCAGTTTCTGTCCTTTCTTTAAAAATTGTCTATATTGAAAACAGATGTAATGCTAATAAAATATCTTTCCCCCCATGTGTAATATGCTTTCCAATTCATGGATAGATTATATATCTGAATCAAACCAGAAACTTAAATAAGTCAAGTTATTAAATTATTCTTGCTAGAAGAATGGATTGTGAAGGAATGATGAGTTTCAGTTAAGTGAAATTGGCAAGTGGTTGTTAATTATAGCCTAGTATAACATTGATTTGTGACTAGGAGAAATGAAAACATAGCAGGAAAAGTGCATCCTTAAGGAAACATTCTGTATTATTGATGCACTTTGTTTCCTTAACAGTCACTACAAAATCTTTATTTGAATTGAAATTTCATTGTACTAAGGGGGAAGTCCATTTATTGTCAATTTTAAAACATTGATTACTGTGAAATTAAGATGGTAATCCCAAATTATTAGTAACTATTAATAACTAATTCTACCACTCTTCTTTAAAGACAAAAGGTGTTTTATTATATACAAGATCCCTTTTTTAATAGCAGAAGTTACAAAATACCACTTAATTACATTTAGTAAGAACAGTTAGGCTTACTCATTGTGCAGATTTAACAGACTATTGAAACAAAATCAGTTGATTTGACTTCTTTTTTCCCACTCCATTTTTTCCAGTGGCTGTAACTCTCATCTTCTTGCCCAATTAATGGGATTTGGCAGTAAAACATAAGCAGTTGAAAAAAATGTGGGAGAAGATTAAGTTTTCTGGATTTCATAAAGGATCACCAGAGATAAAGAGATTGTAAAAGAGATGGTCTTATATCAGGCTGATATTCTGTGTTAGGCACTTGTCTATTTTCTATCAGAGACAAGTGGACCTAAATTTAAAACCTTTGCCTTAAGAGTATTATTTTTGTTTTTATAGGTTTTTGGTAAATGTGATGAATTCAGCCAAGTAGGTGTTCATAATTCTTGCACATTTCATATTTGTTTTGTTATTATGTATGAGAACATGAGATTCAAATTATACTCAATGTTTGTGAAAATTAACAGTGGACAGTGGTTTGATGTTTAATTACCATAAATTAGGCTTTATAGAAATTAGTGCCTTAGAGACTGACTATAGGTTTTTGAGTTCTGAGAGTACTGACTTTTATAGATGACATTTGTGTAAAGAAAATAAGTTATGGAGATGATTCCAGGGAAAATAAGTGTATTTACTCATAGATGTAGCTTGATTTATAAGTTTGGCATAGGATAATGTTGATCGGAATGTGAATTTGAACCAGTCATTGAAGTTCCAGTTGGTATAGGCCTGGAATTAGTCCAAATTTACACATGAGACAGCTGATTTCTCTCCCTCACTCCCCTGCCCCAATATATAATTGTCTAGTCAGACCATTTTATGATTTATAAATCATTTTAATGATTTCCAGAGGCATTGGAAGGTTACTGTTACTGTAAGCATTGTGACATTTACCTGATTCTTCTTCTGTAGGCTAGCTGATGGGTATCTTGATATTCTGTAAATTCTCTACCCCCATAAAGAAAGCTATTATTACTACAGTTATACTAAGTATATTACATGCATTTTCAGATTAATTTGTTTTAATTAATTAATTAAGTTTTCTTGTGCCTATTATACAATTGTAAAAATTTTAAAGAATTCAAGGAACTTACTCAAGGTTTTATAGGTGCTAACTGGCAAAATTTGGACCTAAACTCGGTCTAGTTGCAAAATCTTGACTTTTTCACACACTGTTATGAATTATTTAAATATATTTATACTATATTTGTTTACTTATATTTAAATAATTTTCACACATTGATGTTTTACCTTCCATGGGGTCATTATCACTCTAAAACCTTCCTTCTATATCTTTTTGTTGTGTGTCTTACTTCAGAGTAAGTTAAAATATTGAATCAGTGAATGTGCTGTGTTAATCATAAAACTGAAAAAGAAAAGAATCTTCCAGTCAACTGGGACAAGTCACAATAAATAATTTTAGGAAAGATTTTTATAAGATATCAGTTTCTAAAAAAAATATGGAATTCCTCACGAATTTGTGTGTCATCCTTGTTCAGAGGCCCTGCAAATCTCCTTTATATTAGTCCAATTTTAGTATATGTGCTACTGAAATGAGCACAGATTATTCAGTTTATAAGGCTTAGGATAGCATTGGGGTTTGTTTTCCAATTTCTTTAAATGAGTTACCCTTTCTAATTTTGAATAGTATCAAAATAAGAAACTATGAGGTACTTTTAATTATATTCACTCAATATTTATCATTTATTTTAGGAGCACTATGTGGCAGGCATTGTTCTTGTGCATAGAAATATTAAATTCTTCAAATAAGATATTTTTTTCTTATTTTGTGAATTATATCTTTTTTCCTTTGTCTGTTTTAAAATTTTTATAAATTCTTTCAGAAACTTCGGTATTGTAGATTCTTATTTTCTATGACCAGACAATGTCCATTTAATTGTATTAGAATATTTCAGCCTAAATGGAATTACATGGACTAGATTTATATTTCTGCCTCAAAATAACTAAAATGAACAAGTACACATGTGAAAGATTAGTTTTCACACATTTGATAAATTGCAGCTAAAACTGTGATTACTTAAGAATGGAAAAATGAACTAAGCCCTATAATTGTGCCAGCTTACTACCAATAGAGATTTTCCAGTACTTGGCACAGGAAAGAAAACCCATGTGAAACTTAGCAGCTTCCCAGGGTTCACCTAACTGAACTGGGAGTCTGGGGAGGTCTGGTAGTTAAAGTTTGCAGGGCAGAGTACAAGATTTAGAGAAAGATATAGAAACAAAAACTATAAAGATTTAAAGAAATCTACCTTAGATACTTTTGCTGTGTATCAATCAGCACATCAGGAAACTATAGATGGCTGACACCTTAATTATCTCAAAAAGAACACAGGGAACAATCCTCAGAATTCACAGAATAATTTGTGTTTATATCAGCCAGAAAATGGAAAACCTTCATAATTAATAAAGTCCTTTCATAGTCAGACCACTGCCCTAGCAATGAAACAAATTCAGGCCTAGATTTGATGTTGCTTCAGTTCTTTCTAATAAAGCTTGAAAGCAAACTTCTATATGAGTAACTGTTGCCAAGTAACTTAACTGTTTTCCAAACAAAGCTTAGGAATGCTAAGAACACAAGAATATCTAGTTCTTCAAAAGGTTAAGTTCATAATGTTTAAAATCTAATAAAAATTACTAGTTATGTAAATACACAGGAAACCATGATTCATAATGAGTAGAAAACTAACAAAACAAACAAAAATGTCTAGAAATGACACAATTGATAGAAGTAGTACATAGTAATGATAGGTGTATCAAAAGAGTTACTATTACCTTTTATCTGTTCAAGAAAGTAAAGATTAAATATACTAAGATTAAATATAAATATTGAAGATATGAAAAATATACAAATCTAACTTCTAGAGATATAGTGTCTAAGCTGAAAAGTTCCTGGGTATAAAGCAGTGAACACCCCATAAGAAAAGATCAAGAGGTGGACAGTATAGTTATTTATAGAAATTACCCAAATGAACCACAGAGAGAAAAATTAGTAAAAAGTATATCAGTGATCTGTGAGACAATTTCCAATGGCTCAATATATGTACAATTGAAGTGTAAGTGGAGGAGGAGGAAGAGGAGAAAGATGAATTAAGACATAAATATTTCAAAAAATAGTGGGAAAGAGAGAAAAAAATAATTAAAAACTATAAACTCAGATCCAACAAACTCAGAGGCCAAGAAAATGATAGCAAGGTATTTCATAATCAAATTGCTTAATACCACTGATAAGGAGAATACTTTAAAAATTCAGATAAGAGACATATAAAGTAAGGATGGCAAGAGATTTTTTTAACTGGGAATAATATAATACAGATACAAGGAAATAACATTTTTAAAGTATTAAAAGAGAGGGGCTGGGTTGTGGCTCAGTGGTAGAGTGCTTGCCTAGTGTGAGGCCCTGGGTTCAATCCTCAGCACCACATAAATATCAATGAATAAAATAAAGCTATTAATAAAAGTGTTAAAAGAGAGAAACTACCAATGCGAAATTATCTTTCCAAAATAAAGATAAAATGAAAACTTGCTTATGCATAGTGAAGTTGAAGCAATTAATCACTGGCATGCTGTGGTGAAGGAAATGTTTTAAAAAAGTACTTCAGACAAAAGAAAAATGTTATCAGATGGAAACAGACTATAGAAAGGAAGAAAGAGCACTGGAGATGGTAAAATTTCCATAAATCAATAAGCATATGGAAGATTTGAATGCTTTTCATATGGTACAACTGACATTTACATAATACTCCATCCAACACAGTAAAAAACATATTCTTTTCAAGCACATAGGAAATTACCAGGATCAACTATATTCTGGATGTAAAATAAGACCCAATATAATAAAAAGATTGTGCATCATACCAACATACTTTTTCAGTTTAATGGAATTAAATTAGGAATCGATAACAAATACCTTGAAAATCCCAACATGTTTGAAAATGAAATAATACTTTTACAAATTACTCACTTTAAAGAAGAAATCAGAAACAAATTAAGAAAATGTTTTGAATTGAATGAAAATGAAAACACATCATAATTTGTTGAATGTAAATAAAGCAATACTTGGAAATTTATAGCACTAATTATATGAGTACTCCAATCCTACTATATTAAAGTCACTAATTAGTGGATAATTTATCCTTCTTAGTTTCCCCAAATAATTCTGCCTATGGAGGGATCTTTTAGTTACTGAGTAAGCATTATATTTAATTTTCAATACGGTGCTGCAAAGCAATTGATGTGTAAAAATTATATGCTATATTTGGAATTCCTGAATTTTAACATTTAAACTTTATTAGGTATTATTTTCTAATTATGTCAAATAGTCAGAATATTGGTTGGTTACTTTTTAATCTATTTCATAGAAGTTGAATATGGATTTCAGAAGAACTGTCTTCTGTTATCTAAGTTCATGCTATCAGTGCTGGCACTAAACATCAATAAATGTTTGATCTGACACTGATCAAACATATTTTTATGAATCTTTATTTTTCAAGTGTAAAATTCACATTTTGGAAACATTTTTGCATCCTGAATAAAATAATTATTTGTAAATTTTTTCTTAGTCATCTCAGTGAAATGATTATAAATTGAATTGATCAAATACCTCTGATTTCATTTGCTTATTTCCCCAAATTCTGATTTTGTTTGAATATCGGAGAGTATTTTGGATCAAATTCTATTACAAAGGATATTTTAAGGTATTTGATTTGGAATTTTTAAAATGAGATCACATTTTAAAAATTTTAAGGTATTAAAATTTGGAATTTTAAAATGAGATCACGTTTTCTTTTTACATACAAATCAGCCAAGCAATTATACAAGACCAATTATTTAGAATGATAAGCTTTGCTTTAAACATTAGAGTTTATATTTCTTATTATTATATAAGGAAATTACTTATTTTAAAAATTGGCTAACTTGGGCCTCGGATTGTGGGCTCAGTGGTAGAGTACTCACCTTGCATGCTCGAGGCACTGGGTTTGATCCTCAGCACTACATAAAAACAAACAAATAAACAAATAAATAAAGGTATTGTGTCCAACTACAATTGAAAAAAAAAATTTTAAAACCCCATCGGTTAACTTATTTGTCTTCATTTAATGAAATTTATTTTCAGTGTATTAAAAAGTACTTTCATCTAGCAGTTACTGATCATTAAAGATGAGTTAGGTTCAGTATTTTCAACGGGAATAGAGAAATAAGAGAGAATTTTGTCGTGAAGTTGGTTACCCTAATGGGAGTGGTTTGCTGCCTGGCAAGACAGAAGTTGCAGTAAAGTGAATTATGTTCTATGATTGAGTTATAATCATAATGCTTTTAAAGCACAGAAAGCTCTATTAGTATTAGCTGGTAAGGGAACTCTTTTCCCAAGGAGTTGAGAAGGAAATTCTAGGCTCATAGAAAACGTAAATATTCAAAATTGTTGACTTACACAGGGGTATGAATTGGAAGTAATGGGTGGACATGTAAAGGTAATAGGGATAAGTTATAGAGTTTAGATTTCCTATTATATATGGGGATATACTATAGAGTGAATGACCTAATCCTATTTTCCAGTTGTGATCTGTCATTCTGAAGTTATTCTGTAGTATGTAATGGAGGAGTAACTGATGACTACAAGTGAGAAGAGTGGTTTAGAACTTCTTAGTATTTGCTGTTGGTCTGTTTTCTTTTCATTTAAAAGTTGGAAAATCTAATTTAAGGTGGGCTAACATAAATAATAAATAAATGTATTGATTTAGGAAATTCAAAATTTCTGAGCCAGACCCAGCAGACTTGAGGACTGGCCTATATAATTTTATACTGTATTGGTCTCTCAGTAGGTTATGGATTGTGAGTTCACATGACTAAATGACTTTCCTTCTTTTTTTAAATTCCCTCCCCAATGAGTCAGTATGGTGGATTAATTATGAAAAGTGTATATGTTTCTGTGAGATGTATTGCTCATTTTATTGACCTTTTTTCTTTAAACTGAAGATTCTTTGTTGACACATTATGAACTGCTCCTAGGACCATAGGTATAAAAATACTGGCAAAAATTCTGTATTCTGACTCCTATATAAAGTTTATGGAAGGATAATTTTTGTTGAATTATCATGTTTAAATTTATGCTACTCGTTTACACTTAAAAAAGTGAATGAAGTAGTTGTGTAAATACTTAATATTGATTCATCTATTCCACATTTATTGATCATTTATTTTATTTTTATTTGTAGTAATTAGTTATATATCATAATAGAATATATTTGACATATTATACATTATGTGAAGTATAATTCTTCTTCTGGTTATACATGATGTAGAATGTCATTGGTTATACAATTATACATGCATATACGATAGTAATATCTGATTCATGTTATTATCTTTCCTATTCCCATTCCCTTAATTTCCCTTTTTCTAATCCAAAGTACCTCTATTCTTCTCTACCTGTACTCTTTATTGTGAATTAGCATACACATATGGATTTTTTTGACATTGACTTATTTTACTTAGCATGATATTCTCCAGCTCCATCCATTCACCAGCAATTGCCATAATTTCATTCTTCTTTAAGACTGAGTAATATTCCATTGTGTGTATATACCACATATTCCTTATCCACTCACCTATTAAAGGGTACCTATGTTGGTTCCATAGTTTAGCTATTGTGAATCAGGCTATTATAAACATTGATGTGGATGTGTCATTTCTTTTTCTCATTTGTGATACTGATTGTGTATGTGAAAGTAATTTTGTTTGGTATAGCTTTTATTTTTGAGAAATGTTTTCCTAAACACTTTTGAGAACTATCTTAAGGTTAATATTGACTTGCTAGATAAATTCAGATTGATTTCCTTGATAGTACACTACAATTTGGCAGTATTCCATATAGAAAAAATTATTATACTTGACAGTTGTATCATATGATATTCCTTGAGAAACCCTCAGAAGAGTGTTTTGGTTATTTTTGGAGTGCCTACACTTACACCTTTTTATAAAGATTATAAATCACATATATACAGTACAATTTTTCATCTCTCTGGTTGTATATAAAGTATGTTCCCAATGTAATGCATTCTGCTGTCATTTATTTTTTAAAAATCAATTAAAAATTTAAAAAGAGAGAAAAAAGATTATAATACATATTTACTCATGGTTTTCTGTCTTTATTTTACTTCAACTACTCAGTCATCATTCATTTATTCTCTTCCGGTGAACAAATATTTACTAAGCTCCTACAATATGTGTTGTTCCTGGTGGATAAATAGACATGAATATTTTCCCTCATGGGACTTTTGCTGTGTTGGGAAACACAGATTAAAAAAAAATAAGCATACTAAGTTGACAACTGGTAAGAGGGGAAAAAAGGATGCATTACGAGGGAGGTTGCAGCCTACTTTAGAATGAGCCAAGTGAGCAGTCTCTCTGGGGAGATAGCATTCAGCAAGAGCTGATGGTGATTAGGAATTGTTTTTCTTGGTAAATATTTGGAGGAAAGCCTTTACAAATACTTAGATGAGAGAAAGCTGGGTGGCTTGGAAGAATCAAAGATTTGTGGTGGTTAGGAGTGAAGACTAAGTTTGAGCAAAATAAGCTTTTGCTGTTTGGTTATTTCCATGTTTTAGAAAGTATGAAATAAAGTTCATTAAGCACTCCTGCATTAACTATAGTAGTAGGAAACATATAATAGTATAAAATATTGGAATAATTTACTTCAGCCATTTGAAAAATGAAAAAAAAATCAGTGTTACATTTTGTCACTTATTAAGCATGTGCAGAGATAGACCCAGTAAACTGATTGCTGATAGAATATTTGAATAATTCTTGGTTTCAATATTATAGATATTTTCCTTTGTGTGTGTGTGTGTGTGTGTATAAATGTGTATATATACACTTATACATTTACTTGTTTAGCTGGGTTCAAATATTGAGTATATTGTTGATTAAAGTCTTTTCAGAGTATCTCTATTAAATCAGTATTTATTGACAACATTCTTTAAAAAAAAAAAGCCAGGTAGGGTTCAATTTCCATTCTTCCTTTATTGAAATGCCATTTTCCAGCCCTCTCTTTTTCAAGATTACTTATTTTCATTTACTAAAGTGAAATGAAAGACAAGACATACTACTGTTGGCTTAGTGGAACAGTGTGATCCTTGAACTAACAATATGTCTTAAATATTTTAGTCTAAATGAGCTGTTGGGAGCAAGCATTTTTCATTTGCAACTCACAGGATTCCTTTGTATTCCATTATCTCAAGACCTACATTATTGTTACAGATTCTAGTTGCATTTATTTGTTAAACTAACTCCTTGAAATTCTCTTTGCGGTCCTATTGTCTTGAAAATGGTTTTGTTGCTCAAAGCAACTTGAAATTCCCTTTTGCTTGAGTACTTCATTCTTTCACCTGTTTTCTCTACTTGTTAAGTAACATTGCTCTTGCTTAATTTGGGAGCTTTAGAGTTGGCTTTACTTCATATGGCCCAAGACCTGATGACAGTGTTTAGACCTTGGGGAAATCACTTGAATCTTGTGTGCTTCTCGGTCCATGTATGGTTTGACTTCATCTGAAGGCTTGCCTACTTTCAGTCTCTTCTCTTTCTTCCTAGCCCAATAACATTTTTCTAACTTACGTAGAAATTTAGCTTACCAACAGTATAACTACAACTCTACTAATACTGAATCTACTTATATGACCACTGACAGTCTCATTAAGTGTCTTTGCCATATAAGGACTTCAGGTGGGATGTCCTTTTCAGATTCATCTGAAAATATCTCCCATTTTATTGTCTACATTTTGGCTTCATTGGGTGTTCTTTTTTATTGATCATTTCTTGACCTCCTCCCCTCTTCCACCCTGCCCATAAGTGTGTATATAAGCATTTTTACCTTTGTGATCTGACAAGAACAACTTAGAGGAGGAAAGGTTTATTTTGATTCACAGTTCCAGAAGTTCAGTTCATGGTCACTCAAAACTCCATAGCTCTGAGTCTGAGGTGAGGTAGAACATCAGACAGAAGAGCATGGTAGAGGAAAGCAGCTCAGGATATGATAAACAGGAAGGGCGGGGTGGGGTGGGTGGGGTGGGGAGCATGTGTACTCCACTTACCACGGGCAAAATATAAGGTCCCAGTGACCTACTTCCTCCAGCTACACCCTATAGGTACTACCCACTTAATTATTCAAGTTGATTAAGCCACTGATTAGGTTGTAGTTTTTATAATCTAGTCCTTTAACCTCTGAACATTCTTTTATTGTCTTACCCATGAGCTTTTGGAAGACACCACATATCAAAACCATAAAACTGTGGTAGTTAACTTTGTGTTGCTGTGACAGTATATGTGAGAAAATTAAAAGGAGGAAAGGCTTATTTTTTGCCTGTAGTCTTAGAGGTTTCAGTTCATGGTGGCTTGACTTGTTGCTTTTGGGCCTGTATGGCACAGTACATCATAATGAGAACACAGGACAAAGGAAGCAGCTCCCCTCATGGTGGCCAGGAAGCAAGAAAGAGAAAAAAAGGTTCAGGGGTCCCCTTCAACAGCATACCCGCAATGACCTAACTTCCTTTTTCTATACCACACCTAAAAGGTTCCACCTCTTCTCAGTAGCATCACAGGCTAGGGGCCAAGCCTTAATACATGGGCCTTTGGGGATCATTCAGGATCCAAACTATAATGTTATCCTACACATACCATAAGGCTTCTGCATATTTTGTTGCCTTTGTCAGATCTCACTCCCTCTTCGTTAACTTAGACCCATTATTTAGTTCTCAACCCCAGAAATATCATTTTCAAAGAACTTTTTCTTTATCCCCTTTCCTCAGTAACCACAAGCCAAAGGCAGGTTTCTTAGCACTTCCTTCCTTGAGATCGCATGTTAGTTTGTTATTACATACTTGTTAATGTTAGTGTGTGGTTACTCTTTCTCATTGTCTCATGCCTATTCATTAAATTTAAAGGTCTATGAGCGCAGGTGTTATAGCATTACTAAATCTTCAGAACTTGTCATAGGACCTAAAACCTTCATGGTGGTCAATAAATATTTGTGAAAAAAAATATGATTAAGTGAACATTAAGTGAATATACTACCACTTTAGCCTAAATATTCCTGTAAAACAGAACCAGCATTGTCACATATTTATTTTCTTTCAAGATACAAGATAAATATCATGTTTAATTATTTAATTTTTTGACTTATACAAATCTTTAGAATTTATTAATGCTATCATCAAAACTGTCTTAAAAATAAGGTTAAAATAAGTATTTAATCTTGTTGCTCTGCCTTCTGTATTTCTTCTCTTTTAAATCTCTTTAGTCCTCAAATTCCTGTGTAGTCTAGGGGCAGCAGACCTTTCTAATGTTTGAGTTCATATCAGACCTCAACAGGTACTTGTTAACTGAAGAAATGGATTATTTATAAGACAAGAAGCTGTCCTTCAGATTAATTAAGCTGGTTGTAGAAATAATCCAGTGATGAAGAATGCTAATACTAGCAGCTCCATTTTCATGATTAAAACAAATGCCCTAGGTACACATTTCTTTTTCTATGCCATCATAACAAATAAAGACCCTGTCACCCCAGCAACTCATTATTGTTTGTTTTCTATTTAGTTAAGTCCAAAGAGATCTTCTGTGGGTAAAGTTGGGAATTTCTGAAAGCTTGCAAATCCCTGTTGTTACATAAAGCTGAAAATAAACTGTATGCTAGCCCATGCCATACTGTCCAGGGTCTTTTTTTGAATTATGTCTAAGAGCTGAGAAAATGTAGCACAGAGAGTTTTACCAAAGCTTACGTAATCTTCAGTTCTTTATGCTTGGACTTTTTCTGAGCATTTCTCTAAATAACATTTCCTAGGTTTTTAGACAGAGTTTAGAATTATTTTCCATAAAGAACGAAAGGATGCTTCTAATTGAACTTTACCAAACATTTGTCTTTAAAATGGATAATCCTGTGTATACTAATGGAATATTTCAGTATATTCAGTAATTTCCTGGAAATTCTTCACTAATTCCAATTTGTTTGCATCATTCCCAATAAGTTGAACACTTATACCACATACTATCCTAGAAAGGTGGAAGTAGATGGTGGAATATGGGGATAGAGTGAGGTAGTTTGATCCCATTCGAAATAGCTGTAGCACATTCTTTCTGGACACCATGGGGGATCTTGACTGTAAGAGGAGGGAGTTATCTTAATCACCTCACTGTGATTTTCATACATTGAGCTAATAAGTGACTTAGGTTTCTGTCCCATGGTTGAGTAGTTGTTAATTTTTTAAAAATAGTCTCAGTATTTCATTTAAAAAAAAAACTAAGGATTTTTAAATCAGTAGATTTTTTTTAAAGTACTGTAAATGAATTTTAAGAAGTATTAGTGTTCCCATTAGAATGCATGTGTAATCATTGTAGATAGAAGTTACTTTGTAACAAAGATGACTGAGTAGAAGTACTTAAGGGTTTCAGATTATTAGCAGAGTGGTACATTGTTAGTATGGTTACTATTACAATAATAGCAGGTGGTTAAAAAAAGTAGTATTGCTAGAATTTCTTGATTTCTTTCTCAAAAGGAAACACCATTCAAGAAAGGGTTTAAATTTCTTTCTCAAAAGGAAACACCTTTCAAGAAAGGGTATAAATTATATTATCCTTTATTTTTACATATATTATTTTTAACAACATATTAAAATACCTTTCACCTGAGAGGGTTGAGGACCCTTGTTACATCTCTTAAAATTGATATTTCCAAGAACAAAGGCTGTGTTTAATCATAGTTCTTCCTTCTGCAAGAAACTATAGAATACTGATGCATTTTGGACAAAGTTTCAGTGGCACAAATGCTATTGTTGCCTAACAGAAGAAATCTCATGTAGAACTCAGAGAATTTCTCCAGAATGTGGTCAGTTTTTCAGGAAAGATATTTTTATGAACTTGTTCCCTAGTCCTCCTCTGCTTCCAACACATACTTGAGAGAGCTGATAAATGGATTGTGTTGGCCTTGGCCATCTGGTCCCAAGGACCATCAGGTAGTTACTGTGGTTCTTGTGCATGGATTCCAGTATTTCCTGGTTTGGGGGAGATAATTACAAATTTAAGAACTTTTGATAATTTTTTAATAAATGAAATTTTTTTCTTGTAAGGACCATTTTGGTTTTTTAACCTAGTCTTTTGATTCAAATGGATAGAAGTAGTGTTGGCTTCATCAAGTTAAGTACTCCCATTCTAGACACGTTTCATTCCAACACATATCCTGAGTGCTTCTGTCCCCAAACTGATAGCTTTTTAGGTCTATTTCTTTTATTTATATACTGGAATTGTGGAGGATGGTACTTTCCCTTGGATTTCAAAGAAGAGAATTATTTTGTGTTGCAGAAAGTTTTATTTTTTCCCAATATGAAGATAAAAATATTCAACAGCAGATAACCTCTTAATGAGGGAATTCCTGATAAGCCTTTCTGAAGTCAATTCTGACATTATTTCTGATAGTTTTCAGTGGCCTGGGGCTAGGTTTCAATGGAAGCAATTCAGAAATCTCTACATGCTGTTAAAAAAGGTATGTCATGTTGGGTTCTCTGTCAAATACAACTAATGAGACAAAAGATTGATAACAGAAAAATTTCAAATATCATTCAAAGATATCGATTTACTTGAAATGTTATAAACACACCTCTGGATTAAGATTAACTTTAAAATAGGCTATGATGTATTGTATTATTTTAAAATTTGATAGATGGTGGAATTCTGTTTATAAAATATTAATATTGATAAATATTTAAACATCAGAAGATAATTACATTTGAAAAATATACCTTTGATAGCTACACTGAGCTAATGCTTACATGTTTATTGCATACTTGTAGTATTAGAGGTGATTTGTTGCTGGCTTATACAGGATATGACAGCAGCTTTATTAAATGTTTCTACTCTGTTTTTGTCTTTATAGGAACTGACTTTTGGTATATATATATATATATATATATATATATATATATATATATATATATATTCCTTGCTATCCCTTTTTAACATTATCCTTCGGGAATGGCAAAGGCAGTTTTAGGTAGATATGGTTTCATACAGAACTAGTTCCTGTGACAAGGGTTTCCTCTTGGGTTCTATAAAAGTAACTGGCCCTTACAATCTAAGCCTAAAAGAACATAGGGGGATACTTTGTAATATATCCTACTGCCTTCTTTGCTTATTGATTTTTCAGAACAAGTGTTGGCTGGAGACAGAAATTTGTAGTCTCTTAGAGCCGTGATTTGGTGAGGAACTGAAATATAGAGAAAAGGAAGAGGATAAAAAAGTAGTAGTAATGGAATAGTGTGTATTGGTATAAATGGAGTGCTGAGTGGCTGTTTACAGGTGGTGGTGTGGGGTAGTGCTGCATTCTGTTACCAGTGCCACAGGATGATGACTGGTACCACTGAAGGCAGTGTGCCTAAATTCCCCCCACCTCATTTTTCTAACTTAGCATTTTCTTGGTATTTATTCTTCTCTCATCCATTATATTCTTTCTCTATAAGATATCCCATTTCATCAGGGATACCAATCCCCTAGACACCTCTCTATTCTACTGGCATTTTCTATCTTCTCCATTGATTATCATCTTGCCCCATAATCTTGCTCATGTTTCCTCTGTGGTTCTCTTCCTTCTATCACATTATGTTGTTCCAGAAGAGTGTTACAATTTTTGTGGACTCAAAAATATCCTGTTTGAGAATGCCTTTTTCTAAAAAAAAAAAAAAAAAAAACCCAAAGTTCATAATCTAAATTTTGGTTGTTGGCACAGTTAAAATTTCTTCCTTATTTTACTTCACAATTAGCTAGAATTATGTTACTGTAAAATGAAATTATACATTGAGCCTTTAAAATCTATTGGTCTATTTTGTATGTTTTTTGATACTGGGGATCAAACCCAGGGACACTTGATCAGTGACGTACATCTCCAGCCCCTTTTATTATTTGTCTTGAGTTAGGGTCTCATTAAGGTGTTGAGGGTCTTACTAAGTTGTTGAGGCTGGCCTCAAACTCATGATACTCCTGCTTCAGCCTCCTAACTCCCTGGGATTGTAAGTGTATATCACCACACCTAGCTATCTTATACTTTGAATAAATCCTTTACCCGTGCATGATATCATAATGTCATATATTGGCCATTTGGAAGATACTGATTCTCTGAGTTACATAGATTTCACACATATTGATACATTTCCTAGTACAGTATGAACAAATCCCATTTGTTAATGTCACCAGTGATGACATAAAACACGTCATTGTGTTAGGAAGCTGTTACAAAGTCACTTATAAGTTTTAATTGAAACAGTAACAGATACTAGTTTCCTGTACTTCTGATTTTTTTTCTAGAAAGCTTTAATTTTATCATTGGCAATGATACTGTCAGTTTTTTTCCTTGAAGCATTTATTGCAAAAATGTCTGCCAAAAACCCAAGTTTGAATAATCAGCTGTTCCTTCAACTATTAATGTTGTTTCATGGGAAAGTGGCTAGTTCAGCTCACAACTTAAACAACCACATGGATTTTGTTGCTTGTAATAACTAAGTGCCTCATATATATTTATCATTTCACCATATAAAATAATAAAACATACTGAACTTGAGTTGAAACCTAGTAGGACTAAGAATTTTTTTATTACTTCAGTCAGGGTATTCTGAAATGAAATGGACATTTTTGTTTATCTGTTGCTTTAATAAAATAAATGCAGTGGAAGACTACAAGAACTTTTTTGGTGCCTGGCCTTGATTTGTGCTAAGGCACTAGCGGTTCTTCATCAGTGCTTTTACAACCTCTGTGCAAATATTAACACAGCAAAGCAGTAATGGAACATCTTAGCATTACTCTGTATTGGGCCTAGAAAAGCTTGTTTTTCCTTGCGATGAGATAAAAAGAACTTCAAAGAATGGATGACTAGATAAAGAAAAAGAAGGGAAACTGGCCACTTCCCTTGTCTCCAAACGTTCTTTGGGAAACAAAGCAGAGGGAGTTTGGTTGTAAGGTAAAGGAATGTATTCATAAAACATTAAAATAAATTAATCTGGACAGTGGGCATAAAACTTATCCTATATTTTTCGTCAGCCTGCCATTGCTAAGGAAGGAGTGCATGAGTAATAAAATATCCAAACCTTCTCTGTCAAGTTCTCTAGCTTCTTTCTTTGGGATCGGTAAATAGTACATGGGAGGTTTTGCAAACCTGTGGTTGAACACTGTGAAAATGATTTTGACTTCATGGATTCCTGAAGCATTCTTTGGCATCCCATAAATCCATTGAACAAACGTTTAGAACCTTCTTTGAGGAAAGAAATCACCTGATATTCCTTATTTTGCCACCACTTTCAGCTGATTTCCATCTTAATTTTTGTACACAAATTGAAATCACCATTTAATTTAGTCCTTAAGTAATTTTGGAATAGCACTCCAATACCTTTCTTTAACTTCCTTGCTATTCCTGATTTTAACAAAGTTCCTTCCTAAAATGTCATTAGCAATTGTCTATTTTTTCATATAAATTTTGCAATGACAGTTTCACTCATTCATGGAGAAACAATAGTTTTCAAAGGCAACCAAATTAATTTACCCTAATGAATTTGTTTCAGATAATTTTAGGCATTTAATTTTACATTTCATTTTTCTGTTCTGAAAACATCACAGTAATAGAAGTCCCCACTTTGTGGTTCTGGAATGCCTTATAGTTCTCAAGTACTTCTATATATATCTTCTCTTTCATACCTCACACCTATCCTGTGAGGTAGCAGGACAATGTCATTGTCTCAACATGAGTGAACCAGGTTCAAAGAGGGGAAGTGGGTTACTTAGGGCCACACACGAGTGAGTGGCAGAACAGACCCAAGGTACTGTGTTTTCTCTTTGATTCCTCCACTGTATATCTCTTTCTTCCCTTGTAACAGTTTAATATGTATTTCATGTTTTTCTAACAGGTCCATGCAGCAGGGTTCTATTATCATTTCATACCATAAGATGGAAAAATAGTAATGGAAGAAATGGCAGCTACACATAAGAGGTGTGGTCTCAGATAGGACCTAGTACCTCAGAATTGTGTTGTAACTATGAAGGTTAATACCTTTTTAACCTTAATAAATATCAGCTAACCCCAGGTATGAAATTTTAGTTGTAAGCAGAACTGCAGGAAATAATTTAAAGAAACTCTTCAGCCAATATAAGGCAAAACAATACAAAGGATGGAGATTTGCTGGGTAATTAAGCTTGTGAGAAACTAAAGTTACTGACTAATCTATAATCATATGCTGGGATTAATAATACAAAAGGCTGAAGTACTTGGTGTGAATTAATGAAAAAGGTTTTGAAGAGTTTATAATAGCACAAAGAGTGTTTGCATATTGTAAAAATTAATCAAACGTTCATTTATTCTCTTTCTTTCTGGTATTTCTTTTTTTTTAACCAAGAGGGTTGAACTGAACTTTTAAGAGTTCATTTTAATTAGACTTTTAAAATTCTTTTTTCCTTAATATTTTAGAAAATATTTTAAAAATTCTGAGAATAATAATGAATAAAGATATATCCATATTTTAACATTTTGCTATATTTTTTTTTCTTAAAAAAATAGAATCTTATGAAGATAAGTTCTCTGTATACCTTTTCCTAAGGCTATCTTTACCACTATATTTAAAGAATTAATTATTATTCTGAATTTCCTACTGATTTTTGCATAATGTGTTTTATATTTTGATACGCATATTTTTCTTGATGTAGAAACTTTATATTTTAATACTTTATAAATTTTGGCATCATTCTGTATCATTTTGTAACAGTTTTTTTCTTCAACATTGCTTTTGAATTTATCCATATTAACATATGGATATTGTATAATTATATAATATATTAACATTTTATATTAATGTTGATATTTAATATTATATTCAGATTATATAATATATTTATATAACATAATGTTTATATAATATTGCATATTATATATAGTATGCATTACTGAGTATAATACATCATATATGTATTCAACTATTGGTAGCTATGTAGGTTGATTCTAATTCTTGCTATCAGTAATGATATTACCACAAACATTGTTATATGTACTTGTACCCAAGAGCAACAGTTTCTTTAGGGCATATACCTTCTACTGTAATTGCCAGGTCTGTTGTTTGTGCTTCTTCAGCTTCATTAAAATATTGCCAAATTGTTTTCAAAAGTATTTTTGGTATTTTGCATGTTATAAGAATGTTTCAATTTCAATTTGCAGAAGTTGGTATGAATAGATAGCTTTAACCATGTTGCTAATATCTGGAAGTTTGACTGCATGTCCCCCTGATTATGACTGAAACTGGACATTTTTTGTATGCTTATTTACTACTTTTCTTCAGTGAAATATTTGTTTCCTACTTTTCTTACTTGCTGTAAAAGCCTTTTTGACAAATTACTGTTGATTTGTAGATACCTGTTTATAATCTGGATAATAATAATCTGTTAGTTATAAGTTTTGAAAATATCCTAGTCATTGGCTTAATTTTTCCTCAAGTATTTTCTTATTAAAATACTTCTTTCTGGGCTGGGGTTGTGGCTCAATGGCAGAGCACTTGCCTTGCATGTGTGGGGAACTGGGTTTGATCCTCAGCACGACATAAGAATGAATAAATAAAGTAAAGGTATTGTGTCCATCTACAACTGAAAAAAAATTAAAAATGCTTATTTCTATTTAGCAGTCTTGTTTATTTGTGTTTGTTTGACAGATTTTTTTCTTTGTTGAGATTTTTTTACTTCAAAGTTATAAAGCTGTATTTTTCTATATTTTGCTTTTCATATTTAGATCCAATCAATCTGGAATTTAGGGGTCATTATAATCAAGAATTAGAGGTAGTATTATAGATCAGTATGGGAAGATATAGAAAAATAAATCTCCATTTACTTTGTAATTAGTATAAGGATGCATTTTCTTTCCTGTCTTCCTGAATATATCTGTAATGCCACCTCTGTTTGATACCATGTCTATGTTGGCATGAATCTGTTTCTTTCCTATGTTTGTTCCTATTTATCCAGTTGTCATTCTTCACCCCAGTGCCATATTGTTTTAATAAAGTTAGTTTCAACATCTCATAGAAGAAATTTTCCTACATTGTACACTCTTTTACTTTTTCAAAATCATCTTTATTATTTTTTGATCTTTGCCATTTTGTATGAATTTCAGGATTAGAGTATCTATTTCTATGAAAATCCCTTTTTGTATTACTTTCAATTGATACACTAATTGCTAAAATTTTTCTATCTTTATTCTTCCCATGTATAAACATGGCATAACTTTTCATTACATATAGCTAATATTTTATTATTTTCCTCATAAAATGATTATATACATTTTTCCCAGTACAACATTTTTATTATTGTTGTTACTGTTGTTATTGTATACAGCATCTTTTGAAAAAGTATATTGAACTGCTTATTACTTGTATCTAGTAGTAGGTCTGTTGTTTTTCTTTACTAATCTTTCAACCAGATAATTTTTGAAGTCTTTTTTTATAGGTTCTATTATAATTTTCTATTTGTGCAGTTACAGCTACAGATATTGATAATGATTTCAAATCCGTATGCTTCTAATTTTGTTTAATAGTCTTGTATTAACTATGATCTTCAGTACAATATGAATATTAAGAGTGGAATAAATATTTTTTTCTCTTTTCACTTTAATGATAATACAATTACAGTTTTAGTTTTATTTGTGATATTTGTATAGGCTCTTGATATATTATTTATTTGCATTTGTATTGGTTAATTATGTGTCAACTTGACTTGGCAAAGGGATGAACAGGTTATTTTTTTTATGAATCAATGAGAATCTTTCTGAAAGAGATTGGCATTTGAAATGGTGAACTCAGTAAGCAGATCATTCAATCTGTTGAATAGAACAAAAAGATGGAGGGAGATTAAATTCACTGTACTTTACGGTTGAGCTGGAGCATCAATCTGCTCATGGCCTTGGTTTGCTTGGTTCTCAAATCTTCAGACTCAGACTGGAAACTACACCATTTGGCTCTCTTGGTCTCAGGCCTTTTGAACTACTCTACTGACTTTCCTAGGTCTTCAGCTTGCTGATGGCAGGTCATGGAAGTTAGTCTCCATAATTACATGAGACAGTATCTTAAATAAATGCCTGTATGTGTGTATGTCTGTATGTCTCCATCTCTCTATATATATCTACCTCTCTAATTATCTATCAATTTGTCTATTGCCTATTAGTTCTCTTTCTCTAGAGAAATATCCTTAAATGAGAAGATATTTTATTTTTATGTAATTTTTTAATTTATATATGACAGCAGAATGCTTTGCAATTCTTATTACATAGAGCACAATTTTTCATATCTCTGGTTGTATACATAGTATATTCACACCAATTTGTGTCTTCATACCTGCACTTCGGATAGTAATGATCATCACATTCCACCATCATTAATTACCCCATGCCCATTCCCTTCCCCTCCAGCTCCTTTGAACTATCTAGAGTTCATCTATTCCTCCCATGCTCCCACTCCCTATCCCATTATGAATCAGCCTCCTTATATCAAAGAAAATTTTCGGCATTTGGTTTTTTGGGATTGGCTAACTTCACTTAACATTATATTCTCTAACTCCATCCATTTACCTGCAAATACCATGATTTTATTCTCTTTTATTGCTAAGTAATATTGCATTATGTATATATGCCACATTTTTTTATCCATTCATATATTGAAGGGCATCTAGGTTAAAAATGCTTTTCAGAATTTTCTAATTTTGAACCACTTTTGTAATCCAGGTATTAAAATCTAGTTTCCATATCTTTCAAAATGTATATGAAATATTCATAAATATCAGTAAATTTGTAATGTAACACTAACTTCTGGTTTTCTGTCTAGCAGGTAATCAAACAATATTTTACTCTTTATCTTTTGTGTGTTAAAATACATATAAAGTATCAGACTTTATAAGATGTACAAAGTGTGTAATACATAGAAGCACAGATCTAACCTGAAAATTTATTCCTTTTATGAGTCTATGCTATTTTAATATGATGGAGGTGTGGTATAATAAAACTGATTGGAAAAATGTAATAGTAAGTGCCATAATTCTTTAGCCAAAGTTGAAGATATCCTGCAAGCATGAAATTATAGTGTAAAAATAGATCCCAACAATATTTTGTGAACTTTTTTCCATTAGCCATTTATTGATTTCTGAAAGAAGTTAAAATGATATTCCTTTGCTTGTGTCATTCTAGAACCACTGTAAGCTCATTTGCTTGCTTAAGATCTATTCCTCTTTAATTCCATTAATGATTTGAGATAAATTTCAAATTAAATTCTAAAAACAGAACAAAAACATTTAAAAATATGGTAAGATTTTCCTATAAATCTGAAAAAAATAGTGGTCTTGTTTATTGCTGTTGAATCTCATTTAACTGAATATTGCTTTCAAATCATACAATATTGACAAAAAGAAAACCATATTAAATAGGATGTGATTTCATTGTTTTATAAAATAAAGCATAATGTGAAAGCTTAAGAATAATGTAGGAATAGCGACTCACTTAATTTGAGTAATATGTAACAATTCCTGACATTAGTGAGGCTAATTTTTATGTTGAGTTATTCTTATTAGAATTGCTATGGTGGCATTAAAAAAAAAGCAATGCAGAAATATCTATAATGTTTACTTAAAGTTTATGTGGTAGCTCAAACAAATGTAGAATGCCTAGATGATTCATGTAAAATTTAGGATCCTGGGCCTTTTTTCCAGAGTAGTTCATGAGGTCTTGAGTGGGCCTGGCAATCATACATTGCAGCTGTCTGGGAAGCACACTTTCAGAAAGGGTACCTCAAACACACATAAAAAGTTCTAGCTTTATTGAGATGAGGCCAATATTTTAGACTTTATAAAAAGGCTTTAAATTTTTTTCAGTAGTCTGAAAGTAGAATCAATTAGAAATTTATTTATTTCAAAGTAGAGTAAGAAAGAAATTTCCATATAAATCTCATTTTTGATAGTTAACAGCTGACTAACTAAACCCAATCGGATATATTAGTAGTTCATTTACTAAGTTGATAGTGTAGTCTTTTCCTTTCTAGGCTAATATTCCTATTTGTTTATGTATTTTCATGACCTATGTCACCCCTTCTCTAGTTTTAGTGGCTCAACATAAATGACTTTATCTTGTATAGAAATATTTGTTATTTCAGTTTTAAAAACAACCTTGGGATTTTAAGCAATATTTATTATTTTCTATTAGAAAGGATAAGCCCTGCATTTTCAAGATTTATTATGCTTTTACAATCACCGTATTTAGCCAGGGGCCCAGATTTTACAATCATTTATAGGAAAGTAACTATATCAGTGACTTTGACACATGTAGTACTGGCCTTTGACTGAAGTAATGAATCAGAAACAACAACTATTTTAGTCACGAATTGAATTCAGTTCTTTAAGGTTATAAACTAGTTAATTAAAGATATCCCATTCTTTGTTGGGTGAATGAAAATATTTCAGCTCTATTTTTAGTGTATAGCCTTGGATATTTCTGATTTCTTTTAAGATCATATGGAGAATATTTTATTTATGTTGCTTAGGGTTTTATTGGTACAGTTCTCTCTTTTTATTTTAAATATTTATTTTTTGGTTGTAGTTGGACACAATACTTTTATTTTATTTTTATTTATATGTGGTGCTGAGGATCGAACCCAGGGCCTCGCACGTGCTAGGCCAGCACTCTACCGCTAAGCCACAATCCCAGCCCTGGTGCAGTTCTCTTTATTCTTTCAGTATGGAAATATTTGTTATTTCAGTTTTAAAACACAACCTTGTTTTAAAACTGAAGCTTTACAATTTTGTGGTAGTTGATTTCCTAAAGTTGCTAAATTTTTTAATACTAGTTTTGTTTTTCATAAAGGAGATTGTAATGAAAACAATTGAGAAAACTTCTGAAAATGTTGAAAGTTTAGACTTTTGTTTCATTAAATACAGCAAATATATTGTATCACATTATAGCTCCGGTATGTGCATTCCTGATTTGTTGCTCTTTCAGGAGGAAGATTTATTTTCATAAGAAATATAATGTACAAGAATTGGAATGCTTGTAAGGATGTGCACAAAAATTGATAAGACTTATAAAACATTGGTTTATCAGGCCTGGTTGATAAGTTTTGGTAGAAAATTTCAGGAGCAGAAACTTAGTTCTTAGCTTGGAACATTTGTTTTTATTGTGGCATTTATTTAGTAAGACCTTAGATGTTTGGTTAAATTGGATATATACAAAAACATAAATAAAAACAGAATTTTTTTATTATAGTACTTAGGTTTTCTGCCATCATTGAGTCCTTTGAGTTTTACTGCTTATTATGTCACAAAAAGGTGATAGCAGTTTTCTCATAGTTCATTATTTTGAAAGTGAAGAACCTAAAAAAGTCTAAGCCCTACCCCAGAAAGATATTGAAGATCTTCAATTCTAAACTTTCCAAAAAATATTAAATTCAATTTTTATATTAAAATAAAAGTTCTGGAATATATAGGGAGGGTTGAGATTTACTTTATCTTTGATAGATTTTCTTCCTAGTATTAACATTACATTCATGTTGATTATTCTTCAGCTTTACAATTTTGTGGTAGTTGATTTCCTAAAGTTGCTAAATTTTATAATACTAGTTTTGTTGTTCATAAAGGAGAAAGTAAAGGAGGTAGGGTAATCTGGTGACAACTCTCATTCTAACCCAATGGATATTGTCAGTTGTGCTCAGCACTACTATCCCTGTGCTCCTTTCTACACAGTACACATTGCTCTTTCTGGCAGTTGCTCTGTTCCCTTCAAGCCAAATGTTTCAGGAGAAGCTGAGACAATCTAAGCTCTAGTTATGGGCTTGGAATTTGGGAGAATATTCTAAGGTAAACACCATCTTTCCCAACCCTAATTGTTTCATGTTGCAAGTGTCTACCCACTTAAGTAGACCAGTTGGCAGTACTACTGTTACTACTAATAGTAGTTATAGTAGTAGTAGTAATAATAGTAGTTATAGTAGTAGTAGTAGTAGTAGTAGTAGCATTGCTCTTACCTTGTTGATACCTCTTCTTTTATTCTCACTGGGAGTGCTCTCAGAACTGATTCTCTTGTTGGGTTCCTGGCTGCCATTCTAACACCCAAAGGAGAACTAGCTTTAGAGTAAACACTTACTGGAGATTGCAGAGAAAAACATTCCTAACCACAAATCCTGTAAGGGCATTTAAAAAATAAAATTGTTTTCTCTTGGAAGCAGGCAATGGGAAGGACAAGGAGTTGAAGAAAGGGGCGAGTAGATGGGAGAATATCCTAGATAAGAATGCATACCTGTAGATCTTCCCAGAAATTTACCAGGTAAAAATTGAATGTGTGAGTTGGGGATTCAATTGAAGTATCTGTATGAGCCACATTATCTGCAAAGATTTGATAAACTTTCTTCTTTGCCCCTCCCCATAAAAGATGCCTGCTTTTCCTACTGAAAAAATGATTATGTGGTTCGCCAGATGTAAAGTCAAAACCAAGCCTTCTGAAGTTGGGTTCCTGGCTGCCATTTAAAGTTGAAGGGTTTGTTGCCTAAAATGATCTTGTTTCTATTATATAGTCTTGTAATATTTGCATTTTTAGTGCCTCATGGTAGAATTGGTCTTCTCATCTTTTGCCCAGAATATGTTAGAATCTGAGAAACCATTTTCTCCTCAATTCCAATCTATTAGAAATTATGTTCCAAAAATTAAAATTCAAAGCAAGTTTAAACTGTGGAATAAATTTTGATCTACTCCTTCTTTACCTGGAAAAGAAAGAAAATATAGATAGAATTAGTCCTTCACATATTTTTCTTCTTTTGCACACCTGGATAGTCAACATTATAAAACAACGCGCTTGAAGAGAGAACATCTCAAATAATATCTGCTTAGGACCTCATGGGAGGAAGGTGAGATGACAAAATTGCTCATGTGTGACTCCAAATTGCAGTGACAGAGAAGATAATTACATCACAGTACCTGGCGTGATATGAAGGTGAGTCGGAATTTTCCAAGACAGAATCAAGAGGCATTTGCAAGAGATATAGTTGGAGAGAAATGTTATTTTAGCTGCATATTTTGGCTGTACATGACTTAACAAGTATGAATTTCAAGAGGACAATAAAAAAGAAATTATAGTAA
Source organism: Marmota marmota marmota (assembly GCF_001458135.2). NCBI lineage: Eukaryota > Metazoa > Chordata > Mammalia > Rodentia > Sciuridae > Marmota > Marmota marmota. The sequence continues at coordinate 4,103,368 of NW_025999905.1, read as the reverse complement.
TCATGATAGGAAATGATTAAAGAATGGGAGAGAATTTCATCTAAGGGGGAAAGTGAAGATTAAGTAGAAATTCTAACAGTCTGGATGACAAGTTGATGAGCACATTTCCAGATGAGAAATGTAGAAGGAACAAAAGAATGACTTCAACAATTTTGTTCAAGAGACAATATTATTAGAAAGAATGAAAGTAGAATTTTAGTAGAGAAGTTTTCTGATGAAGGAGAATGTTTTGCCAATGTTTCTTTTTGAAACTTTCATGAACATTGATATACTTTCTTCTTTAGGTATTTATTTGTTAGTGGTCTGAGGCTTTTGTATCCTACTTTCCTTTTATTGTTGAAGGAAATAAGATGACAATTCAGATGTGTTATTTTTGAAGTTAGACTAAGTGAGTTTCTTGTCTATTATGCTTATTGTGTGGAGTAAATTTTATCTCATGAGGTAAAAATGGCTATATACAAATAGACTAGATTATCTTATAATTTCTATTTGGGGAAAATAACTCTTTCTCATTTGCTAATCAGATTTACGGTCCTAAAACTGAAAAATCAGTGGATTTTGTATCTAAAGATTCTGATTCAAGTCTAATCCTGTTTGGGTTTGAGCAAGATATATAACTTATTTAGGCAAAAAGATGTGATCATAAGCATATCTGGGAGGATAGGCAGAGGAATAGAATGGAGGAAATTCTACTTCTGTTTTGTTTTTGTTCTAGTGCACTCACACTAGTTTCTGTTTGAGGACACAACTACAGACATTTTAAGCAACTGGTGAAGCATGGTCAGGGCTATAATAAAGTGGTTTCCAAACCCCCAAACCAAAAAGTGCAGTTGATACTTGACTTAAGGTAGTTATTGACTTGTGGAAATGCAAGCTTAATTTTGTCAGAATTTCCTTTTTTTTCCCTTTTCCTTTTTCACAGTACAGGGGCCACATACATGTTCGGCAAGAGGTCTACCACCGAGTCTTACCCTAGCCTTTTGATTTTGTTTTTAAGGAGAATACTTAAATTTGGATTTTCTTCAGTGACTTTTCCAATTTATACACATAAGTAGTTAAAAAACAACAACAACAACAACAACAAAAAACACCACAATAAATCAAACTTTGCTATACTGGCTTGTGCCAAATAACATAGGTCTCTGTACCAGATCTGGCCTCGGGCTATAATTCAGAGGTTCTACTGTAATCTTTTCCTTAGATATTATTGAACTCCTGATAATCTACTTAGCATTGTTCTAGACTTTGCTGAAATGCTGAAAAGTATGCTGGGAAATTCCTAATACCCTATTGTTTAAAATATTACAATTTGAAAAAACATTATAATTCATTGGGTAAAGTTTCTGTCAGTATGCATGTTATTGAAGCATAGGAATATATATGTTATTAATCTGTAAAGGATTGTGGATATGTAAAAGTAAAAGATGATGAAGTTTTATAAATTTTTCAAAACAAAATTATTACCCTGAATATTTAATTGAGTTATTGTATCTTTTAATAGTATATCTCTAGCCTCATGGCCAGCACAGTTAACTACTGATAATATATTTTACATTAGAAAATTATGCTTAAATTTTTTGGGGGTGTTCTGGGAATTGAACTCAGGGGTACTTGACCACTGAGCCACATCCCCAGCCCTATTTTGTATTTTATTTTGATGGGGGGGGG